>NC_041052.1:20083912-20450579 GCF_900634775.1 Gouania willdenowi
GCAGGAGAGGCAGTGGGTAAAGACCCAGCGCTGCTCAAAGGCTGCGCCACCCTCGCTCCCAAATGTTGACAGTACAAGTGCAAAACAGGCTTTGAAGTGCGCTCAGCTGAAGGGGTGCCATGCACCGCGTGTTGCTTAGCGGTGATACCCACAAAGCATCCTGGGACCTGCCCCTCTCTCACTGTCTCTCTCCCTTTTCACAATGAACCTTTGACAGTGTTATGATGCCTGTGTGGGCAGACAGACAAGGCGAAACCAAGGCGTGTGACAGTGAGCAACATGAAAAATTAAAAAGCTAATTTGTGCATGAATAAATCAGTTTCAAACAAGGTAAAAGGTCTTCCTTTGAAATCTCCATCCCTTCTTGCAGAGAGCACAGAACTTTGTGGATTCATCTTAGACGACAACTAATGGTGCATAAGGGTTATTAAATGTTCCCAGAGAAACACTGTTATGTACAGTTCAGGCATCTGCACTAGGGAGGATTCAGCACTCACATCTATTGTTGTGTAGCAAAAAAAAAACGATTGTCAAGGTGACATAAGCCATTAAAAGACAACTTTTAAAAAGATCACTAAGCAAAGAAACTTTTGCCTACCACAGCTGCTACACAACAGAAGTGAACCAAGTATAGTATATTCCTTTTTAAACTATCTATCTGTTGATTTGCAAGTATATGGTGATGGATGAGATTAGGTTGTGTGAGGAAGTTTTAATTTATTTTGCATTTAATTTATATATTTACCAATTGATAAAATCACCAGTTGCTTATTTTCTGTTTAAATGTCATGATTCCATCTTCCATCTTGATTTAGGCCCACGTTCTAGTTAAAAAAAAAAAATGATGGCGCCACCACCATGCTTTACATAAGGTGTATTATTTTCGTCATGTGCAGCGTGCAACTTTTTTTGTTGTTTCTGTTTTTAAGGCAAAAAAGTCTAAATCTAAAATCTAGATGAAGATGTCATGTACATGTTACAGGAAATACATTATTAATGGTTGTTTCTGAGCAGCGTATACATCCAACATGTAACCAAATTTGTCTTTTTTTTTTTTTTCAAGAGTTTTTAGTCACCTAAATTAAGTTTGTAAAACAGAGAAAATATTTTTTCCTTTGTGTGTCATTCAACTTTGAACATTTTCATCTTATCACTACAACTAAGCGATGAGTTTACAATTAATATCTTAGTCAAACACATCTGCCACATTTCATGAACAAAGATAGAAGTGATTTGTATTTTTTTAAAAGGGAAAACATTGTTTCTGGATTAACAAATACTTCATTTACCCATCATCACTCACTTCAGACCTACGTCTGGTTAGGAGCATCTGGCAATCCTTGGATCTTTAACAATCCAGCCTTTGCCCAAGTAGGTTTAAGAGGTTCTAACCCCAACATAAATGTTGGTTAAAAATATTAACCTGACTCCCCACTGTTCATTAAAGTTAAACTGGAATTCATGCCTATTTTGGTATTGGGGATTTGATCCGGCTTCTTTACACCAGTCATAAAGAGCCACTTGGCATGCTAATTGCCTTGGCCCTCCTTATGCACTCCCGAGCTCACATTGCTAATGGTGTCGTAAAACACAGTAGTGCTCCGACACCTCCCAAACGCCAAGTAGGGAATACTTTGCACTATAAAGGTGCTTAGTTTGGTCCTGTTTAAGAGGGCATAAAGGATTGCCTGATAATGACCATAAAGGCAGCTTGTGGTGGTAAAAATCCTAATCAGATACAAGAAACGGTTATCAAGTGTCGTCTTCACTCACAAGTGCACACAACGCCAGTCTTTAAACATGACTGCTCATGGAGTGAGATAATGATTTAAGTAAACTTTTCAGGTGGTAAAAATCAGTTGCAGCTTTTTGCACGGCTGGGGTTTGGATTTTTAAAAGGTGTTTGGTTGTGCTGTTAGGGGCCCAGCGCTAGTGTACGGGGATGCTAACTTTGCTAAAACCTAAGTTTCCTTCTTCATACAGTACGGCTTCTGTAAAGTGAACATAAAGTTTGTACAACATGAGTCCGGACTATCAGTAGCGATGAAAAGAGACAGTCCTGAAGCTATTCTGCACCTCTAAATGCTGCTGCTTTACACCTATACACGTTGATGGACTGCAGTCCCAGTGTGGCTGCCCTTTGAATATAAAGCCATTAGAACCTCATCAGTTCGGCCTGAAGCACCTCTAAATGATGCGGAACAGCACACTGAAAATCACATGCACTACTGCTCAGTGTGCAGGATGAGTGTGAATTTGTTTGCGTTTCTCTCTGTGTGTGTGTGTGAGACCAAAGTTCACACTAGGTCCCTTAAATAGCACTTCATTAGTCATCCTGGGATCAAACTCTATGGGTCAGTGCTCCAGTGCCATAGGTACCATGGACACATGCTTGAGAAGGGATGATCCTTTTGCATCTGCTAAAGATGGATGAGGTCAGACGATGAATCTACGACCCGACGCAATAACAGGATGCACCGCAGTGTAGAACGCTGAGGTGCACCAGAAAGTCATAAACACCGTCAACACCAGGGTTGGGGGTCAGTTGTAACTGTAATTGCGTAATTGGTAGGTAATTACAATGTTATTATAATTGAAATTGTAATTGAAAAAATAAAAATTGTGATTGAATTGTAACCGACTTCAGATAATTGACGTTGTAATTGTAATTTTCATGAACATTTTATAAAAAAAAAAAAAAACTAATTAAACGCAAAACTGGGGGAACCATGTTACAGTTCTATGGATTACACATAAATATGTTTCATATCAAGTTTACCTGTCACCTCTATTGAGGGTCACTTTAATATTAAATAATAAAAAATAAATGACAGACAAAAAGGCTCAGATGCAGACACCAAAAAAGATTTTCATTGATTAGGAAGCCTAATAAGGTAACCAAGAGATGAGAAACAAATTAGATGATAGATTAGGGTGATCAGATTTTTAAAACTCTAAACCAGGACAGTAATTTAACCTAAGAAGACAATAGATTTTCAAAAGAAACTATTTGCATACGTTTTTATTTGTAATGAAAAAGGTCACGTAAATTACATTTCATTTTTCTTCCATTTGGATGAAATGTATTATTGCAACGACTGAACCAACCAAATTTAAAGTGGCCATAAGTTAAAAAAAAAAAAAGAAGAAGCAGCAGCAACATTTTAAGTTAACATAAAATTGTTGCATGTTGAAGGAGAAAGCATGAAAGGAAGCAAACAATACCATCGACCAATCAGCATCGAGTTGGAAGACTTTTGAGCATTTTAATTGGTTTATATTGCAAGCGCTACTATGGCAACTGTTGTGATTGACAGCTCACAGTCAACAGAGATCACGTTGTGCTTCTAGGGTTTTTTCTGTCAGCAGAAACAGACCAGACATTACTAATAAACGGGACAAACGGGACTGAACTTGTGAAAAAACCTTTGGGGGAAATGGACCGACCGGGACACGGGACGTAACTCTGAAAACCAGGACTTTACCGGGTAAATCGGGACGTTTTGGTCACCCTATGATAGACAATATAGTGTATTTTACAGCTGCTTTAAGAGATGGGTAAAACTGACCCATTATCATAAGAGATGCGAACAGAACGCTAACACACGAGGAAGGTTAAGATTTATGGGCTTATTTATGGAAGGCTTAGTAATTGTAATTGAACTGTAATAATGGAGAACGCAATTCTAATTGATTACAATAGAAACATAATTGTAATATTAATCGTAATTGGAAAAAATGCTGATCACTGTAACTGTATTTGAGTTGGAATTGAATATGGATAATTGAAGACGCAATTGTAGTTTAAAAATGTAATTAACCCCAACCCTGGTCAACAACTTTTTTTGAATATTACGAATTATGAATACAAATACTCATTAGTATTTTTATTCCTCTTAAAGTAATTGTGTCCCCTTGTCTGATTTGTATTAATTCATGCTTCTGATCTGAGCTTTGAAACTCCACATAACCATGAGAACAATTACATGCCGACAGCTGCAGTAATAACAGTTACAGTAGCAGTAAGAGCTCCACTTATACAATAGGCACAGCTCCAAAAACAGCCCAGGAACCAGACCAGAGCAGCCCCCTACTTCCCCAGTCAGCAGGCGCTCATTAGGTGCCTTGTAAAGGCCTCGTACCTGCCGGGCGTGGGCCTTGTCCACTGCTCCACTCCACCCCGCTCCAGGTGTATAAGGTGGCAGCGCTTCACCAGAGGGGACAGCTTGGGCTCATTTAAGAAGACGGCTAGTTGGCCTATGCCTGCTGCTGCAGCAGGCTCCCGTAAACTAAAAACCTGTAAAACTGCAAGGGGGCCAAAAGGGGGAGAACACGAGGGGCTGGCAGAGGTGTGCAGGGGCGCAAGGATTATGACCCTGTAAAGATGAAAGACGTGGAAAGTAACGAGCGATCAAAGAGGAAGTCTGTCAGCACGGATGTGGGAAAAGAATTGGTGGCATCAGAGGCCCTGGGTCACTTATGTGTTTGTGTATCTACGTGCACACGTTTATGTGAGTGTGTGTGTGTGTGTGTATGTGTGTGTACATAAAGCTTAGCAGGGGTTAACAGCCACGATGGACACCATTGGTGTCAGATAATTCAACTACTTTCACACGCGGTGGCTTAATTGCATTTTAAGCTGCTCTTTGTCTTGGGGAGCATAGTGTGTTACACTGGACAAACACGCGCGCGCACACACACAAAACTAAACAATATTTCACTAATCAAACATCTGTACACTTTGCTATGCCACAAAGTTAATCTAATCTCATGGTTAATGTAAACGCAAAGCCGCGTGGGGCTGGTTAACCGATGGTTTACACTTTGTTCCAATTACAAGCATAGCTGGGGAAACAACGACTAACTGTAATTGTGTGTGTGAGTATGTGCATGGAGTCAATCAACCTAGTTACGTGCTGGGCACTACACTCACTTAACCTTGTTATCTTTCTACACAGTTCCAGCCTTGCATGTGGAAATTGAATTAGACGAGGAAACTATTAATACAAAAACACAGAAAACAGAATTGGAGTAATTAGAGTAGACATCTGCAGGGCTCAAAAAGTGGAGAGACAGTTTAGCTAACGTCAGAGTGTGGAACCAGATGTTGAGAAAAGGTAGAAAAGGTTCAAAACATAGTGAATTAAACAAAATGAGTGAAGACCATAGAATGTGGAGATAAACGATCTTTACCCACCACTTGTACATCTGAGGGCACTCTGGAAAGAAAGTCTAGTAGTTCATTGTTATCAATGGTGTACGGGTCGCGCAGCTTCTTGGTGAATTTATTCACACCTGTAGAGAGAAAACCAAAGAGACGGTCTTAAATATCTGTACATTTACTATATTAGTTTTGACAAAAAAAAAAAAAAGATAGAATATGACATTAGCTCACCCCAAGCTAGCACAATGTATCGCAGAGGTATGAAATATATGATGATGGTGGCCACGCCGAGAGCCACAATGGCTAGCCAGCTTAAGAAAGGCACGGTCCAGTTAAATGTGCTGCAAAGAGAAAATCATTATCGCTTACTTTTTGGTTTACATTTTTGCTAAATTTAAATATTAATCAAGTCAGGTACACCCAGGGGTCACGTTAACCCATTACCTTCCATTGTTGACGTAAAAAAACAGTGACAAAAATCTGAAAGCCATCTGTCATTTTGATCACTTTGCAATCCACACCCCTGACAACTTAGAAGGGAGTGAATATATTAAAGTCCCATTTTTAATAATGCTAAATGCAACAACACACCCTAAATACCACAACATATTTTACGTTATGTCTGTCTTTACGTTACATTTTGTATTTGAATGTTGCCCTTGAGCGTTGCCGGCCTGCCTTTCGGAGGATAACCATATATGGGTTGTGACACGCCTAGATGCTCTTTCACTGTAGTGTCGATTGCTCACACTGACGAGGCCTATGGAGTTAGTTAGCATCATCATTATTGTCGTTACACAGATGACTTCATACTGTGTAGCTAATTGCTACTTTTGCAAAATGAGTTTCCTCATTTACAGAGAGCCAACATTTGGTCAGGCACAGAAGTCCTCACAACATCTATTTACCATAGTAGTCATAGTCATGTGTTGTGACGAATCCAGTGGCCTGACCAAAAAACAGATGCTGTGCGGAAGTGAAAATTGTATGTTTCATTAAAAATTACAAACAAAATGATTATGGTTTGGCACTTTTATTACCAGGTATCAGTATGATTTTTCTTTTCTCTCCATACAGTAAGATGGTGTTAAAACATAAATGTAAAAAATTGGACTTAAATGCTGCAGTATTTCCTGCTACTGAAGCGAGTGCTTGAGGAATCATGAAACCCATTGTTCTGATCATTTCACTTGGAGGAATGTTCCCTGATTTCAAACTTTGGCAGAAGTGGGGCTTGTAATTGCATTCTGTGGTGTAGCAGCAGAGCACGGATTCAGCATCCAAACAACATCAAACCTTATGTCAATAGCTTTGATTTGATTACACACATAGATTCTCTGTTGAAAATGAATGAAAATTAAATGCCATTAAAGATTTCATTATTAGAACTATAAACATATCGGCTAAAAACAGATTATGATTTTTTTTTTTTTAAATTCCCATCAGTCAAAATGACAGGCAACAGTAAAGTCTATCGCAAACTTTGGGTACACCATATAATTTTTTCCATTTTTTTTTAATCAAACCTGGAAGGTAAAGTTTAAATTTAAAACAATGGCTGAATTGGCTGTTAGTTTATTTGAATTGTCTCACTTTTTCTATCCATCTATAGTGATTAGGATGCAATAGTGTGCAATAAAGGCCTTTGTACATGGGTACACATGCAGTGACGTGCATTCTGTACAGGATCAGTTAAGATATCTCCCAAGGTTAAGCAAGATGTAACCAACAGAAAGACAGACAGCCTTTGTGTTTGTGCCTCTGGGTTGGGTGTCACACTGGCAGTGTTTCCTGAGAGCAGCACTAAGTTATACTGGCTGGCAAAGAGAAGCGAGTCATCTTGGCACAGTGAGGCAAAAAAAGCACCAGGACGTGCAGAGCGGGCCAAGCGCCGAGCAGTGGGTTTAGGACTTACTTTTTTATCCTCTCGCCATAGGAGGCCACTTCATCCAGTGCATTCTGCACGCTGATGCACACGTCCTGAATGGCATAAAGCTTGTTCATGAAGCCCTTTCTCTCCGAATCCTGCATGGGGACAGATAGAGATGTACGCAAACGGGAGAAAGGAATGCAAGAAAGAAGGGGTGAAGAAAAAAAAAATTGAGCCACAGCAGGGATAATAGGAGAGAGAAAAATAACAGGGTCTGGATACAGACATCTTTGTGAAAACAATACACTTTAAATGGTGTCAAAGACTTAGAGTGACGAGCCAAGTCACTGCTTATATGCGGCATCAAGTGACAAAGTGCTTTATTTCGAGACAGTAATAGAGATATAGAGTTGGCAGTACTTTTTCTCCTTCCAAATGCTTACACAGAGAAATGAAAAAAGGTGGATAGAAAGGGAGAATTCAAAGGAAAACTCATTGGCTGCATCAGTCTTTGGGCTCGCGCTTTCTCTTAGCATTTGTTGATCCTACCAAGGCAGCCAGGACACCCCAGCAGAAGCAGAACCCTCTTTTTGTACACAGTGTGATGATGTCACTAGCTGTGACATCATTATCATTCCTAATCATGCTGTCACCAACAGTGACAAGCTCTTCCTTCTTCACTTTCAATGGTTATGATAATTGGAAACCACAAATTAGGCAGAAGATCCAAGCCTGCAGAACGTCTGAGCTGTTGCAGTAAAAATACGGTAAAGAATCAGCAAAGTCATGCAACAGTCAACAAGCTGTCTTCAGACTGACAGGCAGAAGCAGGACAGATCTGGACAGAATGAGGTGACAAGAGAATGATTGAAAACCATTGGCTGAGAGAAGACATCAACACACATTAGTCTTGCCAAGAGGTGGTTGGAGGGCATGCTCGGAAGATGACAGGGAAGAAAGTAAAGTGTATTAACAATTTAATTAAGAAAATTGACACCTAAATTGTTTTTAGTAAGAAATATTTCAAGAAGATTTCAACTTTTTATCTCTAACTGACTTAAAGGGGCACTATATAAAATTTTAAACATATTTGCACTACCTAGAGGAGCAATTAGCACTTCATATATGGCCTATAATTGTACTACTAAAGCAGCGTTCAACACAACCCATAAATCAGCATTTCCAAGTAAAAAAAATCAGATCTATGTCTTCAAAGCATTCCAGCATGTTAAAGTATCTCCAAAACATGGCTGACCGATATTTACAATAAAGACATGAGATTTTGGGAGTAGGAGGAAAAAGTCAGAATTCTGAGTTGCCTTGAAGACCGCATTACTGATCCTTGAGGTATTGTGTTGTGACCACACATTGTGCTCCACAAGCCCCACGTTAAAAATCATAGCAGTGATTTTAGCCTGATGGCATCCTTTACAGTGCAGCTTAGAGTTTCACCTATAGCTTTGAAGCCCGAGGTGATAGTGAATAATGTCAAACCTTCAGGACCTCCGAGACCTTCACTACACTACTACCTAACCACAACCCTCCCAGTGAGACCCAAACCATAGCTCAATACTAAACCTCACCACTCAGCTTAATCCAGGATCAGATAATGTGAAAAATTAACCACATGGCCTCTCCTGCAAAACCACACAAGATGAATAGATATAATTAGACATTCACTCAGGGTTATTTTTCTTTGCAAATATTTTACAAAACTTCTTTCCTTTCCTCCCTTTCTCAGCCCTCTGCTGCGAGTCCATCTGTTTTACATTGCTCGCTCAAACACATCCCAGAGCTATTCTGTCTATTGAGCTGGTCTTGGTTACCCAGAGCTGGACTGAGCTGGGTCACATTTTAATTTCAATCCTGGACACAGGGGATAGCGTTAAGGGCCTTGGGAGTGGTGTGAGAGAGTGAGCGGGGGCGGAGCGAACAGGTCAGAGGTCACTGGAGTATAAACCATTGCCACATGCCCTTCGGACTGAGGTCTGACTCCTATTTCCTGTCTTCAAACATGCCTTGGGAAAGCGGGAGGTAGCAATAACACAGAGGGCCACGGCGAACCTTGTTTTCCCAGCTTTCCTGCACACTGCGCACATATGGAGTCAGGCAACCTGTTCTTATAATGGAACCTAATATGCACACAAACACACACACCCTACAGCTATCAGATAAGGTTGAGCCACACACCTGGATGTGGTGTGTTTGGATACAAACGATCGCAAGCACACACAAGAGAGTTCTGACTCTTACAAAGCTTTTTTCATCATCACAACTAAAAAGCACAAAAACAACGTATAAAGCAGCAATTCTCAACTGTGTGGGTCACGGACAGCTGGTCAAAAAAAATAAATACCTGTCTACCATGTTGGATTTGTGTTTTATTTGAAAATTAACCTAGAAAAACTATATATGTGTGTTTTCAACAACTATTTTTGAAAAGCTATATTCGGTTGGTTGAATTCTAAAAAAAAAAAAGCGGGTCGCAATTTAATGACCGTTGCAAAATGTGGGTCCCAGGGTGAGATAAACCATCCATTTGTTGGATTACACTTCGTTTGATTGAAAAATATTTGAATCATTAGCTGGGTTTCCATTACAGATTTTTGCTAAATAAAAGCGATATTTCTAAATGTTGACAATGTATAATTGAGCTTTGAACGTATTTCAAAAAGGGGCAGTATTAGGAAAAATTGACTTTATAATGGTTTTGCTACAGTGATATACATTCCTTTAGCCTCATTCAGAGGGACAAAGTTGAAAAAGTTCTGTTTCCTCCCTCTCTTGTTTTTCCACAATTTGTAAAAAGTCAGCTCCAAATGAGCGAGTTGGATTTTTCTCGCCATGTGACGTCAGATCGCAGAAGATCCTCCACCTGACAATCCTGGCTCCTTCTCCCCTATATAAAAATGTGAGCTCCTCTCTCTCAAACTACCTCACAGGTAAAACAAACACTGCGGTTTAAAATAGAGTATACATTATAATTTATTGTCATATGTAAAGCTACATACACACAATGTGTTTTCTGCATTTAACCTCTCCCTGGGAAGCAGTGGGCAGCCACGGAGTAGCTCCCAGAGCAGTTACAATCAGTTCCATTTTTAGTACCCGTTATATCGCCTTGTATCGTCTTTGACATGATCTGACGTGTTTGTGACCCAATGAGATGCAGCGGTCAGACAAAACAGTGGATTATCATCTTGAATGGACTATTCCGGTAATAAGAAGAGGAGAGGATGACAAGAAAGCGACGTAGCAGCTCCGGTGAGTGTTTGAAACAGCTGATTAACTCCGCTGCTGTTGTGATAAACACACACCGTGGAGAAGCTTTTGTCGGACTCACAATCACAATAACTGCTTAAATAGCCATGTGTTTTACTGTAATGTGCAGTTTTTTGGCTGAAAACAATAACAAGAGTGTGTACATAGCATAAGAAAATCACTATGGTATTAAAAATGTTGTGTTAAGTCAGTGTCTATAGACACGCCCATTCATGCATATGCATGAAGGGCCCAAAACAGCCCGTTTTTAGAAGCGTCATGAAACTGATTTTTCAGAGGGCAACAACTGTGGAAAACAGGCGAGTTTGGGAGAAAAAACCTCAAATACTATGTTTTTGGGGTTCTTAGAACAAATGGAGATGAGTGAAAAATAGCACAATACTGGACCTTTAAGGTTGTTTTGGAAAGGAGCCTGGTACACTCCCATGAAATCTCATCCCGCAAGACTTTGCTGCAGGAAGATGGACGCTCCAAACCTTCTTATAAAACTCTGTATTCCTTTGTTGTTTCCCATCTATATGTCCCGGTCCCCTCTTCTGTTTACACATGCCGCGCCATGTATTATCGGCCAGCTAGATCTGAACTGCCATAGCACCATGGTGTGTAAGGCGTCCATAATTTTGCAGTTTTTTGCATGTGATGTGATGGTCATGTGACCAGGTACGTCACATTCTATGACATCTATTTGTGGGAAAAAAAAAATTCCATTGCGCTTTTGCGACACATTTAAATATCGAAACATCTAAAATTCTTCCTCATGAAAGCGTACAAACTTTTTCATGATATTTAAATGTTTTTTTTTTTAATTCAGGTAGTTCCATTACCAGTTTTTTATTATTTATGCATTTCCAAGTGTAATATAAACACAGCTATTGACTCAAATATGTAAACACTATAGACCAAGGGTCCCCAATCCTGGTCCTCAAGGGCCACTATCCAGCATGTTCGAGATTCCCTCTTCCAACACACCTGATTGAAATGACCAGGATCGTAATCAGGCTTCTACAGCGCTTGATGATGAGTTCATCATTTGAATCAGGTGTGTTGGAAGAGGGAAACATCTAAAACATGCTGGATAGTGGCCCTTGAGGACCCCTGCTATAGACAATAACAGGCAACATTGTTCCTATAAGCTTTCAATGGGTTTTAATGTGATGTGATGGATGTTAAACCTCAGCTCACAAGTAATATGGAATGAGAACATGGCTTAAGTGTCTTGATCACCTTGTAGTCTCAGGAAGAGGAGGGAGGTCATTACAGGTGATCTATGTTTCAATCTACCTTCTCCTGTGCCTGACAGGAAATCTAAGTGGGTTTGTTTAGAGACCCAAAGGCAAGGCTAATAAAATCAAACCAGTGCCGTCTTTGGCTTCAACTTGGCTACAGATGCAAGTTATGTTAATGCTTGAAGTATGCTACAAATCCCAGCACTTGTGACAACAGTGCTTTGATGGATGGAGCTGCATGGCTTGACTCATTCAGGCAGACAATGTAATAAACCTGCCTCCAGTGTTTAGCATCACAGGTATCATTAAACTGCAACCGTGAGTCCATCTGCAATGTGTTGCGCTGACATTCTTCAGGGATTGTCAGCGCACTAAAATGTGCAATAAATTAGCCACTCAGCCAAAACACTACACAGCTAATTTTGGATCGTTTCATCAGTTGTAAAACAGGATTGAACCTATACAAATACACTGTGTGGTGTATACACTTCCCTGTGCTCACACCCATTTGCCACATTCAAATAATGAGTGATGACAATGATTATATGGTAGGACCTATGAAAACCATTCACCAATACCAGGATATTAAAGCAGAAAAACAAAAACAAAAGATTATTATTTTTTAAATTAAACATATTCTTGTGGGAGCTGTACATTTTAATTTAGGTACAATTCCCAGTTTTTGCTGTTATCATTGCACAAGTGGTGGAAATGTCATCAATCATTCAGTCATCAATAAAACTTTTCCCCAAATCTTTATTTATTTTTTTTTAAGAAGAATACTTTAGAAAGCAGTTTATGGAAACCATAGCGATGACGCCAATCTTGAGTGCTGAGACAGCTGATCTCTTGGATGAGTTTAATACAAATGTCATAGATGTGGTGGCTCCAATCAAAACTAAGAGAAAACCAAACACACAGAAAACACCTTGGAGGAGGACTGAGATAATGCTGAATTTGAAATCTGACTGCAGGAGAGCTGAGCGTAAATGGAGATCAACAAAACTCCAAATTCATCTAGAACTGTACAAAGTAAGTCAAAAATACATAAATTCAATGATGGCTTGTTCAAAGCGAGACAGCGATAGTACAAGTAAAGTACAAGTAAAATTACTCATTGAAAAATATCATAAAGTACCCATGAAAGCAACTCAGTTACATTAACAGGAGTACTTGTAATCTGTTATTTTCACCTCTGTCAGTCACTCATTACTTGGTGTGAAAAAACATATGGTGTATAAGTGTATAGAAAGAAGCCTTGTATTTCTCCCATAGATCAGTCGCTCCTGTTATATACCAAAGTTTGCTTTACAGCAAAAGTTCACAGTGTCTAAACTGTGATGCGGGTTCATGGTGAAAACTGTAGAGAAGTGCACAAGTCTGTATTGAAGCCAAACTGCATTGAGACAGTTTGTTGACTTCATGAAATGTTTACCGTGAAGGCAACACTCTTTGACATCAATTAACTCTCATCGGGTCTGTAGCGGAAATACTTGGTGAGTGCGAGTCCTTTGTTGGCTGAGAGTTGCGTGTTTTAATTGCTTCCTTGGCATTTGAAGACAATAAGTTGATCTTTTGTGGTTATGTCCTGGGTTTGCATCATTGTTTGGATCTGCCGAGTGTGACAAGAAACTTGAAGTAATGCAAGTTGTTTGGATAAACAGAGGGCGGGAAAAAAAAGGTTGCCATGAAAGTCCTGACACACACAGTTTATAATATTCAACAATGACGTACAATGTGTAAATGACTAATTTAGAGCTAGTTTAGGACAAATTGCATTATGCTAAAAAACAAAAGTTGATCTTTAAGGTCACTAAAGACTTAGCCTACATACTTGGTAAAAAAGAGTAGAATTAATCATTAATTGACCTCCAATCACACAGTTTGGATGTCCTTCATAGGCTGTGGCTGCTGCCCATTGCTCATTCCATCTCTTATTCCGCCACTCATTCTGTGTCAGCTCAGTAAAAACTAAAGTGTAAAATAAAACATGGCAGGATGTTAATATGTGGCACACAGATGATATTGAAATATGAAATATCTGTTTGTTTTAATTGATTTTGTAATGGTAGCGAGAGTCAGGCTACACCCCCAATACACAGAAATAAAAACCAAAAAAATAAAAAGTTAATTTATTAAGGATTTCACCACAAACTTTTGGTATAACTAAGATTTTCCCCCAAAACTGAATATTTCTCACAAATAGTCATGTAGAAATTCTGACAATTAGCACTTTTTTTTTTTTTTTTTTTTAAATGATGCAAATTCAACAATCCTTAAGGTCAAATACTATACATGAATATTATTGCATTATGCATTAAGGATGTTCAAAAAAGTCAATCACATACATCGTCCAAAGTGAAGAGTGATTTAGGGCACAATAATGATCTGATTGCACTTTTTATCTCAAAGAAATCTGTATTTTTCTAGCTCGGCTCAAGATCAGACTGGGCTGTAAATGGCCCCTTACTGGAAGTGAGTTTGACACAAAGAATTAAGAAATAATGAAGAACACCAATATAAACTGTAAACCCCTGTGTACACTAAGACATGATGCCATGCTTGTTTTATGTTCATGTATATATGTGGAAAATATCATAAAAATCTAAAGTGTAAAAAAAAAGAACAAAAGTTTAAGTGAGTTGCAAGTTGAAATAAGGATGGTGTATGTTTGATCTCCAGAAACACAATCAAGGATGACACAATGACAGATTGCGTTGGCCTTTGCTTTCTATCCTAATTAGAGTTGTTGATCGTGTATGTGTGTTGTGTGTCTTTAATGTATCTGGTTGGCAGAGGGTTCTTTGCCCGTGATCACCTTTACCCAACTTCCCATTGGGGGCTCTCATCACCTTCAGCAAACCAGCCACTCCATCAGGCTCAAGGTCAAACACACATTCACACGTTCACACACAAATGCATAATGTCTACCATCACAAGAACTTCTGCTTTTCATATACACCACCCACACCCTATCACCCCGGCCGGCACCCCCTCCCTGCTTCACCTCTGCTCCCCTGCTTCTGCTCTCTCCTTTCCTTGTCCTTCTGAGGACACGCCCTGGCTGAGGGTGATAAATGGAGCAATACTTTAGTCCTTTGTTGGCCTGGTTTATCAATTTAATCTGCTGTTCTTATTTTTTTATTTTTTTTTTTTTTTAAGAGTATTTCTGTTCCTCTGTCTGGGATGAGAAAAATGAAACTCTCTCTATAAACTGTTTAAACATTAAAACCCTAAATTAAAAATTCCACATTAAGTTTATCACATTATGTATCTATGACTTTAGATCAGTCAAACAATTAATTTGAAATATTAGTTTATTTTATTAATATGTGAAACATTTGTTGATAGACTCATTAAAGATCCCATGTTAAACATATCTTATATCAGGGTTGGATTCAATTACATTTTTCAGTTACAATTATGTTATACCCATGTTATAGTTACCAGCATTTTTTCCAATTACAATTAAATTACAATAATTTTTTATCCTCAGAAAGTCAAATTACATTCTCAATTTCTAAAATTACAATTAATCACAATTACTGAGCGTCAAATAATTAACCTAATAAAGGCAATCCTTCTTTTTGTGTTAGCTTTCTGTTAGCATTTCTTAGGATAACTGGTTCCAAATCAGCTGTAAAATACACTAAAAACAATCTATCATCCAATTTCTTTCCTACCTATTGATTACCTTGTTAAGTTTCCTAATCAATGAAAATATAGGTTTTAATATTTTTGGTGTGAAATTTTTTTCAATGGTAAAATGTGGGAAAGCTTGATATGAAACATATTTTCATAATTGTTAACTACATTTGTATAAAACCATACAGAAACTGTAACATGGTTCCCCAGTTTTGTGTTAAATAATAATTGACATTTTTTTTTAAATAGAATTTCCATGGCAATTACAATTACAAAATCAATTATCTAAGGTCAATTATAATTTCAGTATGATTACGACAGCAACAGATTTTTAAATTACAATTATAATGTTGCCATCATTGTAATTAATTGTCAATTACAGGATTACAATTGTAATTGACGCCAACCCTGTCTTATAGCTATAGATTTTCTGGATTAATTAGATAAATCTGATCTGAAGTACTTGCATACTTATAGTATACTTTTAATTATATATATATATATATATGAAAGTTCAGAGACAGAAACAGCTGTAGAAGCCACCGTCTTAAACTTCGTTTGTGAAGCAGGGGGAAATAAACAAGAGAACGAGAGTGCATCGCTGTGAAGTGACGAGATCACGTCTTCAAAAAAAGTAAATAAAATATGCATTGTCTCTGTGCTCATTACAGATTTATGATTCTTGTTAAAAGAAAAGGTGCAGGCTGCCTTCTTACATGTTTGACTTTCAAATTCAGATGACACTGCTGTCAAGTGTTGTGCTCCACATTCTGTCCAATGAGAGACCGCGAGGGCTTAGTGATTTGCCGTCTTCAACATCGCATTCGTTGAGAGCCTCAGAGAGAGTTACTTTGGGTGGATGAGAGCACAGCAGAACTCCTCACCTACAGTGCACCGAGCGCTGAATTCAAACCTTTGATGCATAGTTCATCAATCAAAAAGTTCAGTTGGTTCAGCCACTTGTGTGTATTCAGAACAATAACAGTTGGGGAGCCAACATTGTTGCATTAGGCATAATGAGCTGTGGGATTTGCTCTGGCAATATGAGATTTTGCTTCTCTTACAGCAACTAAAAAAAAAAGCACACAAAACATTTGAGTATGCAGTTAATACCACAATGGCACAATCCGTACTATACACTACAAACTCAATGAGTATATACTGTCTACTATATATATAAGTATGAATGGATGATGACTGATGATGACCATTTCCACTGAAGTATACTTGGTCATACCAAGATGCATTTCAAACCTATAATGGCAAAAACTGGAAAGAACACTGAGGCTAAATATCTCCTTTGTTTCATCACCTTTGAATGTTCTGAAAACATTTTAAGCGAGAAAGTGGAATATCAACATCTGGTCATTTGATCCACAAAACTCACAGAAAACACATTTCCTGCCGATGTTTCGGAGATTTTCGAAGAACCGCCATTGTGCTCCTAACTAAACGTCCGGTTCACTTCAAAACAAGAGCCCTATTTACAAAAGCTAAAATGGAAGACCAGAAGAGATGCTTTTGTTTTGAAACTGGCATGTTTGAGTTTTAGCTTGAAGCCGGTCCCAGTACGATTTTACATTCCGCTCGCAATGCATCATGGGGCAGTTGAGTATGACTAGTGTGCCTGCCCACCGTGCACATTTAAAAAATGTCACAGACGCACACGTGGGACACTAAAACTTACTAGAAAATACATTTGTGAAGTGAAGGTAAGCTAACTTTTAAACAAAAGTAATTAAATCTCCTTCAAGTACAATAAAAATAAACATTTAGATTACAATACATATATTTTTAAAAACCTCACCCACTTCGTTAGTAGATCTAATTTCCACTAATTTGATGCCAAAGGTCCAGAAACATGTGCAAAAGTTTTATCACTTTAAAGTTAAAAGTCACACTTAAAATCTACACCTGTCACCTGACAGTGTAACGACAGGGATGTCACACAAGAAGACAGGAGCAGCTGTCCATGCTTAAGCTTCCCGTCACCTCCAACAGCAGACGCAGGCAGCTGGGTGTGGGGGTGTGGCCAATCGTGCAGTGTTAATTGAGACGTGGACAGAAGAAACAGGTATTGTACACAAATCCCCGACAGGACGCCAGACACATTTTGCCGGACAGACGTTGAACCAAGAGGAAAACCCCAGAGACAAAAACACACACCCATTGGTGCCGGTGCCTGAGCCACACACACACACACACGTCAACTTACCACCATCGCTCGTATCCACTCAAAGTGCCAGGAAGCCAACATATCCTCAAGGATATGGTTTCTATCTCTGCTGTCCTCCCAGGGGCCTGGTTTAGGGTCCTTGTGGATAAATTACAGTGAGATGTTCTCTTTCCAACTCAATTTAAAAGCAAAATAGTTAATAGTCAAATTAACCTTGTGCATTTTGTTCGCTTCAAATTCACCACTTAGTTTAGTCATGTGAGAGCGACAGTATGTGTGAGTAGAAATGCAAAAAGCAGCAATGCATTCAATCTAATAGTATTCAAAGCAAAAAGGAAGATTTACATGGATTAGAAAATATAGGGTAAAAAAATTAAGGAAGTGAAGAAGTGATGAGGAACAATGAGCAGGAGGCCAAAAAAAAAGACAAAGCAAAGATAAATGCATCTAGGGTAATAAATATGATGACAGATGATCCAGTTGATGTAGCGTGTGTGTGTGTGTGTGTGTGTGTGTGTGTGTGTGTGTGTGTGAGGCACAGGCATAGAGGAAAAACAAACATTGCAGACAATACCCTTCTTGCCTCTTTCACCCTCCTTTCTGTTTCCATTCCTCCCTCTATTAACCAAACATGATTAAAATGCAGTTCCTACCAGCATCTCTGCTGAACAACAGAGAAACGAAGGAAAAAAAAAAAAAAGACAGTGAGATGGGAAGAAAAATGAAGCAGAAAAGTCAAAAGTGTCTTTTACAGCGTGACGCTTTTCATTCTTCACAGTCGCTAAGAAGAAAAGAGCACGTTCAAACTTTTTCACCTCCCTTCTCTTCTCCTCTGTCTCTCTTGTTCCATTCACCTCAGCAGCTGAAACCCCTCGATACCTGAGAACAACCCCACGGTACCAGAAGCTCAATGGCTTCTCATCAACAGCAGTACACTCACACTTTTTTTTTTTTTTTCCCTCAGGGCATTTATACAACTCCCAGAGGTCTCTTTAGTCCAATTACACTATAGGCTGTGAGTATCTATGCTATCAGCACAGTGTCATGACTAGAACTGAGGGCTGGTGTAGCATATGAAGGTGTTGCAGAGGTTTTTCAATTTTATTTGGAGAAATATTGATAAAAGCATCCACTTTTTTTTTTTTTTTAACAACATCCTCACTGAGGCAACGTATATTGATCAATAATACATGCAACAGAGAGCTAAGCCGCCTGCTTGGTTAGACACACAAACATGACAAGACTAGTAGCTGAAAAACTGCTTTTAAAAAAAGAAAAGAACACATCTCAGATTCTTAGATAAGTCAAAATGGCAGGCAGGATTATATCTATACCTCCCTATGTCCCCTTAAGTAAACTTAGAACAAACAACTATAAGACCAGCGCGTACAATCTTATCTGTCCCATGTTGTGATTGTGCTGCAATCAGGAAAGAAAGACAAGGTACCTCTGGCAAGATCTTATTAGATATAAAAAGTCGTTTGTTAGTGGAAAGGAAACAGCAACAGGAAATTCCATCACCGAATTAATGCCTTATCATATAGCGGGGGGGGGGGGTCAATTTAGCATTGATTTAGGTAAGAGTCCATTGTCAGTTACATCATTACAGTGCATAGATATTCAACTTAAAAACTTACACATTCACTGTAGATGGGCTAAGACACAAGCCTGCCAAGAACTAAGTCTTCCATAAAGGGGAGGAGTGGATGTATTTGTCATATTTTCTTCTAAAAGCTGTTACAAAAATTTAAACCACTTTCTTCCTCTTTTATTAGAATTTATCTCACTTTGAGTGCATTGTTTAACTTTTGTGTTTTGTTTTGTTTTGTTTATCTGGTTTATTGCATGTACAGACAAATATAGTCGCGTAGACCATGTTGGAGGATGGGAAATTTGTGAGAAAATCCTCAATAAATATAATCGAATATGACTATTGATGTTTTGATTTTTTATAGATAAACAATTATTGTTAAAAAAAACAACAATTTGTGTGTAATGCAATTAGGTATAAGATTAACGTTTACACTGCTACTATACAGGTATCACGCTTGGGTTCCAAATTGCATTACATTTGTTATATAGTGTATTTCTGGTGTGCTTGTATATAATGCTGGCCCTCGCCTTGAAACTAGTGTCTCCAAATTAAAGGTGAAGTCCACAATCCTGTTCAGAAGTATTTTTTGTTATTCTGGGTGAAATAGTCATCCCATCCTGGGAGTAGTCAATACATTACAGATTCAGAAAAATAAAAGCCTCTGTAGTAGCTGGAATCATGTAAAGACTAACTGAGAACCAATCAGATGCCTTCATGCCTCTAGCAGAGGTTTTTGTTTTTCTATTGGACAGCTCAGTATTTGTTTTGGTTCGGGGGGATTACAGGTAAGCTTGTGGGGCCATGGCTTTGGACAGAGCCTCGACAGGAAGGGGGTGGACCTTAGAGAAGGTCTTGCTCGGTTTCCACCATGGACTGCCCCCTTAAAAGCAACTTTGCAATTTGTAAAATGTTCTTCAGTGTAAAAATCCGTATACAGTATGTGCACTGAAGTGTGTTCTGTTTGTCATAGAGTGATAAACACATACACGTCCAGAAATGTATGCGCATACAAGTACATCAGGGGTGCACAATGCGTCGATCGCGATTTACCGGTCAATCGTGGAAGCATTTTGTGTCCATCGCGCACGTGGGCCGCAAGAACCTCATAAATGAATAAGAAAGGCACCGTCACGTATACCAGAAATGAAACCAAACAATTTAGCTGTTGACCTCATTCTAGCGCAACAATCCGTTCATTTACAACCTCTAATAATAAGTAGAAGAAGACCCTCCTAAAGCCCCAAAGCCGCTCACACTGACATCGAAGTTCTTCTAAAGAAGTGCTACTGACTGGCACCACGAAGAGTGGTTTTTATGTGAGATGATCCGAGATGCTGCTGGAAACAAACTGCTGACCGTCACACACACACGCGCGCACACGCACTTTTGGTTCTGTTATGATGAAACTTCATTTCCAAAATATTTTTCTTTATTGCATTTTTTTAAAATATATTTTCATCAAACTCAGTGCTACTGTTCCAACATTATTTTGTATTTGAATACAAGGAAGGGGAACAAACGGCAAGCAATGTAAACATTTTTAAATCCAAGTTAAAGGCTCTTTTTCTCTACTGCGTATGACTGAGAGGCAGAGTTTTAATGTTTTTACTGCTGATTTAATGTTCTTATTGATTTTTACACTGTTAAATGTTTTCTGTTACACTTCTTTTTTTTTTTTACAAATACATTTGCCTTGCCTTAATATTATACAAATATTGAATACGTATGTAATAATTGTATTAGTAATAATAATAATTGTAATAGTGTAAATATTCAAATGTAATTATTTCCAATTATTCCAATAATTATCAATTATAACCCCGCCAACACAACAGATCGTAAAAAGATGACCATGGTAGAAGTAGCTCGCGAGCTAAAAAAAGTGTGTGCACCTCTGATGTACATGTTTATATGAGATGAGAAGGGCAATAATGTGGTGTCTTGGCAATGGTTGGATACACTGATAATGTTTATCATATATAAATCTTCAAAGGAGGTTAATAGAAAATATTCTAAATCCTATATGTATTATACCTATAAATAACTACCACAAATGCTTCGTGACAAATAGCCTTAAGCTCATTGTTCTGTGACTGAGTTGAATGTCTTGCCAAATCGGTTTCCTTTTAACAACAAGCAAAAAGATATGAAGATGCTAAGGCTGTGTTTATTACTACGTGTAGAAAGAAAAGTGTGCTGGTGTGTGTGCGGGCGTGTGTGCATTAGCAAGATATTGATGGATAGACATGGTGGCAGAAAGAGAGGAGGAGTTCACTGAGCTGTAAGCCTGTGAGCAGGACATGATTGCAGTGTGTATCTTATCTATGTCAGGTGCTCCTGAGGCTAGTAGAGCCTAGCTGAGCAGAGGACAAGCGCTTCAGTGACCAGCCAACCGTGTGAAGGTAATCTCCCCTCTCCTTCAATCTCTCTCTCTCTCTCTCTCTCTCTGGGCCAGTTATGGACAACGTGCCCACGGGTGAAGTGAGACATTACAAGCTACATTATACCGCAAATTCCACGCAGCCAGCGCTTTGTCAATATTGGAAATAAGCAGCTGGTGGCCAGAATTATTATAATGTTTTACCGATGAACATTTTGACTTTTCACCTTTAAACATGATTGAATTTAAATTAAACTTTGCTCAAAGCACTATTAGTCACAAATAACATCACTTTGCTATTCAGCATGTCCATCTTTTGCAGCATTTAACGATACAATAGACGATGTTGGTTTACGATAACGATACAATATTTTGGAAAGGGAAAAATGACAAACTCCGGACATGTTTACATACTTACTCTGGGTTGAAAAACTTAGTAAGAATATGGAACATAACTAAAAAATAACACAAATAAGAATTTTTTTTCCAATTTAAAGTGCAAAAATTCCATTGCAAATAAGACAAAAAGAGAGACTGACAATTCCTGCTTATAGTCTAAAAGTAAATACAGGATGTATGATGGGATTAAATACAGGTTTAAATAAAAAAGAAACAAAAAAACATTTGTACGCTTTTTCCCCCCCCAATGATTAGCAAGACACTGAAATTAACCTAACCTGTACTGCTAACTGAAAAAACTCAATAGTGTAAGGTAGCACTTCCAAGACCTTCAGCCTAAATACTTTGATACAATACGCAATCTGCACAGAAATACTGGGGCACAAAACCATTGTTGTAATGCTGTGAAGAAGCAATATTGACCACTGTATCACTAAAAACCCTTATTAGTACTAGTACTATGTACAAATTTAAATTATAAGTGGATAAAACCCAGAAAACTACTTTGATGCCATGCACACCATGAAGGTGTTTGAGTATAAATGATACAAATCAAGCAACAAAATAAAAAGGGTGAAAAGATGAGTTCGTGTAGAGCATCTTGTCATCCTTCATGTGCCCACCTGCTTGTGCTTTAACAACTCAGCCATCTCTATCAATTAGTCAAGATGCTGGACTTTTATTGAGATTGAGTGACTAATATCAGCGCTTGCTCACTAGAAAGACAGTTTTCACGTCTGCCCAACAATCTGTTGAGTCAAAACACATGTGGTGATCCAAAGCAAAAAGCTTGCTAGGGGTCCACTGTGCAATGAAAAACAGGTGCCCTATTTTTCCCCATGTAATACCCCATTTAGCCTATGGAACAAAGGTTATCCAGCTAATAGTTGCCTTGTGGTGCACTGGGAAGAGCTATGCACATGGCCACGGTAAACATCTGGGATGGATTGTACATACTTGCAACATATGCTTCAAGTTCAATTAAAATGAGGCCTTGGCATATTTATTAATCTTTTTTCCTCTCCTCTCCTTCGCTCTTCATCCAACTGTCCCCTATAGGCCGGTGCCATAAAAGAGGCCTTCTTTGACCCGTCCTTCATACTCACTCTTACGATTTGGAGCTGTAGCACATATTCGAAGTAAAAAGACCTCATATTCAATGTAAAAGACAAATTTGCTAAGCCTTGAAACTCAATTTGTTCTGCACTTAACCAGGTTGGAGCGAGAGAAAGGGAGAAGAGTGTCAAAAAATGAAAGAATAAAAGGGCAGGGTAGGGGACGACTGAGGAAAGAGCAGAAGGAGAGTGGGAGGAGGAAAGAGATAGAGGCAAAGAAAAAAGAAACATTCACCCTTTCAACTTCCCTGCAGCTCAAATGAAATGCTAACAGCTGAGAGGAGCAATAGATCAAAATGTATGAAGCCAGATTTGGTAAATTGTAGCCTTTGTGATGGTGGCGCTATCCGGCATCCCAGACCTGTGTGAACAGAGAGCAAAGCCTTCCTATTGGAATAATCAGTGTGGCACCAAATCTGACAAAGACGGCAAAAGCAGCATCTGCATCCCATTTAAATATAAAAGTCAGAAATGTATTTCATATAATCTGCAGCTTTTCAAATGCCTGTAGTTATTTACTTTTACTAGCAGAGAAAGGCAATGCAATGCAGTGGACGGATGTAAAGAAGAGGTTCAAGGTTGCCTGGTGCATATCGTCCATCTGTGATTTCCCCCTCCCCCCCAACGCTCCTGTACTTTAAGCCTTGAAACTTCCCAGGCATGGAATTTTGCCTCGGAACGAGAGGATTTAAAGTGATACGCAACCCATTGAATGGATGCACTTAAGATGACAGCTCTAAGGCTGAATAGTAAAACTTTGTTACTCATTTGTGTGAAGCAAAATATATATATATATATATATATATATATATATATATATATATGGAGTCAATTATATTAACTTTAGTTCCTCAATATGTGGGCATCACCATTTTGGAGATTTCAACCAATCACGTTTGCATATTATGTTCTCGTAACATCAAGACTACACCTATTTACGCATGTATTTCTGGTCAATATATCACCATGGTGAAATAGCAATTCAATTTGACATTTTAGGGCTTTGTCATGCTTCATCCTGTTCTTTGGACTCTATGACGTGATTCCCAAAATAACCAGGAACATTATGGTAGATGGAAAATGCAGGTCTGGACAGCATTACGTAATGTATGTATTGCCCAACTTCCTGAAGTAACCACTTGGGTCACGGTTTGTCGAAGTTGGCAACCTGCACAATGATGCGTTTTACATTAAGTGATTTTAATCATCTCCGCCAAGGAGGGAATATTTTCACCAGCATTTAACTATTTGTTTGTCTTTTAGCAGGATAACGCCAAAAATACTTTATTGATTACAACAAAATTTTAACCACAAAATAGACCTTAAACCATGGAAGATTCCATTAAATTTCGGAGGGGATTGGGGTCTAGATAGGTTTGAAACATTTAAAAATCACCATCTTTCATTATTGGAGAAATTAATCTGGATTGGATGCAGATTACACATTTCTTTATTATTTTTTTGGAGAGAAAAAAATGGGGGTCCCCATGCATTTGGACCTACTGTATTGTTATTAATGGGGATACACATTCCTTACAAGCCTTTAAAGTGTGAAGGATCATGGTACCATGATCAGGATCATTGATCCACATAACTGCCAATATCTGACGAAAAGGATATTTGGCACTTGGCAGAGGTTTGCGCTCTCAGAAGTTACATATGACACGAAAGCATTCAATATTGCCTCTCATTCCGACTTGTGAAGTTTATATATATTAGTCTTCCAATTGAGCTGTGGGCTGAGCATCACTTTAAAGATCACATAGTAAATGCACATCTTTATATGCGGATCACCCATTTGGTTGAAATACCCAAAAAGATATCAGTTTCACAATTGGTGTTATTAATGCCTTTCTCATCTAACTGTGAGTGAGCACAAAGAGACCTATCAAATGGGGACAGGCTGTTTACAACAAATACAGTATACAGTTCTTCAAGCAAATTAAGGTTTACTCATGTAATCGCTTCAACAAGGATGGTCCACAATCACTTATTTTACCTCCCCCCAAACACCCAATTACACCTAAATAGTAAAACACCTCCTTTTATGAGCATACACCATTACTGAAGTGTGGCAGGAAGTCATTAAATATTACTGTAATTTAGACACTGCTCAAGCTTGCCATTAATACATTTAGTCTTTGTATCACTACTGACATGAATTTTGAACAAAATCTCTCTTTTTAAATTATATCAGTGGAGCTGGATAAAATACCTCTACGTTATCATTGTCTAATGCCAAACAGAACATTGATTGTTTTCCGCTTCTGAACCAACAGCATTGGTAGCAGTAGCCGCTTACAAGTATAAATGAGCAGAAGCAGTAAAGTAGCCACCTGTTGTTACCTGATCGTGTCTGGACAAGCACAGATGCTGTTTTACTGGGACGTAAATGGGTAGTGAATGAACCTAAATAGCTAACTAAGCACTTTACATATGGCTGCATGTTCCCTGCAAGACATGCAAGCCTCGTGTTAGTCAGGTAAATTCAACTTTGTGCCGTTTGAAGAGAAATGCGAAGCAAAGTGCGCCAAACAGCTTAAAAGACACAGAAGAAAGTGAACCACGTAGGAAGGGGGGGGAATGTGCAATACGTATATGCACGCTGAAAACTTTTCAAAAGGTTAAAAGGTTGTACAATCTGCGAACATGTGGTTGTGCCTCAGGCAGTGGCAGCAACCGAGCAGGGGAGGAGATGTGAGGGGGAGATTGAGTCATTTCGTTAGTCTGTTTGTGTTTTCGGTCTACGAAGCAGTGTCAACCCCTCCCGAGGCGGTGTGTGTGTGTGTGTGTGTGTGTGTGTGTGTGCGCGCGCATGTCTGACACGAGACATAATTACCTTGTCATCTTTGTCAAAATCCTCGTCCTCGTCCTCAAGCAGGTCCTCCACCACTTGCTGACAGTGGCGACGGCAAGAAGAGACAAATGAGAGGGAGAAGAAGAAAGAAGGTTTACACAACAACTACAGAGGCGATAAACACTGGATAACACAGGGTTAACATCATCAGAACAGTCACTAAAGCATATTAAAGCTGATCTGTTATGCCTATGTCTGGCAAGAGTTTGTTAATGGGTGTAGAGAGCATGCAGTTAGCACAGTTTGTTGGTAATAACATGTCATAAGCTTCAAAGTAGTCCTGAATTAGAATTTAATTTTTTGAAACGCCCCGTTGTTGAAAGACACTTCTGGGAATGCAAGGAAACACTCTTGCTTTAGAGTTTCAATTGATTGGAGATGAAAAACTTTCTATTCATTCTCTTAAATTGCATTGCAATACTCAGGCTACATGGTGGCTTCTATGCTCGTTCCTCACCTCCACCTCCTTTTTGTGTGTATTCAGTCTTATGTAGCTTAACATGCTCTTAAAGAAATGCACCATGGGAGAAGGAGGAGGAAAGCCTGAAGCGCACAGTGCAAAGTCACTAAGAATGGCAACTATTTGCTTCAGTGGTTCGAAACCAATGAAACCAGAGCTGGTGTAAGTCTGAACCCCCGAGCGACAGTGAGATGTGCAGCACAACAGGAAGAAGATCTTTATTGTCATCAAGAAAAATGGCACACTCATGTACGCGGTGTAAACAGGAAACACAAAGCCACACTTGGTTGGAGTATGACACTTGCGTCCTGTCGCTTTTCAGAACCCAAGTCAGATTTTTGCTCTTATGTTCACAGTAGTGTAATGTAACCCTATGTATGACTGCATGTTTGAAAAGAAACCAGTAAACCATATGAAAATATCAAATATGTCCTTTATCCCGTTTAACCCAATAATAATAATAATAATAATGATAATAAAGATTACGTGCGCGCTCCTGTGACATAATGCGTAAAAGCGTGAGATTATGTGTTATTAATCAATAGAATAATAAACGGAGAGCGCTCTGATCAGTTTCACTTTATTACAACACAGACGTCTTTCTATTCAACTTGTCCTCCATTTATCTCACACACACTGGAATGAGAGCACATTGTTTCACTGTAGTATGTTCCTGTTGATGCAGTCAACGTCAATATCGTATGAATGAATAAATTAAAGAATGAATGACTTGATCCGTCTGCACCATCAGATGTCGATCTATACCTTTCCTGAATGATGTCATTGGTAAATGAAAGGATTGCATTTATCCATTAATATTCTTTGATTGATTTGATTTGTCAGGAGGCAGGACTTTAGTTCGCGCTCAGATGTTATCCAGCAATAAAACTGGTCCCGACCAGGTTAGCTGTTCAGCCTAAGTTACCACGGTGATGTACTCCGGTAAGAAGTTAGTCAGCGTCGTAGTATAAGAGGAAATCCAGCTTCATAGTACAGGACCAGTATGTTAGGTTAATCGGAGACTCCAGATTGCCCACAGCTGTGAATTGGAGTGTGAGTGGTTATCTGTCTCTCTGTCTGTCTATGTTTACCATGTGATGGACTGGCACTCTGTCCAGGGTGCACCCATGCCGAGATAGGACCCCCACCAACCCGAACAGGACAAGCAGGTCAGAAGATGAATGTAAATGAAACACTATATATCAAACGTTAACCGCAGCATCCATCCGCTTTCAATTTGGCAGTGTCACAATCCCACAAAGATCCTTCTTTCTCTGAGTCTCTCCATCACCCTCCAGTCCAACGCAACAAGAAGAGCACGAACTAGTTTGCAGACATCCAAAAATCATTACTTAACAAGACAATGGCTTTTGTCCCTTTTGTTTTTTATTGGAATGGGGAGGGGGGTATGTAGTGGTTCACATAAGCCTCTTATGTAAATGCTGCTTCCCACACAAACAAAGAAGTTCAGAAAAGCGTAGTTGAGAGGGTAGAATCAATAGTGTTAGAGTGTGTATGTGTGTCTTCCATCAATAGCTTTGAACCACTAGGGCAAAGTGTTGTGCATGCATGCATGAATCTTCTTGTTTTAACTGCCTGACTGTAAAGCAACTGGTTATTCCCAGTTTACTGAGACTCCATCACTGTCTAGACAAATAAGCTTGACTGTTCACAATCCACACTTTCTTTATTGATGGGGAAAAACATTCAGTTTTTGTGCTCGGCCTCAGAGGAAGATGTAAAGTTCAGGCTGTGAAAATGAAAACCTTCTGGCATCGCTAAACAAATAAACTATAAAGTCATCACCGTTCCCCTTAAATCCTTTCACCCGTGCCAGCATACAGGGATTCATCCACACAGAGGCTTTAGTAGGGCATGCCTGGCACATGCTCCAAACTTTAAACAAAAGAATAAGCATGAGGTAGCTGTGGAAGCATGACCTAGAGAGACAGAGGGAATGATAGAGTCGTTTGTCTCCCACTGCTCTCTGCTCTTCTCTCTCCTTTCTATCGCCTCTGGTTACCCACAGAAGTCATGTTCCCTGCAATGAGACACTGCGTAAAATTAATAAATAAAAAGACATGGAACGTGTCATCTGCCCTGAAGATTGCCATGGCTAAATGCGTGCACTGAAACCACCATCTCAGTGAGAGAGGATATAAATTACCTTCTGAGCTGCCGACGAATTCCAAACAAATCTCTTTCTCTCCATTTGCCTCATTCTTTCCTCTTTCTAAGACCTGTTTGGTGTATGATATCATTTGTCTGCTTATCCCTCCATTATCATGTTGTTTGAATTACTATCATCACAGAACGGCAGCATCAAAGCCGCACTGTTGACAGGATCGCGTATGGGCTCACATTGCCTGCAGAGCTGCTCCAGTCAATTCAGTGTCTACTGAGGTGGGGATTAACATATTCAGACCTATTCAAATGACACAGGGATGATGCAGGATACTCTTATAGATTACAATGTGCTCCATAAATATATACATAGATGTTGATAAAATAAAAGACCAACAACAGAAATGGAAGGGAACACAATGACATTGAGAGTTCAAATGGCTCTAAAGGTATGAAAGCTTCTGTTTGGTTTAAACATAAGATGCTGATTTACAAGTATTATATTTTTGTTGTACATCGATGCCGTAGAAGGTAACATTGATACGTCATTCATGGCTGCTTTCATCAACCTAAAATATGATAAACCCTCCACAGTGATGTGTTTGCTATATGTTAACACTAATACAGCGATTTATCATCTTTATAATTAGTGTACAAATATGTTATCCCTGATATGTAGTAAATATGGAAGAAAGTATTTTCTCTCTGGTATGTGTGGCCCTGAAAAATATGAGAAAAACTCCCTTAAAGATCTTGTAATCAAACCAAATATAGAATGCGTAGCAAATAATAAAAGCATATCTTAATTTCAGTGTCCAGCACTTCAATTCTGAAACTAAATATCTGCAATTTTTTGCAGAGCTGTCAAAGTAAATGTCATGGATCTCTTGAGGTTGGAACCCAGTTTTCTCCCGGTTATACAGCCCTATTGGGTGTGTTTTAAATTAAAGGGACCATAACATAATCTAAACCAGTTCCAAAGAATTTCAAGAAATTTTTACCTCCTCACTTTTTTAATGTTAAAGTGATTTTTGCACATTCCATTCTATTCCTTTCCATTCAACTAAACGTATTTCCAAGAACTAATATGCACATTTTTTTGTGTTTACAGTATTGAGAGATATTGTACTTTAAATATCATGGAAAGCAAGAGTTTGTACTTAAATGCTTAGCTACTGATAACTGAAATAAAAGCAGTGAAAAAATGTGCATCCATTGTTTTGAATTCATTGAAGCAAAACTATACAGGTCTTGTCTGGATCAATAAAACAAGCACAAATTCCACAAAGGAACAGTAAAAGTCCTTCTACCTGAACTATTTTCCACATCTTTTCACGCCTTCTATGAATTTTCTCTTGGCTCGCCCCCCTTGCCTGGACTGAGCTCCACCATTTTCCCCCTAACCTTCCCAATGACAGCCACAGGGGGAATTGACGCCAAGGCAGACATACCAGTGAACGTCAAGATATACTTTTCCCCCTTTTTTCTCCCATTCCTTTATCCCTCCCTCCCTCTATCCTCCAGCTGCTTTTCCTCTTTGATACGTGTGGAGGTTTTAACCTCTCCAGCTGCTGAGGTTGACTGTGTGGCTGGCTGGGGATCTCAAGGCCCTATTTGGTATGCACTGTCTGTGTGTGCATTCTGCCTACATTACGCTTTCTGCTAAACAAGGTTGGAGAGCTGCGAGTCTGATAAGGCTGAGGCTGGCTGACCCATGCAGGCCTTTCACAAGCTGTCAGAGCCGTGGCCCTCACAGGGTGGCCGTTCCATCTGAACTACACGAGCTAAGGCTCACCTAGCAGGGAGTCGCAGAGAGGTGAGGCTAGGGTGCTACTAGAGCTACAGGGTGAGAAGGGCAGCTCAACTTTTATAGAAGCAACACAACCTTTTTGGGCACTAATGACTATTCAGTGTTAAAGGGGACATATTGTGAAAAATCCACTTTTGCAGTTTTTTTTATCACATGAGGGAACTTGATTGTCCACCGGCACACAAAATGTGAAATAAATCCATCCAGTCATTTGTTTGTGGTGTGTGTAAGTCTTAAAACACAGAAAATGGCTCTGTTTCAAATTATCTAAGTTTGTGATGTCACAAGCTAAATCGAGGAAGAAAATACCCTCCCCTCCGCTGGTAACTCCACCCATGGACTCCAGACCCAACCTGATGAAAACTTTTGCGAAAGTCCACCATTGTAATTCACACCGAACGCAACTAGTGACTGCAGTTACTTCAATCGCCCGCGATGAGTCGCTTGAATATAGTGGTGCTTTTTGGTCACTCCATCACTTTATCGCTTCAGTGAACAGTATGTGTGTGTGTGTGTGTGTGTGTGTGTGTGTGTGTGTGTGTGTGTGTGTGTGTGTGTGTGTGTGTGTGTGTGTGTGTGTGTGTGTGTGTGAAGCCATCATTTACAGCGCTGCTTTTACGGTTTAAATTATCAACTTAGGGAGTTTCTAAAGGATGAGTTCACCCAGAATGTAGGCTTCTTCTAGAAGTTAACCGCTTTAATTTCACCCCGGTAAATTGAGGAAGTGTACACGTCACCGTAGCGGGAGGGAGGGGCTGTTGCCTCGACTCTACAGACGGTGAAGGACAGGGAAGTTGACGCTTGAAAAGTTCACATTTTTCAACTCTGAGTGACATAGTCGTGCAGGACCACTTGAAGTCACGTCATTTAGATTAATTTTGAATGTAATCTAATGTAGTCACTTCAGTTGCATGTGAACGCACTTTTAGTGTGTGCTACCCACCGCGGAAGATAGGGGCGGGGAAGGGGGAGGACTATGCAAATCCAGGGACACACCCCCTCAAACAGAGCGCTCGCACAGAACTTGTTTTTACAGGGTATTAAACCTCTTCTGTTGCTTACTTCATGTTATGTTTTCACCAAACACCGGCACAGATGTCATCGTATCGTATTTTTTTATATAATAATAATAATAATAATAATGATAGACAGCTTTTGACCATTGCCTATTCCATTCATATATTCACATTTACACAAGGGAATGGGGGTAAAGTGTCTTGCCCAAAGACGCAATGATTGTGATGAACTGGAGTGGTGACCCAACCCCTAGAGGGTTCCAGGTTTGAATCCACTGTGGGACCTTAAGCAAGTTCCATATTTACACCTAACTGCTTCAAAGACTCTTGAAAAATAGATTTCCTGGTTAAATTAAGGTTGAAACAAAAAGGAGCAGGAATCAAACAGGCAAAAAAACCAAATATTGGATGAGGGTCTACTACCCGGGCACACAGTGGTGTAGCAGTTACCACACCCACCTCACAGCAAGAAGGTCCTGGATTCAAGTTCTGGGTTGGACACTTGGGTCCTTTCTGTGTGGAGTTTGCATGTTCTTCCCGTGCTTGTGTGGGTTTTCTCTGGGTACCACAGCTTCATCCCACAATCCAAAAACATTATTGTTGCAATAGAGTCTCTAGGACTGAATGGAAGTCTGAGTGGTTCTCTGTCTGTGTTGTATTTTGTCCTGCGATGACGGCTAGAGATATGCACCAGCAGACCCTTGCAGCCCCGAAAATGGATGGATGGGTCTACTACCCAAAATACCCAATTCATTATTTGTATAACATAAGCATGTTTTTTGGAAGGGGATGCAGATTTCAGACAACATTAATAAAAGTAGTAGGTATGATGTTTGCATAAGCTAAAGATTATTCACACATTTTATATAGTAAAGTAAATATGTAAATACAATTACATTTCTTCCTTTAATAACTCCACTAGCCCCTAATGTAGGCATTATGATTACTTGAGGACAGCTCAGCTACAATTCTAAATAGACGCCGCTAAAACTCTTCCCTCGCACAATGTACTATCTGATAGTGATGGCATTAAGTTTCTCCCTTGTAACTCAGGAGAACACTGAATCAGATAGGGAGCCATGTTGCCCCCTATGGCTTTAAATGGCACTGCTATATCTGGTCCGTATCTATTATGTGGCTCAAAATATGTAGAAATACAAACAAAAATAATCCAGAGTAAAATGTTCGCCTTTTACTACTGTACCGGAGTTTAGCATAAATTAAACGTAACATATTGTGGAGATACATAAATAACTAATCTGGTAGTTTTTAATGTCGGATGTGAACGAGATTTCTAGTACACATATTTGCTGACTTAAAGCTCAAACCAAAAAGCTCACAGCCACAGTTGATATACTGTATATAGACAAAACACAAATATCAATAAGCACTGAGGCATACACCCTGAACTGTGGATGATGTTAGGAAAGAGCACAGACAGATATAAAGGTTCAGTATGATAAAGGAAGTTAGACAAATGTGAAAGTGATGGGGTGGGTTGTAGACAGCGTGATGAAAAGGGAAGCAGGCAGGGAGGATGGTGCAGTGGCATCCCTGATGCTCCCGATGCTCCCGTCCCGCTTCAAACTCTGCCCGCTGCCTGTCTTTCTGCCTGCCAGCCTGCCAGTTTAGCAGAGACAGAGCGGCAGAGACAGAGCGGCAGCGAGAGCAGCGGAAATGAGCGCGGTGATGCTCGGGCGGCACGGGGGAAATCAACGGGGCACAGGCGCTCCCAGTTAAAAGTGACATGACCTTTTGATTTTGTCACCTGTCACCAACTGCCATGTCTGACTCCACACTGAGGAATGCCTGCCATCCAGCGCTGCTTTCCTCTGTATCTCTGAATGCCTCTGTCTTTTCCCGTCTTCTGCTCCCACTCCATCGCCTGTTCTCATATTCGCCTTGTCTTTTTAGAGTTGCAGGGTTTTTTAGGAGGAAAAGTGGAGGTGTGACTTTCTGTGGGTGTCGATGCACAAAGGGCGTCATTCCGCGCCGCTTTTGCTCATAGTTTTCCTAATATTTCCTCCTGTGTACTTGTGTTGTGCTGGATCCTAATGAGGGCAGATGTCAAGGCACAGTGCACGAAGAGAGGCAGAAGTTTGTTTGAGATGCAAAATCAAGAAGTCAATAGCAAAGGTAAAAATGGCAACTGTGCCCTTTTGGAGAAAAAATGTTCAAATACAATAATAAAACAAGATTCTGTTTACACTAATGAAAAACATTCTGCCAACACGTCAGTCGAGAAGACTCTAGATTAACTACTCAAATGCTAATCGTAGGAAAAATTATTTTTATGCATAGCAAAGTTCTCTGAGGTTGAATTACCACTATATGTTTTGATAGATGTACTTACTTGAAGTTTAGTCTGGGTGAACCCATTCAGATTTCTTGGCACCGTATAGGCATTCGTGTAAGTGGGAAGTATCTCTCGGCCATTAACGTCTTCTCTTGTGCAATGAGTTGGCAGATCCATTGGGTGAATAAACGTAATGGTCTGAAGCATGGGATAAAGAGAATGGTCCTCCAGTGTGACGAAGCCTAATTGCCCGTCATGTGCACGGGAAAAAAAGACATCACTGCGTTTCTTATATACCATCTACAGCAGCTTGTGCTAAAATTACCTCCTCAATATCTGGTAAGAGCTTTTCTGAGCTAAGGAATGACACTAAAGAATATCCATTTAGATCAGATGCAGCTTCTCTAACTTGGCATCATAAAAACATTAACACAAATAAAAAGGAAGTATTGCAATGAAAAAATACATGTCTGCATACACATTTAATCTGGAATATTTCATTCCGCTTCCAGAAAAGCAATTTGTCCGTTGGTTGACCAAACCCAAAAGGCTTGATTTGGATCTGAGCTCCAATGTGTTCCAGCATTTCAAACAAGCAAGAATTGATACATTGGGCTTTAAACTGCAAGCAGCAACAAGGAACTACTTGCAAACAAAACACGAGACAAGTTCTTCTTGATTACACTATCATAATATGTTACATTAGATGCAGACGTATCCTTCGCTGAGCTCCAAGAGCCTGAAAGGTCATCTTGTTTGTTTCAGTGAGAATGTTAAAGCATGACACGCAGGTCGGCAAACAGTGTTGAGGAGTCAGCATTCGTGGGTCAGAGAGCTACAAGATAAGAGCGGAGGTCGGAGACCTTGCTGGTGCAGAGTCTCCTTTAATCGCTGTTCTAAGGATGCTTTGACTGCTTAGCAGGTATTGCTCAAGGTCAGGTCTAGGGCAAGGAACGTAGATCCGGACTCTGCTTGTGGAGCAGTGGGTAAGCACACAGCAGTCACTGACCATGGGTGGTGAATTAAGTGCATTAGGAAAACACGGTTTGTTTATTGTTGTTCTGGTGTAAAACTGGAGAAGGATCCAAGAAGTCCGATGAAGGAAGGCCAGTTTATTAGAAAGTCTATACTTTTTTCATCTGATCTTCTTTCACTCTCTCACCCTCTGTGGTGAGTTCAGTGTAGATTCTCACCCCTGACTGTTGGAAAACCACAGCGCTACGAATGATGACCCTTTCTCGGCTCAGCACAATGCTCTGATTCAGTGTGTGTTGTTTAAAGTAATTACAAAGCCTTTCCTCCTGTGCTCTTTTCTATTCCTTTCAGATCCCTGCCAAGAGTGTGGGGGAATCTGTGTGTCGTCCAGTACTTTAGCTTGATTAAGAGTCAGAGGGGAAATCCACCGTAAAAAGAGGAAGTATGGTCTGTAATCTGGGGTTCAATGTGTATACAATTATTGAAAGTGAAAAACCTGACAACACAATATTCTGTAAATAATAAATGCATACACAATGTATTGTTTTTCCTATCGGTAAAGCTTTGAAATAGTGTGATAGCAAGAGATACGGGAGATAATATCTCAAGGAGAGCGAAGGTTCCTCACTTTTTCCTATCCTGAGGGTTAAGATTGCAATGCTGAGAGAAGAAAACCAATCAATGTGATAGAGATTTCTTTGTGTTGTCTTTTCTGCTCAACACTACTGTCACAGCTTCAAAAAAAAAAAAAAAAACAGAGCAATAATGCTGCTAATTGTTGAACAACCCTTTTTCATCAGATAAATCAATGGGAAGATAATCTGAAGACAACAGCAGCACAGGTTTAAACACACATTTTGACACAGACTTGCAAAGACTAATTATCCCTGTATAGTGTATATGTATTTTTGGACATTTGATATCACTTAAAAAATTTCTTTCTTTTTTTTTACAGTATATAAATCTTCTTTCCCATTCTCAATTAACCAAAACTGATATACCCAAAAAGCTTCAATAGGCCTCCTGTTGTTTGACTACTGATAGTCAACACATTACACTGTCAGAAATGAACATAGCACTAAAGAAAGGGAGCAGCTCAGAAAACACACGCGCGCACACACACACAAACAAAAAAAAAGAAAAATAATTTAATAACTTTAAGGTAATTTAACACCAATTAAAGGGATGTTGTGATGATGGTGAAATCAAAAGCTCTCCGGCATGAAAAATGTAAAAACTCGTAACAAACTGCAAAAAGACAACACTCAGAGTTAAGCAATAAAAAAATACCAAAACAAAACATACAATATATATATGGCCTTGCATGAGCTCATTTTTAGATAACATGTGCATTTTAATGTAAAGTATTTGCAGAACAAATCTATTGTGTTCATCAGCTACAGTTCAAACCGTATCAGCTTGTCTTTGAACCACATGCAGAGCATTCTTGCAGACCTGAGCAGAAGGGCTCTTTCATGCTAAAAGCCACTTGCTAGGCAAGAATCAACAGCGGGAACCATGCCTTAAAGTTCCAACCAGTTCCTGAGGTACTTGAGACTCAATAGTCTCCTTTCAAAAGAGAAAAGCAATTCTACATGAAGTGGGAGTAACGCGTACTTACTAGCATGTGAGCAGAGTGCCTCATTATCAGAAAATGTAACCTTGTTGCCTCATTTTACTTAGGAAATGCACGTGGAAAAAAAAAAATCATTAGGTCTGAATAAATAGAAGCAGCAGGTAGGGGAACAAATCTTCAGGCTGGCTTTGGTCTTGAGGCATGGCTGACTGTCTTCTTTTTTTTTTTTTTTGCAAGCAATGTCGCCATCTACAGGTTAAGGTAAGTTTAGGAATTTGTCTTCATACAGTGTAGTGTTTCTTATCCATCCACAATGATGCACTTGTAAAGCTCATTTCTTTCTCACAAAGCCTAAACCTAACAATTTAAAAAGTATTAAATAAGCCCAAAAACATATGTATCAGCTTCACGTCAGTTAACAAGAGGCTGTGTCCTTCTGGCTGACTACATTTGAAAGAAAAGAGATAAATAGAAGCTGTTACACTTCTGCCTGCACTTTAAACTCATTTAAAGTGTAATACTATTGCAGTAGTGTAAATGTGAGTACAACAAACCTAAACCTTGCTAAATACTATCCGGCCTAACCCAAAGAATCCTTTTGAAGAGATAAATAACTATATTCAAAAGGCAAGAGTCTGCAATAAAACATTAAATTATCTACACTGTTTTTTTTTACCACTGAATCCCGGAAAAAGGCACTTATTAAAATTAATCACTTCATTGTTCACGCTCACTCCCTCGTCCAGCTCTCTCACTCGTTTTTTACTAGGTGCCCAGCCATGATTAAAACATGTCCGTTTCTCCATGACATTGCTTTGACATCATTTAATTGGTGGAAGAGGAAAAAAAATAAATGGAATAAAACATATACTACTACCAAGTAAGTGGCATAACGTAGCTGAAGGTGACAGCCTATTATTCCTTCCCATCTTTGACTAAAAGAAGGCAAAGGAAAAAATTGGAGATTGTACCTACAAAGCAGCAAAGCAAGTGGTGGATAGTTTATTCATTAAAACTCCAATTCCTTTAAAAGTTTTGGGGTAAATTAAAAACAAAAAAAACAAAAAAAAAAGCATTTTGAAGTAGAGAAGAAACGCATGCAGCTATAAACTATATGTTTATTTGTTACAAGTCTATAGGTGGTGTCTGTGGTTGAGTTTTCATTTTGCATTTTCTGGGGAAATCAGCTTTTACGGTAAAATGTAAAAATGACGGGATGATATTAAATATAGTGCTACCTACCACATCTTGTCTGGTATCCTTTCCCGATGTAATGAGAATGTAGTTCCAGGCCAAGGGCAGCAGCAAAGCCAGTGGAATCATATAGAATTCAAAATTCCAAACTACGACGACAAAAAGCTGTTGAGACAGAATTAAAAAAAAAAAACGCACATGAAAACACAGAGAGAGATTCCTTTTTCTACAGTCAACACATCACACTCCAGAGACTGTAAGGCGGCAATGTGTTGAATTTAAGGGACATATTGAAATGCACAATCAAAAGGGCTTCAACAAAGGTACAGGTCTGTCGTCAGAAAGCAGGGGGTTTAAAACCATGACCCTCGGGCGGTGCTGGGTCTCGAACTGAGGACCACGGCGATGAGGACGACGACCATGAGCCGTCAGTGCCTCTTTCCTCCGTGCCAATCACACAGGAGTCTGAGGTCATGTATCGTTTCAGCCGCCGCACAGCAGATCTGACCCTTCTATACTCAACACCAAACACCAGCACATGACCCCACAACCCCACAGCCTGAGTCCCTAACCCTGTCACTCCAAGCCCTAATGCTCTCTCTGCAAACCTAAAAGACTTATATGCCCTATCTGTAACCTCTTCTGCACCCATCTGCCAAAACCATAACCTTTATTCCTCCCCTCTCATCACCAAACAAGAAAAGTACCATCAGGACATTAACCTTTCCTAAAAACCTTATATTCTGAATTTGGCCGAGCTATTTATCCCGTGAAACAAAGATTACTGCAGCGGTTGGCTGAAAATATCTGTGGGAAAGCAAAATTGCTAATGTTGGAGGCTTGATATTTAGTGGTAGCATTGTGTCCATTGTAATAAACATTTAAGAATGATGGGATTGGGAGGAAACAAATTCCATGGGAAAGAAATGATACCAAAGGATACTTTTCTTTTCAAATAACATCATGTTTAAAGACACTGAGTTTCTTCACAATAGTTTATACGCTGAGCAAAAGCGCTCGTTTGAAAAACATATTTTTTATATTCAAGGGCAAAAAGACCAATATCTCAATACAAGTAAAGAATATTTTAATAAATTCATCACTTTGTCTCCATGAATGTACACTGAAAAAAACATTTTTGATAGAAAATATGATGCTATTTTTGTTGTTGTTTTTCTTTCCTAAAGTAAATCTTTAGTGCGCACACACACCAACACACAGTCAAAAACATGACACTTTTTAAAAGACATTGATTTCATCCAAACCTTTATGCACAGATACCGTAATACTTTTTGCATTGCAGAAAACAGGGAATAGACACTAGTGAATACGCAAAGCAGACGATACATAAATTAAACATTAAAATGACCGGCGTATTTGCATGACGCTCACAGCCAAATGCTTCTTATCAAATAAATCCGAGTCAACTTGGCGCAACAACCAGATCTCCCACAAGGATCCAAATCATTGTCTATATTTCCCAGACTCAACTTTTGCGAAACCTGTTCAAGCTCTTCAATAATGAAAATCTGTTTAATAATAAGAAGTGAAACTAGCTCCTTTTATTAAACCTAAAACAAAAATTGTGAAACAAAACAGACTCAAAGAAGCACTTGCACATAGAATTATTAATTAGTTCTAACTGTACGAACAGTAAAATTTGAGTTTTCATTTATATAATTATTTCCTGCAAAATGCTATCATTTGTATATTCCCCTTGAACACAATGAGTTTAAAGAATGTGCAAAAAGAGGTGCTGAAACAGGACTTCTGTTGAACAAAGGAGCCCCGCTTGTTTTACTGATATTCTGGAGGAAGCTATAAATATCTCGACTCTTACAAACATCTTCACGCAGACACACATACGCTCTTTTCAAAAATGGCTGCTATAAATACGACTTACAGTAGGCAGATATTGGAACATATTTGGTGTCTTGTTGTCTCATCTCTTACAATGAGATTCTTCTACTCTTTTCAACACTGTATCTCACTTTGCTGATGTTTTTGCTGAAACCTTCTTCTCCTCCTTGGTTTGTTGACCTGTCCACTCCTGTTATTTCCTTTATTTGGGTAAAGTGGCCGAAAGGAAAGTTTTCACGAGAGGAACGAGAAACCCAGACTTAGCAATGTTCTGCCCAACTCCATCTTTCTCCCTACTGGGCGACGCAGTCCTGCAGTGTCTGAACCATAGCACCCCCTCCCCGTCACTGGCTACGCTGAAGGGAGGCTCATCGCCTGGAAAAGAGAGAGCGGGACGGACGGAGCATGCTGTGGATGTCAGTGACCGAAGACAGAGATAAGAAATATAACACTAGTCAGACTGAAGATAAGAAAAAAGGGTAAATTATTCTCCAGGTGTAAAGGGAATATTTTGTAAATTAGTGAAAAATTTTTTTTATATATATATATGGCATGTAAAGAATTATGTTACTGTCACACTGTTTTATATTGTTGTATTTTAAACCACTTTTAATGATAGTCAGTGTTATTATCTATTTTGTCTAAGTCAGTATTATAGCAGAACTCATATTTATTTTTTAAACATAACATAATTGAAAATAGATTTTTTTTTTCCCCCAATTGTGAGAAAAAGTATAATTTCTTTCATTTACTTTTAACAATAAAAAAGTAATTTATAATGTGCCATCCTGAGTTTGTTTTTTATATATTCTTTTGACCAATACAGTCTTAATTTCATCTTTGTATTTAAAAGAAAAGAAAAAAAACATAAAATGGCAACAAAATCAAAATACGTGGAATTGTTTATATATATATAAACTTATTTTAATTTACAATTTAAGTATTTAATGCAACTGTTTTTTTTTTGTTTTTTTTGATCGTTGCTCGTATAAATAATTAAATATTAAATATTAATTGAGACTGACAAATGTGTCTACGTCTCATCTTTCCCAGTGTCAGATCTGTTAAACCAGTTTAGGCTAAATAAAAATGAGCCAACTTCACATCTGAGGCAGAGTTCAAATGAAATGAGTGAATAAATAGACAAATACAAACAAACCTTTTTTTTTTTTTTAAAGCTGCTTAATTTGTTAGAATTACGACTAATAAATCAAAACACCAACTCAGGTAACTAAACTGTTTTGACAAGCCTCTGTGGAGGGACTTTTAAGGTTTGATGGGTTCTCCTGATAAGAAAACTAAACCTGGAAAAGCTGCAGACAAAACAAACAAAAAAAAAAAAAAAAAAAAAAAGTCAATATGATTTATTCAGGTAGTGAATGTGACACTGAGAGTTGCATTATGTGTTTCAAAACACGGTCCGCGCCCTTGCGGCTTTCTGCAGCAGCACTGTGGGAGGGTAATATTCAGTTCTTTGGCCAACATTAACCACACACCAGGCAAAAATGTCCCCCCTGCTCTGTCTCAGTGGAGTGAAACTCAAGTTTGGATTTCAAAGTTGCTCTTTATCTCCCTCACATCTATTTCCATGCTGGCTCTAAATGCTGCCAGATAGCACCTACACGTCCTGTTAAGTTCAAGGGAACAAGAGGGTGGGAGACACTAGTGTCCTGTTGGAGATTAGACCTCCTATCATTCAGTGGTGCTAGACTGCCCCCTGCTGTTTTCCTGCAGAACATTAATACCGTTCAGCTGATGAGACACTGTAAACCAAAAACATGTCATTTTGTCAAAACTGCCCATGTGTTGACCTAGAATAACATAAAAATAAGCTCGATGCAGGGTTACAATGCAACAAGTGTGCTCTGTTACTTTTTTTTTTTTTTAAAGAAACACTCCATTCCTCAACAAAAGGTACCACACATTTCCTGTTGAGTTTTTATCTCTGGTGATTAAACCAATGACTTGGTATTCTCTGTTGGTCATGCTACTACTTATATTTCATCTATCATTCGTTTCAGAAATCAGCAGAGCAGTAAAAAAAAAAAATTGTGAGAGTATATCTTTCAAAGCCATCCCTTGCTGTGGGCAAAGACAAACTCCTGACGTTCAAACTTTGAAAAGTTTGACTGATTATTTGAAGAGGAGTCAAAGGAGCAATTTAAAGAGACCTGGAGTGATGTGTACCACTGACTGCTCTGCTATGGCGTCTCTGCACTGTGTGTGTGTGTGTGTGTGCATCAAACCAGCCAGAAATCTGCAAGCACACACACACATACACATACACACACGCCATCCTATACCTGTACGTGTCCTTGCCTTTTTTTTCCTCCCTTTTTTTAGACCTCAGCAGGGTGATTTTTTTTTTTTTTTTATCTAAATGCAAAGCAGGTGATAGGTGCTCCAGTTTCCTCTAGAAGTAGTTCCCTTGTCTGGGTTCTCTTCCTGATAAGAGTCCTACTTTACCTGACATAAAAGAGCCCAGTATCGTTTCCCCTGCCGCTCCAACAACCCCTTGCTCACTGCCCTCGCCCTTCCCCGAGCTTCACAAAGCTGCCTCTATTTGCTTCCAATTCAAGGCCCAATTGCAGATAAAGTTACAGCAAATTTGTTTGGAGGAAGATTTGCTGAGGCCTGCAGTCCCCAGGGCAATAACAGCCTTGTCTTGCAGGGGCCGTGGGGAGAATTGGCAGCAGCAGGAGAACAGAACCCAACACTGCTCAGGCCGACAATGGCCTCAACGCTCCAGGAGGGGAAAAAGGAAAAGGAGGGAGCGATAAAGAGGAATGGGGATAGAAAGGAGGAGAAGACGGGGAGAGAGCCTGAGCTCGCAGGTGTGGAGAGTGGAAGCAGACGCTTAACCCTCAGACTGGGAATGGAGACACCACCCATCCTGCTGGACAGGAGGTAACTCCAGTCCTGTCCATTGTGCCAACGCCTCAGGCAAAGCTGCCACGGTGGCTGATTCAATGTTGGGATGGGCGGGTGACAGAAGAGAGGGTGTGAGAGAGAAAGAGATAGAGAGAGAGAGAGTGGATGTGAGACGATGCGGTGCCTCTCGTTTCTCACACATGCACACAAACAACACACAATGTACACAGTCATCACAGCTGGCACTAATGGCTGTACATGCTGCTGGCATTTTTCAAATCCGGGCAGAAGGAGAGTAAGCATCCATGAAGAAATTTGAGCAGTTTATATGGAAACAAGTGTTGTGCAGTGACACTCTATGACAGCTGCATGTTGATAAGCCATTGCACCAACAAAAAAAATCCTACACCTATATGAACACGCTTAGATCTGGCCCCTCTGGCTCTGTTTAGATGTTCAAAAGTGCACCCGTCTGTGAGTGAGTTTAGAGGTTAAATTGCCCACAGCTCCACCTCGATAGTTGCAGCCTTGTTGGAAAGTTCAGCGCAACATCTGTCGGTAAAGACAGCCAGACAGCAACACGCGTGCACGTGTGTACATACACACACACACACACATGCCCATAATCACACACAGCGGTGCACCTTCATGAACGCACCACCTTGGCCAGATGGCCCCCCATAAAAACCCACTTAAAGAGATGAGTGAAGTGATTAAGAGGCCTCTCAAAGTAAAGGAGAAATGAGAGAGGGATGAAGAAATGGAAAGGGAGGGAGGGATACCTGCGTAGAGGAGAGGCCCTAAATACTTGGATGCTTTTAGCTAAGTGCACACTCCTACGCTAACAGACTCCCCGAAGAGTCACGGCGCAGGTGGGGGGGAGGGGTCACAATGACACCTAAATTTCAGACTTTCTACAAACTATAAAACACTCTGCCCTTGCCTTGAAAGATCATTTGTCATCAACTAAATACTTTTTTTTTTTTTTTTAGCGAGCTCAGTGAGAATATGAACGGTGGGAATGCTTACGCACAGCATTTAGAATAAACCCCATAAGAGCTGTGCAAGGCATGAGCCTTAACGTGTGCCTCCTCCCTCCCTCTACATTCACCATGCAGATTGGCATTTCTAAAGTGACCTGGTTTATGGTGAATTCCTTGACATTTTTGCGTTTGACATTTTCATTTATTTCAAAAAAAGATAACACACAAGAACTCGCACCATAATCAGCCTTAGCACAGGTTCCAGCACACAAAAGGGAAAATGTTAACTGATCAATACTGTGTCTTTTCAGTCCCATGTCTTGTGATGACACGGCGACCCGCTGTGCAGACAAGCACTCACTCACACATGCACACACGCGCACACAGTACACACACACTGAACTTCAGCAGGGATTAAATTGGTGTCATACAGCCAAATGCTGTTAATGTCTAATGTCTGCTGTGGAGACACTGCGGGGTTGCCATGGTACAGGGTGTAAGGGGGGGTGGTCCACCTGTCCTGTAGCTACTTAAGTCAGGACACAAAGCCAGGCACTATTAAATGACCACTCGGTCATCTTTAAGTTAGAAACCTCAATCCAGCCTCTTGTTCCCTACAGGAGAATGTTTTTTTACTGATAGCTCTGCTGTCCAATCACACTTCACCTTTTAATACAAGACACAGACGACAGAAAGTGAGAGACATGAGGAGGGGCCGACCGATGGGCACGGAGTGAAAAAAGGCTGACATTTGTCCTGTCGCTGCATCTGCGGGTTTAATGAAATACACAGCCATACACAGTCTTACAGGCCATGTATGCTGATACATTCAATAAAAAGACAAAAAAACTATAATTTAGTGTACAATATTGAGGCACTTGAGAGTGTAAAGAGTACTGATGTATCCTACTCAAGTAAAGTACATGTAAAAAGTAGCTCAATTAATTCGTACTTAAAGTAAAAGTTATTAGTTACTTTCACCCCTCCCCGTGTTTATTTTTGGTAATAAATCTTGCCACAGTTTCCTTGCATACAGTAAACATCTCATGTATTAACTTAAAAAGGAAGAGACTAAATCTTGCACAACTGGAACTTAATTCATGTTCCACAAAGGCATCTGTATAAAATGAAAGGTTTGTCAAAATATACAAATAAAATACGGTAACACTAATGAATTCAGTTCAAAATAAGAAAAAAAAAATCTCAGGCTGAAATAACCGACATTCAACGGCGTTTTGGCGCTGTGCATTACGTTTAATCTGATTGGTCGGTTTATGGTGTGATGCATTGCATTGTTGTCTGGTCATTTCATTTTTTGTAGTTTCACAATGTCCGTTGATCATTTTAAAATAAAAAGTATTAATTTAGACAGTAACACATATATACTGTATATATACTCAAAAAAGTAAAAGAACCCATGAAAGCAACTCAATTACAGTAACGGGAGTACTTGTAATCCATTACGAGTGTGAGTAACAGTCTGCAGTGGTGGTTAGGGGTACTTATCTGTTCTTCAGACATCAACAATCTCTCATGTAAAGAGTACTTTATGAGACAAAACAGTCCTACAGCATCAAATAAACGCATCGTAATGATTGTGTGTAAGCTCACCACAGACAAGTATTGGCTCTCCAATAAATACACAACAAACTTTAAATCATAAACAGAAATACCAGCTGCTGGCATGCATACATGACAGCTATATGCAATGATTGTGTGATCCACGATTGGTATATGTGCCGATTTGTGCTGCGAATGTTTCAATTAGCAGAGCCGTTTGTACTGTACGTAGTGTAAATGCACCTTTACGTACCACGAACGCACAGATGCTCCTCTGCGGGGAATCCCACTCAAAGCAGCTGTTGATGTAGCAGCCCGCGTTGATCAGAAACATGATGCAGCGTCTAACTCGGTTGAAGTTTTGCAAAAGCAACTGGAAAAGAGGTGACGATGTGAGCAGGTCAGAAGGAAGCAGTGAAGGAGCAGGTCTCAACACTGAAAGTCTATGGCACTGTGAAACAGGGTTGGAGTCAATTATATTTTTCAGTTACAACTACGTCTTCAATTATCCACGTTCAATTACGATTTCATTACGATTACAATCACCAGCATTTATTACAATTACAATTACTTTTTTATCCTCAGAAAGTTACAATTACGTTCTAATTACTAAATTTCAATTCCAATTTATCACAATTATTGAGCCTGAATAAATAACCTAATAAAAGTTAACTTTCCTCTTGCGTTAGCTTTCTGTTAGCATCTCTTATGAGAACGGGTCCTAAATCAGCTGTAAAATACACTAAAAACAAACATCATCTAATTTAATTCCTACCCATTGGTTACCTTGTTAGGCTGCCTAATAAATGAAAATATAGGTTTTAATATTCATGGTGTGGGTATCTGAGGCTTTTTTGTGTCAGTATAGCCCTAGATTTATTTTTATTTTTTATTTTTTAATGTTAAAATGCGGGAAAATTGATATGAAACAGATTTTAATAATCAACTAAATACAGTATGTGTAGAACTGTACATAGAACATGGTTCCCAGTTGTAAAATGACAATTACAATTTTGCCATAATTGTAATTAATTATCAATGACGCGATTACAGCTATAATTGATCTCAACCCTGTTGTGAATAGTATTTATCATGCACAGCACACAAACATTCAAACCAACAATCAATTCAGAGACTATGAGAACATGCAAACTCTGGATGATGTTGAACAATCTTGAACGCTGCAAGAAAATATTACAGTCGGATATTGTTTTTTGTACAGGCTAAATTTAAGTGATAGATCTTGGCTAATGGATCTCTTTATTACCATATGTATTTACTTTGACGATTGAAATCCTTTAAGCATGTAGAAGAAGCTTGGGCTACAGCAGACAATCCATTCTATTGCATGTTGAAATTTTTATTTTGGCTGGATCAGTGGTTTCCAACCGTTCATTTCATCTTGTGCAACCATTATACCCTCTGTGCCATACCATCTGCTGTGAATGTGTCAGCAGGCCTGAACTCCCTCCTGTGTCTACAACAACAGAAACTTAGCATTTCAGACCTTTATCAATGTTTTACAAGCATTTTGGCTTTGGAACAACTTGTGGATTAATAATTGCTCTTTGAATTTCATTTCCATCAATCCACCCATAATCCATATATCCACATTGTGTTAAGGGCTTCCTTTGCTGGAGTCCAACAGCTCACTACAACATGTGTGCACCATAATGACGTGAATTATTTTTTCTTTTGAGAAACATGAACATGGATGTGGATCAGTGGAAAACCACCACAGATAACTGAATCACGTGCGTTTCTCCGGGTCTACTTTCATGGCGGTAAAGTTTTGTACAACGATTACAATCACTAAAGCTCTCCCTGGAGTGTCCTCCCTGAGCGATCTCCAGGCATTTGGCCAGAGATGAGAGAGAACCAGTAAACCACCAACAGCCGCCTTGGTTGCCAGCCATTCAGGGAATAGCACAGCAGCAGTCCCAATAGGACGAGACGTCTCTCCAGGTCGCTGTGTGTTCACTATTTCATTCTATGGAAAACGTGTATCTGAATGTGTGTGGATGACAATACTGCACAACAGAGAGTATATTTGTAGCTGTGGTTTAAAGTCGTATCACTGTATCTGAATAGATCTATGTGGAGTTGAGAGGTTGGCTTGGTTTATTTGATGTTAGATGGGGGGGGGTCTGTTTCTTTATGTACAATTATGTGAAGCATATTTTTTGCCAAATTGGGAATGACTACAGTGTTCTGCTGGGGACACACACACCCTGAGGACAGCTAGACACCGTATCATCCACTTTCACATTCCATAGCGCATGCATTTGATGTACATACTGAACTCTTCTCGCCTCATAATTTCCATAGCTAAACTGATGTGATTGTTTGTTTAGTCATTCCTTAAGAAGTAACTAAATCCCTGCTTTCTCCTGACCTGCCACTAGGAGGGGAATTTTATGGGAGGGGCTCCTGGAGCAGTTAAGACACGCCCAGTCTACGTTATAAAATCTCCAATGAACAATCTATGCTATGTTAACTAGCTACTCATTACTAAATATACCTCTCTATTTACTTTTCTCTCAATCTAACCGACTCACCACAGATTGTAGAGCCCACAGGTGCTAGTTTTTATAAAAGGGGTGGGGCTAACAGTGCTTGTTTGTGACACAAGATGGTCCCTAAATGTCACATGATCTTTTTCTCAGCAAATAGTAAAAATCAATTATAATAGCTGGGTTTCAAACCATAGAGGGCAGTCACTGATGAAATATGAAGTTGAAATATTTTGACTATAATGATGAGTTGACCAGGACCAATCAACAGCACTACTTCATATACAAATACATTTGTATTCAGCAGAAAAAAAGAGGTTTTGGGGGTTTAGTTACTCTTAAAGAACAGTTAAAGGGCCCATGTTACGCTAAATCAACTATTCTGTGCTTTAAATAATATAAAAATGCAATTTGGGCTTCATACATACTACATACTTCATAGTGTTTTTTTTCATTGATTCCCTCAATCGTTAGTTAGAGGGTGATTTGCTCCTTTCTTACTGCAGCAATCGCTCCAATATGATGATGCGTTCACACTTTGATGACGAATTTGACGCGGCACTGAGCTGGAGAAGCCACGCCTCCAGGAAGCTCTCTGCCATGATTGACATGTAAACAGACACGCCCACAAAAATGAGCATTTCAGCGTGCTTTGCACAGTGCTGTGTATGTATTTTCTACAGTCTATGTATGTACTAGCGAATGCCCCGCCCCCACGCTCTGTCTAGTGTTTATAAAGCAGCATGAGCTTCGCTACGGAGTGGGTGGGAGGAGGGCGGGCTGTTCTCTGGCCCTACGTCACCGTGCAGGGAGGAGAAAATCAGTGTCCCGTCTATAGACACGCCCACTCATGAATATGCATAAGTAGGCCGCAAATCAGCCTGTTTGTGTAGAGTTGCTCAGAAAGTGACTTTTCAGAGGCTAAAACACGTGAGTTTGTGAAAATAAACCTCAAATACTGTTTTTGGGGTTCTTAGAACAAATGCAGATGAGTGAAAAATAGCATGACATGGGACCTTTAAATCTGTGTACATTTCTATTTGTTTGATGCTTGTGTTTAGCCAACTCCGTGTTCGTTTCCTGATTTCAGTGAATATTTCTGTACAAAACACAGCTGCCAACAGCGAGGGAGGCTAGCCTTATAGGGCAAACCCTCTGAAGTAGCCGGTGACATCATCATTGCGAGACGATGACATGGGTGACATGATGGAGTCAGGGGTGAAATGAAGATTTTTAAAAAAAAGGTCCGGGGGGGGGGGGGCTGGGACAGCTTGGGGTTGGTGGAGATGGAGAGCAACAGGGAAGTCAAAAAAGGAGGGAAAAGATGGAGGGGTGAAGAAACAGTGCAAGCTGAAGTGTGTGTATGTATGTATGTATGTACTGTATGTGTGTGTGTGTGCTCAGCTATGCATGGAGCAACATTGACTGCTGAGCCCAAGCGGTCACTCATATGACATGTCTGATGTGGGCCAGCCCCGACTATTCATCCTTTGTGGTACCGCCACACTGAGCAGCGTGACAATGAAGTGCAAAGCAGCAGCAGCGGCAGAGAGGGCCAACTATGAGGATGGCCAATCTACTTATGCACCCCAGAGCTGACAGCTTGACATTTCTATTCACACTCTGTGAGGATGCGAGGGGGTAGACATGAGAGAAGTGGGAGAGGAGCGAAGGGTGGGGGGGGGAAGAAAGAAACAAAATGCAGTTTTTCCTTCAATCATCCTGTTGTATCTTGCCCACACAGTTGTTGTGCTTTACAAGATGCCACTCACAATGAGGTTGTTGGTTTTACTTTAGACAGTTAAGCAGGGTGTACCATGGCGAGGAGAGATTTGGAAAACAAGGCAGAGTGGCTGAAAATACGTGTTGGCTGCTGATGTACCTGTTTGGACACTCTGGGCTCTTCCTCGATGTATTTTTGTTCAATTGGAATTAACGTCCTGAGACCGGCCTTCACCTGGATGCAGGGGTAAACAACAAATGGTGAGACAGAAAAACACAAAAAAAAACACAGGAAAGAAAACAGATGAATTATGCTGGACGGCGTTTAGATTATTTCAACGATTTTTTTCTAACATGGTAGTTCATATGTAGCGCTTGCCCCATGTCACAGACTAGACAGCAGGAGAGGGAGCAGTACGGCGGCCGCAATAGGGAACACACAGCGGTGGTGAATGGATGGGTGAACAAAAGCAGCTGAGAGGGAGTCTCTGATAATTAAAGCTAAAATGGGGACGAGGGACGATGGACAAGGGACGAGGGATAAGATGGAAGCAAGGCAGGAGAAAGTGGGGAGGGAATGGGGGGAACCCGATGAAGACAACAGCAGTGTATAGGGAGGAGGGAGGAGGGAGGAGGTGGGGTGGGGTGGGGTGGGGGGTAAGAAGGAGGATAATGGCAGTGCATGGAAGGGGGAACAAAACAACAACATAAAAAAAACAGAAATCAGGGAGGAGGTACAAAAAAAAGGCAAAAGAAAGACTTACAGCATTAAAAATCACGTCTATTTCGAGAAAGATGACCCCTTTTGTTGGCCCTGTCAGCTCCTTGCTTTTCAAGGCGTAGGCTTTGCGTTCTCCATTTTGGATCTGTGGGAGAGGGACATGACAGGCGTCTGTCTGGCAATACCCGACTGAATCGGCTCCTCGGGTCACCTTTGAACCCCAGCTGTTGGCGCTGACAGGGAACCCAAAACAACTGTGGCAACTCTGACAAGTACCTGTTCATTACCCACTGCAGCTCAGCTCTGTCAAACAGAAATTAACTATCCTGGGGAATCACTCTGTACAGCAGAGCATGGATATATTAGCCATAAAGTTTTCACTGACTATCTATGTGTTTTTTTTCCGATATCTAAGAGACACTCCTCCATCTTTATTCTTCTCTAAATCACATCATTCCATCTCTCTATCAGTGTCATTTTCAAATCATCTCTCATCTCTTGACTTCCTTTCTTCTCAGCTTTCAGCTTCTTCTTTTCTTCCTTTGCCTCTCATCTTTATTTTCCCGCTCCTGTCATCTCCCTATCTTTGTGAAATAATAACAGTGTCATCAGTGGAGTTGCAAAAATAACCTCTGCTTTTTATATCTTCCCTCCGTCTGTTTTTATTCTCTCTGCTCTGTTCTGTTCTCTCAATTATTCCCAAGAGAAAGAAAAAGAGAGGCTGAAATCTGCCTTTGACTCACGTTTAGTAAAGGAATGGCTACTTTTCCCAGGAAGTCTGCACTTCTGTCTCGGTCCTCATCGTAAACAGTGACCTCGAGTACTGAGTGGATGTCCTTCACGTTGCTGGACCACACACAAAGACGAGCACAGCGCTATAAACAATGAGATAAGGACTGCAAAGTCGTACAACATTAGAGACATTGGATCTTATTCAGCTTGATCTAAGAATACAACACAAAACCAAATATATCATCAATAAATTAAAAAACACAGTAAGTTTTATTTTTTACAATGTTTAGAAATTTAGCAGAACCAATCAATCATGGATCATATGTGACAATAAAACATAGTCCAACATGTGCTTCATATGGTAAAATCTGAGGATTGGATTTATGACAAAACAAAGCTAACGTCAGGGTAAATGCGTTGTACAAATACCATCAAGTGGGAAATAATAATAATAATTTATTTTTTTTATTATTTTCTACCTTTAAGAGTTCCCATACTGGATCTGTTGAATATTATAGTATTGGATGGGATGAAATGAATATTCAATTTCCAGCAAAAGTTTATTTACTCTTTTATTTTGTAAAAACATTTAATATTTTATTTTTGTTGTCCTGAATTTTTTTCCAGATAATGCAAACGCAAGAAAAACAAGTGTCAATGAAGTTCAAAAATAGCATAAATTACTCCTAATAATAATACAGGAATAACAATAACAATAACAATAACAATAGCAATAATAACAATAACAATAATAATAAAAATAATCAAGATTTCTAATTGTTAACTGTTATTAATATTTACTGAATAAAATTGTTATATGCCTTTTATATATATATATATATATATATATATATATATATATATATATATATATATATATATATATATCGTGTGTGTGTGTGTGTGTGTGCGTGTGTTGTATAAACCACTCACAAAGTGAAGACCTTGTTCCATTCAGGATTGAGGTTTTTGTAGACTGTGTGCGTCTGCAGCCGATCGTTACTCAGCTCCACCACACAGAAGGGATCACTCTTACCTATAAACACACAGACAATGACCTTCTCACTGAAAAAGGATGAATAAACTGCATAAAAATACAGTGTCAGATTAAAGATGGTATTTTTTTTTATTTAGCGTAAGCTCTCAATGCAAGAATATTAACTTTTTCCTGCATCTTCATTCTATTTCTACTTTTTCATCACGTTAAGACGTATAGATATATAAACGTCATCATCTTGTAGCACATGACAGTTGCAAGTCCTCAGCTTATCAGGGTTGTAATAGTGTGATTGTTTTTAATTTAAAATGCAAAGCCCTGCATCACCGCTGCAGGCAACGTCCATCAACACCCCAAAAAACAACGACAACTAAGAGATAAGCTCCAGGTCCACCGTGCCCTGGGCAATCCAAGGAAGGGAGTGGGAGGGAGAAAAAGAGAGCGAGAGAGGTGATGAAGAGCGGTCAAAACAGTCGATGGAGCTCTGAGGGTCAGAAAGCCTCAGAGTAGGAAATAAAGACGCACTGAGCCTGGAATGTGGGCTTAAGAACGAGCTGTGGGATGATCACAGCTATGCTGTGATATAATACAGAAGAGAAAGGGATTTATGGAAGCAAAACACAGAAAAAAAATGTAGAACATTTGGATACATAAATGCATATGCAATATTGCTTAAGTTTTCAAATAGGAAGGAATATTATTCTTATTTAATACATCATACTTAAAAAATATTGGCCAATGATTTAATTTGAATGTAACCAGAATTAATTAAAATGTATTTATTTTAATTTTTGATCTATTTATGTATGTATTTGTTCCTTTCATGAAAGTGCAAACAAACATAGATTAATATATCAAATAATATCACAGTCAAAATGAGCAGTAAGAATACCATTCTTATATTTCTGCACCTTAACTTAATAAATACATAATTAATGACTCCACAAACCTTCCCCCGTCAGTCCACACAATTTTCACTATTCTCCAACAACCTAAAATGTATTATATTATATAAGTCATATCATTATTAATAATAATAATAATAATAATAATAATAATAATAATAATAATAATAATAATAATAATAATACATTTAGTATGATAACAAATTAGTGTATTTGTATATTTATTAGTGGAAAAACAAGTCTACATGATATTAATGCCATAGATAACAAAATTAAGAAAAATGCCTTTTAAACTGCAGCGTGTAAAATGTAAATGTATTTATTTGGTTTGTTTGGATTTGATATGAATTCAATCATTACAAGCAGCAGGAAAACTATATTTCATGTAGTTTAGAATGGCACTAATTTACTTAGCCACAAAATTATATATAAAACATAAAATGTAATATTATAAACAACTTTTAAAACATCTGGCGTTAAACGCAAATGTTGGCGATAAAGAGTCAGAGGGTTATCAATAATCAGAGAGTGTAGCCCATACCATTCATATTTGAATCAGTAATGTCCTACATAATTTCCCTTTGTTTTACCAACTGATCACAACCAATTCTTTGTACTTTCAGGGAATATGACTAGCTTTGTAAGCCAACAACAACAACAACAACAACAAAACCCTTAATTCTGCCTTTAATCCTTGAGCTTAATTAATGACGGCGTTCCAATAAGTGCTTTGTTGCGCTGTTTGTTTTAGCTGAAGCTTCAAAAAAGACTGGGTCACAAAGTTAAAACGACGTTTTTGAACATTTACAGGAAAATGATATAAAAAGTACTGAAGTGGGATAACGTTGCATAACATTACTCCATGAAGTCAGAATAGAGTTGAAAGCCTCTGGAGTGTGCGTGTGTGCGTCCCTCTGCATGTGCAAGTGTCATTGATTGGTGTGATTTTGTTCAAATGTTGTGACAAGGGCGAGACATTTAGTGAGTGTGCAAAGCAAATGTCACTGTGATTAATGCTAAAGCATGGGGGATATACCTTTGTTTCCAGTGAATATTGACAGGTAGGATTTCTACAACAGAAGGCAGCTGAAAAATAAACTAAAGACGTGTGTCTCATAAGACCACGTCTCAGTGTATCTCTGTAAAAAAGATGATTGTTTTTAATTTAACCCTAAACGAAAGCTGATGTGTAAGGAGTACTAATGTATCCTACTCAAGTAGAAGTACTGTTACTTGATTGAAATTGTACTTGAGTACAAGTATAAGTAAGTCATACAATAATACTTAAGTACAAGTAAAAAGTAGCTTCATTAAAACATCTCATGTATGAACTTAAAAAAGGATTTGGAACCTAATTTATCTTCCACAAAGGTATAAAATAAAAGGTTCGTCAAAATGTACAATTCTTTTTTTTTTTTTTAAATAAAATAACACCAATTAATTCAATTCAAAATAAATAAAACCCCAGGCTCTAAGTGTAGCTACATTTATAAACTCTAAAACTGGGAAAATAACCAGCATTCAATGTTGTTTTGTTACTACATTTAATCTGATTGGTCGGCTATGATGTGATTGTCGTCTGTTGTCTATTTCATTTTTTGCAGTTTCACTGTGTCCGTTGATCATTCTAAAACAAGATATAATCATTTACTCAGTAACGGTTTGGGTGTAGAAATGTAATGAATTAATTTACGTCATTTAAAATGTACTTAAGTACAAATAAAATGAGTGATTTAGAAATATACTCAAAAAAAGGAAAAGTAGCCATAAAAGCAACTCAATTACAGTAACTTGAGTACTTTCACCTGTAACAGATTTAATGCTGCCTCCTGATCAACTAAGAGTGCCGTCCCACACAAATCCAATCTGACTGAATTTAAATGCAATCACACAAATTAAGCGATGGAAATAATTTCTTCTCAGAGCCGTTCCTTCCCCATTTCCTCTCTAATATTTGGTTTTTTAATCACATGGCAGGCGGTGTTGCCGCTGAGAGCCGGTTGTTATTGGTGCTGAACTTTCCCCTTACTGCCTGCCAGCACCAGAGGCGCCTGTCTTAACCAATTACACGCTCGGGCTTGAGCGCCACTCAGCCATCGTCCAGGTAATGTCCGAGTGAAGCTCCTCCCCCCCCTCGGGTCCCGTCTCTGTGGCAATGGCAGAGGATTTCCAGCCAGAAGAGGGCTCAGCTCAAATTAATTTCAGAGCACTCTGAGATAAGTGTGGAGAATGAATACCACCGAGAAACGAGGATCTATACTGTAATTGCCACAGAGTGCTAGGCTGGAGATGACACACACACACACACACACACACACACACACACACACACACACGCAATGCTTTTTTTGGCATTTATTTTTGCTTTAAGATGATTATGTACACAATAACAGAGTTTTGAGAGGAAAGCTGCTTTTTACTCTCAGGATTGGTTTAAATAAACCGGGCACACACGTCCTTTGACAGGCAGTGGTAGTCCAAGTGTGTGTGTGTGTGGGTGTGTGTGTGTGTGCGTGCGTGCACTAATTCAATGCTCCAACAGTATAGTACTCAGAGCAACAAGAGTGGGCAGACAAAAGGAATTGTTGGTTTTAGAGACTATTTTCAGTTATCCTACTTGGGCTGGAAAGCTGCTACTCCACAAAAACACTCCAATTAGAGAGAGAGAGAGAGAGAGAGAGATGGTCAGGGGAAGGCGGAGGAACACAGATAGAAGAGGAGACGCGCAGTGTGAATGAGAGAGAAAGAGAGATGGTGAACTCTGTCTCTCTCCCCGGCTGACCTTCTCTCCATCTCCCTCCCGTCTCGGTCTGTGTGTTTGTCTGTCCTTCGGTTTCACTCTCACCTTGTTCCTGACCCTCTCTTGGTCCAGGTTGTTAAAATAGGGTGTTCATGTGGCGAGGGCTCTTATGTAGCTCTTACAGGGCTATTGTTTCTGCCAGTGACACACACACACACACACACACACACACACACACACACACACACACACTGACAGTGCATCAGACTATCACAACAGGTATAACCTATAGCTAAAAACAGCCACTTTGCCTGCACTCATGTGGACTGGGTTACACTGCCTGAGAGCGTAACAGGAAAGCATTGGTTTATATGCTTAAATGTGCATTTAAATTAATTTAATTATGAACTAAAACTCCTATAAAGATCTCAATACAGATGTTTTTTTTTTTTCTCAAATTGATTGAACTCTAAGAAATCTATATTAATTAAACTCCTGTTTTTTATTTAAAACTCACTGTAAATATTTGGGAGCACTTTTTTTTTGATAGGGTGTCGCAATCAGCAAAAAACAAGTATTGCATTGTATCAGCCTGCATCTAATATCTATGATATACTGTATATTGTTTTTACTGGATTTATTGAGGTGATTTTTCAGGGTCATTTATTTTATTATCTATTTATTTCATTCAATAGTAGAATATTTTTACGTTTAAGGTTAAATGTATGTAAGCCATTGATTAATAAATAAATGTCTGTTTTTTTCACACCTTCTGAGATATTGATAGTGGTGTCGGCCAATACGCAAGGCTGAAATATCAGCATCAGTGAATATCGGTGAAAAAGTTTTATCGGGACACGATTTCACCATAAGATATGCTGAGTAGGGTATGCATCATTTTGGCACTTTTCCATTCCATTGAAAATAATTGACAAAATGTCAAAATGAGACATTTTACAGTTTCACAGCTGCAGTTACGGTAAAAAGTTAGCAGTCAATTCTTTGTTTGTTCTATACTCTTTTGATTTGTTTTGAGCATGAAACGTCCTTAGATCTATACGGCTAAGTCACAGAAATTCTGATGAGCGTTAAATATAAGAACCATAGATCCATTAGCCCTGCACTCCGACTGATCCGGTCACTTATTCTAGTGATGCTAATCACCCAGCTCCACTCTGTGTTTGCTAATGGGACTGTGGGTGTTTCAAATACAGAAATACTCCCCACACCCACACACACACACACACACGCACACACACACTACATAATAGAGAGTGAAAAACTAGGCCTGTCCACTGTAGACCTAATTAAAAGTAAGAATTAATGGAGAATGGAGGTTTTAGTGAGAGCAAGCAGAGAAAGCACAGGAGGAGGGTGGAGAGAGATTTGTTGCTTCCAATGTGCTCTTTCTCTCTATTATTCAAATGAGCAGCGAGCATCTTTTTTAAATATGTAGAAACAAAATTTAGTGGACCCGCACAGAGTACACTCTAAATTTCTCTCGAGGAGTCAAAATAAAGCTGTGGCTTCTGTTTTAGCTCCACTCGCTGCTGAGGTGTTTAAAGTCTGAAATGCAAATATTAAGTAACAGATTAAAACACGAAATTAGTTCAATAAATGTTGGCGCTGGAAGACGCTAAAATGTTTTACTCTAATAGTGGTGTCATGTGCATTTGCCTTATAAAATGTGGCAATATGAATATACAGTACTGTATATAGGTCAGACATGGGCCCCCAAAGCCCCCAAAGCAAATCCACCAAAATTGTAATTCAAAAAGTTGGAATGACTTGTGAACCCCACAATAATACAGAAAATAACTACCAAAACACGCAAATCAGCAGCAAAATACACAAAGTACACAAAAAAAAATCCAGAAATAACAGTAACCACTTAAACAAAAATGACTACAAAAACACACAAAACAACAATACGTTACAGAAAAGCTCCAAAGACACACACACTGTTAACAAAGTTATACAAAATAACAGGATTATACAGGAAAAAAACAAAAATACAGAAAAAGACCCCAAAATTCAGTGAAAAATGCTTAAATCAACAACAATATGCAAAAAATGACATAACACACAAAATGGATAAAAATTGACAAAACATCATGTTAATGCTGACATGAATGTTGATAATGTGGCCCAGATATAATGACAGTTTTGTGACCCCCCACTATGATAAAGTTGACCATCCCTGATAAAGGTAAAATCATATTTTTGTGTTTGACTGAATGTAATGACAAACTGTTAAACCAAAATGTCCTAAATGTCTGTTATAAATGTGGGCTTTCCTTGTTGCTTAGCAACAAGCTGTTTAACTCTGTTAACCAGAAGAACTCATAGCATCGCACATGTTCTTACCTGTGACATCTGCTGCCATTAGTCCTTCAGCGCGGATGACTTTAACCTGCACCACACCGACATCCTTTAAGTTGTGCAGCGACCTCCAGAGGTTCTGAAACGTCACGGGGACAGAGGTTAAAGGGCGGCGAGGGCAGCAAATTAGCACTGAAGCAAAAGGCACGTCGATTGCCTGACATTTCATTAAATGAGAAAAGGGTAGAAAATGTCCTTTACTGATCTTTATTTTTAAATGTAGCGCTGGCATTTATTGCTGAGTCTAGCATTGGACAAATGGCTGCCATTAACTGGAGCGCTTTTCGGGGAATAACCGTTCAAGTAATTCAAGATAAAAAGTGATGAGGCCAAAACACAATTTCATGCAGATGAAAAATCAAGTTTGTAGCATCAGATCAAGAATTAAAACAATATTATTTTGTTAGATCTTAAAGGATGTCAACACCAAGTAAAACATGGTCTTTACTATAATCCAGATTAAAACAGCATTGTTTTTCTTTTCTCAAGCTGTTACCAAATACAATATATTGACCCATACATACTCTGTACATCATTTGTAATAGGAAGGAATTGACTGTACAATGTATGATGTTGCTGCCTTTTTCCACTAACTGCAGGAGTAAAATAAGCAATTTGACCGTATGGGTGAAAAAAGGTGTTGAATGTTCAAAGGTGTAAAAAAAAAAAAAAAGGCTACGTTTATGATGTGTGTTTTCCAGTTATCAGTCGTTTCTGTACATCTGTAAAATGAGAAATCATTAGTTGCTCTTGAATTTGGGGAAAGAGGAATGAATGCATTGCTTTTTGTAATAAAAAGTTGAATGACGGCAATATAAATGGAAAATAAAATAAAATAATTATAAAACAATATAAACTTTGTCTTGTCATAGACTCATATACTGTACGTAAACAATGTTATGTTTAGCTGTTACAGAATCACAAACAGGGATCATATAAATCCTTGTGGTTAAAATACAGGGAGAAGGTATACAGCAGAAGTATGGAAAACTCACTCATAAAACTAATCGAAAGGATTCTGTAAATATCAACAGTATGACCATGAGGAATGAGCACACACACACACGCACACACGCACACACACACACACACACACACCATGAAAAAGTCCTGCAAATCAAAACGCATGTCGATGCGTCTTAAAAGCAAAGTAGAAATGCAATTTGCTTCAATTTATTTCCCACTCCTTGGCAATACCCTCTTCCACCCCCACAGGAGTAATTATAATTCAAATTTCAGAGTATGGCCAGGGTACAGACTTAATTCATTATCACCAACTCAGTCAGACTGCCTGTTTCCAGCGATATCATTGTCCAAATACTCTCTAAAAGAGATGATAGGCACAGAGTGAGTGTGAAAGAATGATGAGAAGAAACGGGGAGTGTTTTGAGGAGAAACATGCAGGAAAAATAAGGAGAGGGTACAACTCTCTATTAAGGCTTGATTTCTCTGAAGATACAGCTGCTTGTTGTGAGTACAAGGGAGACGCGAAGAAGAGAGACACTCGGTGGAAAATTAGGCAGGAAGTGCTGATTAGGACAAGGCTGTGTGTGTGTCTGTGTGTGTGTGTGTGTGTGTGTGTGTGTGTGTGTGTGTGTGTGTGTGTGTGTGTGTGTGTGTGTTTTTAATTTAATCCAACTAGTGAAGTCTGGGTGAAAGAATTGTTTGACCTGTCAATCTTTTACTACCTGATTTAAAACATAATGCTCCTATTTCAAATGAATAACAATGGTGAAGATTAAACTTGACTTTTGCTTTTCACAGGTTTTTATTTATTTGTTTGTTTGTCTGATAGCAGGGTTACGTCAAATGTACTTATCAGATTTCTACAAAATTTTAACCAAAAATAGACGTAAGGCCAAGGAAGAGCCCATTGTGTTTTGGAGGGGATCCAGATAAATACGCTGATTGTGGAACAGTTTCAAATATTGAAAAATCCCTATTTTTCCATCATTGGCGAAATTGGAAAAATGTATATCTCAGTTTGTAACTGACCAATCTTCATGAAATTTGACTCAGTTATGTCAGGTTGGTTTCTCAAATACCTCGTGGAGTTTCATCCAGATCGAATCCGGATTGCGCATTTTATCGCCATTTTTTCCAAAAAATGGGGACCCACTGTATTGTAGGATAGAAATTTCATCCAAGCCTTTAAAGTGTGAATGATCATAGTACCATGATCAAGATCACTGATCCAGATAACTGCCAATATTGGGCAAAGAGGATATTTGGCACTTGTGCACCCTGGGTGCTCTTGTTTATATGCTTTAGAAGTTAAATTGAAAATAAAATAAAAATAGGATGCAGAGAGAAATATTAATAATTACTTCTTTAATGTATGGATGCATCCATTTTTTCACCCCCAACAGTTCCAGCACTCTTCATCCCTTCCTCCCACCACACAGGCTCCCAGAGGGAACAGTTAGAGTTCAGCCTCAATCCATGATTGGAAGAGAAAGCCCACCCATCCTCCATGAAGATTCAAATCCTCATCAGAACGATAGACTGCCATAGATAGACTGGACAGACAGGTGGAGAGACAGAGAGATGAAAGGACGCCAAGATCAACCCCCAGCCTCCACATTCACGTTTCACCAAACCCCCATCAGCACGCAGGTGGGCTGACGGGGATAAGAAAGAGATGGAAAAAATTAGAATGAACAGAAGGAGAAAGAAAAGGGAGAAAAATGGAAGAACAGGGTTGGCTTTCATAAGACAAACCAGCGTTCTGCCTATGACTGACGTCTTGTCACGGTGACGTTTTCCTTCCGTTGCTGTCACACTCCGCAGACACATAAACACGCAAACGATTCAGCCGCAACACAGGCCTGTGACTCGCTGTCATCTTTGCAGCATGTCACATTTCATCACTGCTAGGCACACACTACACACACATGCACACACGCTGCCCTTTAAGGCAGAGGAAGTTGGAACCGATGCTCAAAATAAACAGTGACTTCCTCTCGTCCTCACCTCTGTTCATCATGATTGGATTGTAGTTTGGTGTGGGCAGGGGTGGACTGGCCATCGCCCCAAAGTGGGCCGGTCCGGTCCGCTACATTTTTGATGAGCGGGTGGTGGCAGACATGGTAACAGGTAGCCAAAAAGAAGTCCAAAATTGGTAAAAGTGTGGCAAGAAAGAGAGACTGTAAATTGATTAAAATGGGCTAAAAACAGTTAAGAGTGGCCAAAAAATGAGCAAATAAAAAGGAACCAGGTGGTGTGTAATAGCAAAGCGTAGCTTGAATGGGAAAAATGTGGCAAACAATAGTGAAAAGGGGCAAACATGGAACAAAAAGAGGCAAAATGTAGGGAAAAAGGAAACAAGTGGAACTTATATGGAAACGTTAGCTTATTTGAAGTAAAATTGTCAAAAACAACTTGCAAAAAATGGGGAAAATAGATATTTATTGGCAAAAGGTAGCTAAAGTCTGAAAAAAGTGTCAAAAGTTTTTGAAAAGGGGCAAAAATTGGACGACAGATGTTACAAAATGGCCAAAGGAAAAAAAAAAAGGGTTAAAAAGTTTCCTCTTTTTAAGGTTTTCTGGGGGAATAATAATTCAAATTGAGACAAAGAGCCACACGTTGAGCATCACTGACTTTATAAAGGTTTCTACATGGTCCCAGTCCACCACTGGCTGTGGGTCAAAAGTTTCTCTGACACTTCAGTGCAGGCCTGTGTCCCACTGACCAGGCTGCTCAACAGAGTGTGTGGGAGAGCTGTAGGTGTTTGTCGTGCAGTACCACACGTGAGGCTGGGTGTTGAAGTGGCACTACTTCAGTGGAGGTCACCATGTCCTCTTTGCCCCATCCACCCATCTTTTGGTCACCTCAGGCCTGTTAAGAGCCATTAGTGTCTGTCCTCCTTTGCCATCATAATGCATAAATCTCTTTCCCTCCTTTTCCCTCTCATCTCTCTTTGTCCTCTCTCTACTTCTGGGAGACAGTAATTAGGGATGAAGGAAAGGTTACAGTGAGCAATAGAACATCTAAGGCAGTTGTCTATAAATGAGCGTATTGCACTGTGTTCACATACAAACACACATGTATCGTATATTGTGTACACAGCCACATAGAGAGCTGGCACATGCACACGCAAACAGAAACAATCACAATGCAGAGCTTTAATGAGCTCAGTGCTAATAGCGGCTCCCTGCACTCAGGTGTGAGTTGTCAGTTTTCATCAATGGCCCCAGAATAATAAAAAAAAAAATAACACGTGATGAATTCAGCACTGACCTTAGTGTGACCATTAAAGGATCAGCACACCTGTTAACACGGTAACAGGTCAAAGAAATATATATATATATATTTTAAGCTTTAGTAAAACAATTATCAGGGAACAGCACCAATAACTAGAAGTTGCACTTTTAGCATGACATGTTCACATTACATGACTAATGTTTTAGGGCTGGGACAGATGAAGGTTATCATAATAGGATTTTAGCACGTCATGAAATATTAGTCTGTTATAAAAATAATAATATTAATAATACATTTTATTTAAAAGCACTTTTACGGACACTCAAAGACACTTTACAGGTAAAAAGGCATGAAACATGTGATCAACTACAGTATAGCCCATGTGTTATTGGAGCTACCTGGTCCTACTATCCCCCTGTGATAGAGCACACCATACATCTTTAGCATTGTTTAAATATCAAACACTGCCAGTCACAGTAGCTTATCTACTGTACTTCTTAAAGTTTTGAAGCAAAAATACAACTTTAAGTTTCATCTTCATCTCTCCATCCCATCAACTACCAGTCGAGCCATAGCAGCACTAGACAAAGAATCTCAGGTTTGTGTTAGAGTGGGATGGAGATGGCGAGGCAAAAGGAAAAAAAAAAAAGCAGCAAAAGTGGAAGGTGAAGGAAGTGAAATGTGTCGCCTTCGGCCGAGCAGAAAAACGGGGTCTGTGCGAGTTGTGGGAGAGGTGAAATAGCTTTTTCTTTTCATTTTACACGCCTTCCCTTCCCTGTGCAACCCTCAGCCTTTACCTCTCGCCCCCTATTACACACGTTCACTCAAATACACACGCATACACCATCCCGCCCCCCCCCCCCACCCCCCCTCATTCTGTGACCTTAAGGAGAGGCACAGCAGATAGTGACTTAGTCTTAGAGCTCCCCCCTCTGATTTCACTCGGTCCCTACAGTGCGGAGCGGATCGGTCGACCTCATGTTGCTAGCTATGAAGACACCGTCGTGTTCGTGTCGGGGCATCAACGTTTGGCCATTAAAAAAGGCAAACATTGCACGAGTAGAAACAACACTTTAAATCTCACAAACCTTGAGAAATCCAGGCTGTGCACAATGAAAACACTTGACCAAGTAAGCCAACCGTGACAAAAATATTTATAGTTTCCTTCTCTCGATAAGTCATTCGAGACAACCATGTTTTTTGTTGTATCGCCAGTTAAAAGAAATAATAAGAATTGAGCATTATTAATGGCTTGATAAAAGAAAGAGGTATTACATCACACTGTTGATGCAGAGAGACGTCCCCTTGTTAAGGCTGTCAGTGAATTACATCTATTCAAGTGTGTGAGCGTCTTTGTACAAAGGAGCAAAGATGACAGGGTGTGAAGGGTTAACTAGGCTAAGACAAAGACATGAAACCATTGTGCCGTGTGGAGGGCCTCAGTAGCAGATGGGGCGTTCAGGGCCCCTCTTCTCTCTCTAAAAACTCATTTTCAAATAAAGAAGACTAGAAAACGACCACAGACACCCATTTAGGCAGAGGTAGTATATATCAGCATATGACCATGTAAAAATAAAAAGACGATCGAGAGTCTCCTTAAATTAGAAATAAACTGACTTTATAAGAAGCAGAGAATGTAGCAGGGTCCTCCATGTCGTCTCTTTCTGTATCATTCATCACCGGTGTCACGGTCTGAGTTTACCTCCTCACTGAGTACGTGACTGCTACGTACTGAGATGTACCCGTGCTGGATTAGCCATGCATAGAGATTGCTGTATTGATGCTTAAAACACCATCAATTAAAAAAAAAAATCGACCAATAATAAAAAAAAAAACAGGATTGTCATGATCAGAATTATATGACTACAACAGCTTATTATTGTAAAGTTACATCAGGTTAACTGTTATTTATTGCAATGTATATAATAATCATGTTTTTTTTGGACAATAAATTATTCCTTTTCATATTGAGTTTTATTATAATCGTGTTTTCCTATTCCTATTTTTCCCCAAGAAAAGGAGCCATTCAACACTCGTCAAATAACATAAGCTTCCAACATTAGCTTTGAATATGAATTTACAATCTCAGCACGACGGAAGTAGCAAAACATTTATTTTCCAGTAATCGATCTCAGAACGAGGTAAACTCAGACTTCTCATCTTCTCCTCTTGCCTTACAGCTCCACCCTCAGTATCCTTTACCCAACATAGTTATCATCTCACATCAGGGTTGGGGTCAATTACATTTTTCAGTTACAATTACATTCTCAATTACTAAGGTTCAATTACAATGAATCACATTTACTGAGCCTGAAATAAATAACCTAATAAAAGTTAAAGTTCCTCTTGTGTTAGCATCAGCTGTAAAATACACTAAAAACAACTATCTATCATCTAATTTCTTTCCTATCTATTGGTTTCCTTAGGCTTCCTAATCAATGAAAATGTAGATTTTAATATTTTTTTACACATATATGTTTTTAAAATGGTAAAATGTGGGAAAGCTTGATATGAAACATTTTAATAATTGTTAACTACATATGTGTAGAACTGTAACATTGTTCCCCAGTTTTGCGTTAATTGACATTATAATTTTCAATTTTTATAGAATTTTCATGGCAATTACAATTATAAAGTCACATATCCAAACTCAATTACAATTTTATTAAGATTGCAACAGCAACGCATTCTTCATACAACAATCACAATTATAATTATGCCATAACTGTAATTACTTATCAATTACATGGATACAATTATAATTGACCCCAACACCAACCCTGTCTCACATACTTGCATGGTGAATGCATCTGTTTAAGGCACCCCACATCCCACAATGCAATGCGCTAAACTCTGATAATGTCAACAAAGGGAGTGTTTACGGTGGAAATGAAAACAAACTTTCCAGCGGCAATTTCAACTTTTTACATCTTTGATGTATTGATCTATGAGGCCTAAACTATGGATTTATCTGATAATAATAATAACAGTCATCTCTAGCAGATTTAAACTCCTGCTTCTTTTCTACATTCATGCAATTTTTAACCGTCTCAATGCACTTTAGCTGCAATAGTCACTTTATTTCTGGTCAGTCCTCATCTAAATGCCATTATATTCAAGTCTTTGTATCTTATTGTATTGTCCATGCTGCCTGATTTTGGAGGGGTTTTTTTTCTCCATTTTATTTATTTATTTTTTATTTATTTTTTACACAATATCAACTTACCAGGGACTACGGATGTACATGTACATTAATGCTCATTGTCTCTTGTCCTTCATTTTCAAAATCATGTAATATTTTACTCCTGCCCACCTTCATTCCTCTCCTCTCTGATGCCAACCTCCACCTCTCCTGCTCCCGACCAATCACAGTGTGCTCTGGAGCCGTCTTTTAATCTGATTTCATCTGTTTTATTTTGTGTGTCTTCCTCTTAAAAGTGGACTACTCACGCAATTGAGTACCAATCTGAAAACACGAAAGCGTGCCCTGATTTTTTGAAAGCTAACTCACATATCTCTGCATGATCTGGTGTCTTTCGTGCGGGTCGTCCAGCATGTTGACAGACAGGTCCGAGATGGAAACGGCAGCAGACGCTGTGAGCGTAACCAGCAGCACCAGCACACCTTCACCCTCCTCCAGAGGAAGGTCCAACTTGTGTGTGTGTTCTTTGCTAAGAAGTGACAGGTCGATGGTAGCCCTGGAAGAACCCAAACACTCAATATTACTATAAACAAAGAAAAACTGTTCTTCACTGCACACATGCATAGAGTTAGCAATAGTAATAGTCTGACACGTAGACACTCGCAGCCAGGATTGTTTTTATTCAAAACAAACCTGACATCAATGCCCATTTTTAGGTACTTAGAGGACCTTATCTTAGCCCTGGACATTAAGCCTGATATTTATGCTTAAATTAGGACAATTATTCTTGCTGATGTGTCCAATGAGGCATTACAATGGTTAATCCATACAAATTAAAAACAAATTCAACTTCCAAATTACACTACTTACATTAAACTAGGGATGGGAAATCAACTTCTAAGCATCAAGTATTGACTCCAGTCAACTGAAACATGGAATTAATGTTTACCAAAGTACCGTTTCACTCGCACGCACGCACAAAAAAACAACTAATAAAACAAACACATTTCAGTGAGTCATTACCCGGCAGCTGGTACAGTTTAAAAGCTTAAATGTCTGCAGTTATTAGTCATTTATGATGACTGGATTGATTCTATGACTAAAAAAAAAAATATCCTTTATAAAACATTGTTTTCTTTATCTGTGATGAAAAGGTAATGTTAGTGTAGTGTAGTAGAGACTCCAGCTGCAGCATTGTGAGTTTTTTGAGATACAGCCACCAATTGTGCAAGTACTCCCACTTAAAAAGATGAGAGAGGCCTGTAATTTACATCATAGGTATACCTCAACTATGAGAGACAAAATGAGAAAAAAAAAATCCATAAAATCACATTGTAGGATTTTTAATGAATTTATTTGCAAATTATGGTGGAAAATAAGTATTTGGTCAATAACAAAAGTTCATCTCAATACTTTGTAATGTTCCCTTTGTTGGCAATGACAGAGGTCAAGCATTTTCTGTAAGTCTTCACATACACTGTATTGCCCCACTGTATTTGCTCTTGCTAACATGAATTGAAAAAAAAAAAAAGATCATCTTATTGTGAAAGTCCATTTACCTTGATCAGGGTTTGAACACACATGGCACCCTTTATGAGGGCTTAATGGGTTCCAAAAACAAATCACTGAGTTTACCACCCATTACACCACAGTAGTTTGCACATTTATAAAACTCGTTCTGTTGTGTACGTCATTTTGGTAAATGGACTTGATGTATATAGTGCTTTTATGCCTACACTGAGGTAATCCCAAAGTGCTTTACAATATCAACTCATTCACCCATTCACACATCAATGGGACTGAACTGCCATGCAAGGTGCTGATCAACCACTGGGAGCAACTTAGGGTTCAGTTTCCTGCCCAAGGACACTTCGACGCATAAACAGGTATAGAATGGGATCGAACCCCCAACCTCTTGATCAGAAGACAACCCCTCTACCACCTGGTCGCCATTTTAAAAAGTTAGTTTTTTTTGTAATGTACAGCACTATTGTAAAACTGGTAGAGGCGGTATCTCCCATCACAACAATAAATAATCAGTTTGTATGACTGTACCTTCCTAAAAAGTCATCCTTCTTTCCAGCATCTTTGTCCCAGACTGTGATGTCCACGTACCCTCCCTGCTCCTCATACATGTTGAAATCAAACTGCTCCCTCCACTGGGGGTTCAACGTTTTGGGAATAGTCTAGAAAAACACAAGAAACCAATTGTGAATCAAAAGTTTTAATACAGATGCATCATAATATTAATAATCACTGTGTGATTCCTTATTAGCAGAGTCAAACTAAGACGTACAGTAGGCCTATTTATCTTGCTTCTGTAAAGTGAAACCTAATCAGAATTTGTAAATTACTTTCAGTATTATTCAATGTTCAAATCATTATTTTCCGATTCTGTTTTCAAGGAGATAAGTTATAAAACAATATCTTTGAATGTCATATGTCCACCATTGCTGATTTCAGGTTTAGATTCAATAAATTGTCTGAAATATAGAAATTGTTCCTTAAACACCTGTTGGTGCTAAAAAAAAACACATATTAATGAAAAATGTGGTAAAACTGCTTGTGTACAAAAAAAAAAAGTCAAAATTAAAAATACTAGTAGTATTACAGAACCAAGATCTTAGTAGAACACTCATTTAAACTTGAAAATACAATATTGAATAATCATCAATCCAGATCAGGTGACAATATGACTACATGGATAGATTATTTATAAGAGGCAATTTATAATTATTGAAACCAATTCATTTTCCTTGAATTGTCAACTTTGCTATTTACATTCAGATATTATTGTCTCAAAGTTACACATTTGTTATTTTTTTTTTATTCATAGTTTGTCATCTTCTGGTTTTTAAACAAATCTCAATCTAATGCTCTCTAAAGGCAAGAGCTACAGTATGTATTACTGATAGACATTTGATTTAAAAGATATTAAACATGTCATCCTAGTGGTGCTAGCAATGTGGATGGGTTGGATTAAAAATGATTCATCATCTCTTTAATATGTTCAAAGTTATTCATATCCCATTCCTATGGAGAAAACCAAAACATGATCCATTCTTTGTTACACACTCAGTGCAGCAGCAGGGCTGTTATTTTACCTTGCTCTTGTACTTCTGATGACCCATCCTGAACTTGACGTAGGGGTCGCTGAAGCCGTTGGTGTCCATTGGCTGCAGGCCGCGACCCTCTATCAGACTGATGCTGACTATACCTCTCCACAGCTGGGCTTTTCTGTGCACGTCTGACAGGCGCATGCTCTGACACTGCAGCCAGATACATTTAAACACACATTTACACACCAACATAGACACAAAAAAAAAAAAACACCAGCACAAATAAAAAATATGAATACTTAGAAATAACCACCCACAAAATAAACAAAAAAAAAAAACTCAGAATACAAAATTACTACTGGGAACAACTTTCACTTTCTAGAATAATAAACAGGAACAGACGCATCAAAACAACACAGATTGGAACAAACAAAAACACACATTTACAATTTCACACAAAAGGAATCCAGCTTAACCCCATTTACAACGGAGGTACAGTACGAGGACGACTGGATATGACAAAACATCACAATAAAGAAAGTGTGTATTTTCATTTTTGATTTAACAGAAAATGTTTGTAGACTATGAATTTCATTGTGCATTAACGGATTCTTGAAATATGTAGTAAACATGATCTTCCAAACCATGCTGCCTGTATTCCTCATAATGCTGAGCAATTTATCTTATCCAGCCCAGTTGTTGAAATCGATTCAAACTCAGATCAATCACTCTTGTTTTTTTTTTTTGCCAAACAGTTTTCACAGCACTTAGAGACGTACTTAACCTCTCTTTGAATCGTGTCAGTTTCTTTCAATAAAACAAAGAGCTGGGTATTTATTCGTCAAACAAATACACAGCCTCCTCATCTCTCGCCCTATCTTTCTCTCTCCTCCTTTCTCGTTAGGGGAAATTTATTAGCATAGCTTTTGTTTTGCGGGTGAATTTCATTAAACTCTGAACAAACCCTGCCTAGCGAGCGCAGGCCTTTGATCTGGAGACAGAGCCTCTTGATTTCCATTCTCCAGACATTAAACAATGCAAATAGCACTCTGGTGCAAAGCCAGCCTCCCTCACAGCAGCTCCCACATCCTGCATTTTGCATGTACATTTGCTACTAAAGCCCTGCACACTAATAGTAAGAGGTTGATGGCATGACCAACTGTTTTAATTATTGCCACACATGTTTTGCACCAAAACGAGCTTTGGGCTATTTAGTTTGGAAGTCCTTATCCCACTACTTGGGCACAGCAGGATAGAAAATTACACAAAAATATACTCAGGAGCTGAAATTTTTATCAGAATAACTAGCGTATGACAGCATGTGCAGATAAAGTAGATAAAAATAAAAAAAAAAATAACTAGCTTCTAGTTACTAATACAGCCTTTTTAGAGGGTTCAGGGTCTGCCTATGCTTTAAAACATCACAAGTGCCACTGGCAAAGTTAGAAGGAGCTGCATTCAAATGCTTTTTTAGCATCTAATCATTATCTGCCGACACTTTGGAGAGATTTACACCATTTGTGGATCGAGCATTGATATACTGTAAGTATCATTAAAAAGGGTTGTGGTGTAAAAATAATCACCTCCTCCATGCAGTTCAGCACAGATGCAAAGTAGCACTCGGGAGCATTGCCTTCTTTTGGCGGGTTAGCACAAGTTAGTGTTTGAGTAAATTCCTAATTCACAGGCGGGGTGGCCCAGTTACTGTGCTTCAAAGACTCGATTAAGGGAGGCACTGTACAGCGGGATGCCTGGCCAGCTCCAACCAGGCACACTTTCAATGTGCACATCCAACATTTCACTGCTCCAGAAGCAAGAAACTCTACACTTCAAGGTGGATCCTCCAATTGAGTGAAAGTAACATTGAGCTTCAATATGACACCTGATGTGATGCTTTCAATCCAAGTTTTCACCTTTAATTTGTTCCTTAATCTAGTACTAGTGCGTTCGGCTAAATGACAAAAAGGTGTGTCATGCATGAATCATTAAAAAGAAGCCAAACCTTCACCAGCATGCTTTCTATTCATACCCAACAGCCAAGAGAAAAAGAAAAAAGTCACACAAAGTGCCCCAGCATGACAGGAACTTAAAGTAAGGCACCAACATAACAATGATTTATCCTGATGGTGCAGGAGTCCAGACGTGGAGAGGTACATCAGTAACAAATGAAATAAAAAAAAAACATTACATTTCACTGATAATCTGCAGCGTTGGACTTGTTTGAACCCCGGCATTAAAATCAAATGCTATATTCACACAGATTAGGTGCAATAGCGCTCATAACCGGTGGGAAATGCACAACACCATCACAGTGGTTAGAACATCAGAGTATGTCTATTCATTTAGAGAAATGGTTCACCATTTTTCATCATTAAGTCAGTGCATTTAGCCAGTTTATAGGCCAACTATAAATACATTAGAAAATCCAACTTTGCTATGAAAATATACATTTAGTGTTGCGGTAGGTTGTAGGTAGCACATTGCACCTTGTGGAAAATTAGCATTTGATCAAAAAACTCAAAGAAACTTTATAGACAAAACTGCAAATAAAGGACAGGAGGAAGGAAAAGAGCCAGGTGTTGTCCATCCATGTACCGCTGGTGAGGCAGGACGGGTGAGGGCGAGGGTGCGGTGCGGTCGGTGGGTTGTGGGGGGAACAGGAGTTTGGGAAGTGACATGCTGTTTTAGTTTACCTTACTGGATCGTTTCCAGTTCCTTCTCAAAAGCATGGTCTGTAAATGAGACAAAGCAGTTACAGAGCGCCCCCCAGTGTCCCCACCTTAGAATTGAAAGGTCAGGGGTTAAAGGGCATGATAGGAATGCAGATCAGACTGCTTAGTCCTGACCTGGTGCAAGGGTGGGGAAAACGTTAAATATGGAGTATGTGTCTTTACCAGCGTGCATGTTTTGTGAGCAGGGAGTGGTTAAGGTTTATAAATGCATGCATGCAGAGACACATACACACTGATGATATGTATGTAGATAGATCCAGTTTGCGGCAGTATTGACATTTTTAAGCCTTTAAACTCTAGATATTTGAGCTACTACTTTGTGCATAAGGGTGTGGAATTAAACAATATCCATACAAAATATGAACAAAAGCATCTTTTACATAACAGGGACTTTTTTTTCCTTAAACATGTAATTTGATATTTTCAAGGAGAAAAATTTGCATGATATAAAGCAATATTTGAATGCAAATAATTAGCCCGTCCAATCACTGAAAACAGCACTAAATCTCATTACCATTTAGAGAAACATGACTGGTGTTAGATGAGTGATACACCCACTGTGTCATAGGCAGTTTATTACACAGGTCCCTACTAAACAGTGTTTTAATTCCCTAGAGAATCTAATTCTTCCATGCCAATAGATGGCAAACAGGAGGGTGTGCTTGCATAACATCCGTCTCCCCCTTTTCCACAGATGGAGAAATCCAAAATGATACTTAACCTAAATAGAGTTTATTTGTTCCACCAAATGTGGACTTTCTGAACAACGGCACTAAATAGGCTACAGAATTAAGACATCAGATCAAACAGAATAAAATATTTCCCCCATGACTCTGCCTTGTTCCGAATGAAGCGTGCAGGGGGTCCAATTACCCAAACAAATAATTGAACAGAAATAAATGCAACTGAGAAACGCGGAGCACGTCCACCGAGGCTTGAGTCGACATAATTAGGAAAAAGGATCCGCTGCTCTTTGAACATGTAACTCTTCCGCACAACATATTAATTACACTCGTGTTGATGCATATGTATTTGCTGAGTTGAAGAGTTTCCAGTGGAAAAGTATGAATAAAGCCAGCGTTTTCCAGTTCAGCACAGCTTCTGATGTTTGGAGAAACACTTTATGGTAAAAAAAAAAAAACTGACTCAAAACTTTATCAAGAGCTGTGATGACTTTTTCCACTTATCTAAAAGAGATGCACTCCTGTTTGTGTACAGATTTAAATAGATATTTAATTCACAATGTGTAAGATGTATCTGACTTATGTATTATTATGCCAAAGATTACATATAGTGCTAATATTCTGCCTGTTTTAGAAACATTCCTGCTTCAGCTCAATGTGCAGAACTGTGGCTATTCAGGAACAGTTTAAGATCGCTGCCCTATATGAAAGAAAGATTAGGGTGTTTCCATGACAAAAGACTAAAACGTGTGACAGAGAGGTAATGTAGACTTCTTACAGCATCCCTTGCATCTCCTTCCTTTGGGGAAAGAGTGACAGCCAGGTCCAGGCTGCCCAGGTTGTGTTCAGGGTACTGCGGGTCCTTCAGGTCCAGAGTCACATCCAGTGTCCTACAGGGAAACACAGTATATTAGGAAGTATACACAATTCACTTTGTATGCTATTTGACTGCATTCATGAGGCAAAATTAGCTTTTAGTGCATTATTGTCAGAGCAATTTGAACTATTTGAGCTTGAATCTGTTGAATTTAAATAATTCAGAGATCCAGCATAGCTGAGTTTAAAGTCTGTGGAGCTAAAATCATGCCAAAACATCCAAAAATTGTTTTATTCACATCCAATGATTCACAAACAAACACAAATACAAAACACTATTTACAAATTAATACATTTAGTTTAGCAAATAAGAAACGCACCTATCAAACAAGTACAACATGTTTTACACGTGCAAAGAAACATTACTCAGTCTTCAATGTAAACAACACATACGTCCTACACTGAACTTGTGTAAGTTTTAGCAACAACTCAAAATGTGATGCTACAAAAAAATCAAAAGTTATACAGAAAGCAAGGCTAACAGCATTCTCCATCAAAACAATGAAAAATACACTGGACTATCCTTTAAAAATTGATGCGTATGTTTTTGTTGTTGTCTTTTTACAACAAAAAAGTAGCAGTATGCAAAATATTATCACACTGAATGATGTAGATTTTAAAAAACTCAAAGGACTAAAGTTTGTGTTTGCATCAATCACATACATGCTCAAATAATCTTTCCACTCTGCAAGTTTAATACAGTTAAACACTAAGATGGATAGCTGAGATTAATAGCCTAGAACTATACGTGAGATCTCCTGCAGCGTAAAATAGTTGATACAGTTAATAACAGTGTGGATGTAAAGCCTAATCACTGCCAGAAGATGGCACTGCTGTGCTGTATTTGATAAAATACAGACAAGGTAGGACTGCACTCATTATTATATTGGAGTCATCAAAGTTTACAGTAATACACCCAACTTTAAACAGTACGCTGTGAAATAAAGGAATCAGGCAGTTAAAAAAACAAAACAAAAGTACAGCAAAAGGGGAAAAAAAGAGATGATAAAAACCTCTGATGTTCCAGTGATTCCAGGTAGAGATACGCTGAGCCCATGAAGTCATCCTGAAGTCCAAAGTCATAGTCAAACACCTACCAAGACAAACACAACGTGTCCTCTTCATGTCTGACAGTATACGGAATAATCTATGTTTTCTATCAACGAGTAATATATGTCTGCATATTAATGAGGTCTGCCTGGAAAACTATAAAGCAGAGTGTTGGTGCTGTACCTTGACATAGAGCGGATCTCTCAGGCTTTCCACCAGAAGACTCACTCTCTCATCCCACACAGGGTTAAGGTTCTTATGAATGGTTTTGCTCCTGAAAACCTCCTTTCCGGCTATCTTGAATTTCACATAAGGGTCACTGGTACCTGCGAGAAAAAGAATAAAAAAATAAATACATTGTTATTATCTTTTATTGCCTTTTTATTTTCTATTTTTTTTTTAATCACAAAACATTTAAATCCATCCAGTCATCCATTTTCTAACTCGCTTGCTCCTTTTTTTTTTAAATCTAGACTTTAAATTTCAATTGGCTTTCTTCAAAATTTTAAATATCAAATGAATAAGTAAAAAAATATTTTTATTTTTAAAATCTGAAATATATTTCAATCTTAAATTATTTCCTGGACTGACAGAAGGCAGTCACATGATTATACAGTCAACATTTTCCCTTGTAATACCATCATATAACCAATAGATGGTAGCATTTGTGTATATTGTGCCATCCCAATGCGAGGTACAAGAATTTAATGCTATTTCATTGATATTTTGCTTTTTTTTTTTAACTTCATTATTAATAATTACTATTGTTTTATTATTATTATTATTATTATTAGTAGTAGTAGTAGTAGTAGTAGTAGTAATAATTGCACTGATATGTAATTTTGCATGCAACGTTGTATGAACTTTGCTTTGTCTGAATAAAAACAAATACATGGTAAATAAATAAATAAATGGAGAAAAAGGGGCCCATAAATGTTAAATCTAAAAACAGGTCAGCAGGCAGACAAACTTAGGTAATCATAAAAAGAACCATATCTACTACAAAAATACCTCAGGACTATTACAACGGTTTACAATCTTTTCTGCAACAAAGAAGAGATGGTAAAATGTTATATTTTGATGTTGAATGAAACCAAAATAATAAAGTATGGAGACTGTGAATAATATAGGATTTTTACCAGTAAAAACAGTATTGTGAGCGAAACATAATTTATAAGTTTACGTCCATATTCACAGGATATAAAAACTCAAAAATTAAGTGTTTATTTCACCTAATCTTGAACAACTACATGTTTAATAATAATCACTGTTTTGCATAAAGCACAGACGTGCACAGACATGCACATGCATGAAAGGCAAATTTTGAAATGAAAGTCTTGAAATACAGACTTGAGGAATATTATACAATTTCCTCAAAAACTCACATCTTAAGTGTTTTTTTTATTTTTATTATAAAAACTTGATAATGGATTGATTGATGAATGCAATGAATGAATGGACAAACATACAGATAAGTAAATCTTTGTGCACACAACTTTGCCTTTTCTGTGTAATGAACATGTATAATAAGCAGTCTAATAATAAAACTAAATCAAACAAAAGCCTGTCCGTATTACAGGCTCAGCAGCTCTGTGACCCAATCCCAATCTCTCACACCCCACTGCTTCAGCCGCGGCATCCTACGGGGCCAGCTTTATGAGGCCATAAACACATGCAGGCGCAGAATAATGAAATAGATGAGAGTGGAGCTGTAGGTGGGTGAGTGATGGGTGCATCACAGAAAGGTGAATGGAAAGGAACCATTACGTTTGACCTTTTAAACCACTTAGAAAAGGACTTCACACTGTTGTCAAAAGTCCATATAACTGTGACTAGAGGCCACAAATAGAAGCTGCTGGTGTTGATCAATACAACATACAGTGGGACAAAAAAGTATTTAGTCAGCCACCAATTGTGCAAGTACTCCCACTTATAAAGAAGACAGAGGCCTGTAATTTTCATCACATGTATACCTCAACTATGAGAGACAAAATGAGAAAAAAAATCCAGAAAATCACATTGTAAGATTTCAATGAATTAATTGGTAAATCCTTCGGTAAAATAAGTATTTGGTCACCTACAAACAAGCAAGATTTCTGGCTCTCACAGACCTGTAACTTCTTCTTTAACTCACTCAGTGCCATTGACGAGATAACGAGTCATTTCAAATCCAAACGCTCAGTGCTATTGACGAGAAAACTCGTCCTTTGCGTTTTTTCACTTGGATTACTAGAAAACACCCTGGTGGAGGTCTCTCATCAATATCTAAGTTGTGGGGTGTTGTAGTGACCAACTGTGCCCTGAAGATGGCAGCAGTACACCTTTAGATGAGAGATTAGCCACTGATGCTACCCAGCAAAGCAGGAAGAAGCAGGAAAAAGGGAGATTAGGGTGCTACAGAGTGATATTGTGAAGTATCCAGCAGCTCACAGCTCCACATACTAACACAGAACATGTGTGGACCTGAGTGGATTATTGATAATGTTGTGATCATGAGATAAAACCATCAACTAACTGGGCCAAACGGGTCATCCCTGCGTGTCGGGAGGAGGGGAGGATGAGGGGGGGGGTACAAAATACCCCCAGCCTGTGAGCCAGATAGCAAAATAATAGGTGACACGTAGGAGGTAGCAGCGCACCTTTGGATGAGAGATCATCCATGCTCAGCAGAGCTCAGAGGGAGAGAGGAAAGGCATTCATGAGACAGAAAATGGCGCTACGTACGAGAGTTGACGTTCCCAGCAGCGCACACTTGACCAGAGCATGTGTGGAACTCATGGATAATGTGGCGATGGTGAGATAAAACAATAAAAAAAAAACGGGGAACGCAATGACACTCAGTACATCGGGGAGGAAGAGGAAGTTGCGTCTAATAATGATTTTGCCATCAAAATCCCTTTTTTATGTTTTATATAAGGAAACAATGTTCAGATGTTAGAGCTGTCACTAAAGCAAAAAAAAGCTTTAAAGTCACTGACAGGGTTTTTTATTACAAAAAGGCTGTTTTCTCAGCTCTGAAACTGAAGATTTGTGTAAAACTTGCTGTATTACAAAGGAACGAAACGAGCCAGAAACAAATGTTTTTTGATGAAAGTAGAGGCTTCAATCTGGTGTCAGATTTCAGATAGTCAAAGTAGAAAATATTCTGTGGGTCTTTAAAATCAGTCAAAATGCTCAAAAATGGCTGGCACTCAGGGGGTAGAAAATCTGACAATGGCTGGCACTGAATGAGTGATGAAATCCTGCAGTGCCAGACGTGTCCCCCTGCTTGACCAGCATTTGGAGGATCCAGAAGAGGATTGGGCGAATGTCATATGGTCAGATGAAACCAAAATAGAACTTTTTGGTAAAAACTCAACTCGTCGTGTTTGGAGGATAAAGAACACCATACCTACTGTGAAGCATGGGGGTGGTAACATCATGCCTTGGGGCTGTTTCTCTGCAGGGACCAGGATGACTGATCCATGTAAAGGAAAGAATGAATGGGCCCATGTATCGTGAGATTTTAAGTTAAAACCTCTTTCCATCAGCAAGGGCATTAAAGATGAAATGTGGCTGGGTCTTTCAGCACGACAATGATCCCAAACACACCGCCAGGGCAACAAAGGAGTGGCTTCGTCAACCCCATAGAAAATCTTTGGAGGGAGTTGAAAGTCCGTGTTGCCCAGCAACAGCCCCAAAACATCACTGCTCTAGAGGAGATCTGCATGGAGGAATGGGCCAAAATACCAGCAACGTGTGTGAAAACCTTGTGGAGACTTACAGAAAATACTTGACCTCTGTCATTGCCAACAAAGGGAACATTACAAAGTATTGAGATGAACTTGTGTTATTGACCAAATACTTATTTTCCACCATAATTTTCAAATAAATTCATGAAAAAATCCTACAATGTGATTTTATGGATTTTTTTTCTCATTTTGTCTCTCATAGTTGAGGTATACCTATGATGAAAATTACAGGCCTCTCATCTTTTTAAGTGGAAGAACTTGCACAATTGGTGGCTGACTAAATACATCATTGCCCCACTGTAGGTATAGTGGGATCAATACGCTTTGTATAGGTATGAATGTGATGCCAAACACTTGTAAACAGATTTTAGGTGGTTGGTATATTACATCTGTGCGCCTTGGGCATGTGTTCACCCCATGGGCAGGAAGCCATGAAATGAAGTGTTGGGAAAGAGATTAAGGGCACTGTACTAAGCACAGGTGTCACACACACACACTGATAAACTGCTTTCAGTGAAAAGATGCTGAATTTGCTAAATGTCAGATATGGATGTCCTGTTTTGAGTCATTTTTAAGTTGGGCGTCAGAAGAAAAAAAGCAAGAAGGGCTAAAAAATTTTTGTGTTTCCTGAGCTACTGTAGTTATCTAATGTAACTGCATTACATTTAGCCTGAATATTGCTATTCAATTATCATGTTTTATATGAAGAAAGATATATGAAGAAAATAACCACTACTGTATACACACCTAAAGCAAATGTTATAACTTTAGTGTGTTAATAGAGTGCTGTACAGTAGTCTAAAAGGCAAACATAAAACACTGTGTGCAGAGATAGTGCTGATGGAAGTTGTTGTGTCATAGAGTGATTTTGTTTATTGATTATGATTTGTTATTTCGTAAGGTTCTGAATCAGAGCCTCTTGGCACCGTAGAAGAATGGTAATTATCCACGCTGAAGCAGAAAATCAGCAGATGTGCTATATCTAACTATCCTATGGCCAGTCATTTTAATGCTCTCTCACTCTCTCTCTTCCCTTGGTTTCCAGGGAATTCAGCATGTAGAGTGGCTGAGAAGAGGATACATTGACAAAATTGTGTGTGAAAAAGAACCGTTTTGGATTCACACATTAAACTCTTAACACCCAAATGGTTTTAATGTAGGTTTTGGTATGAGTGCTTTATCATAATATGGATTCTTGTAGATCTGCCATGGTCCTATCTAAAAAAGTTTCAGGCACTGAATTTTATTGCTTTACTTCATTCACTGCTGACAGTGAGATATTCCCTGTATGTTTCATGACAGTGATATAATAAGACGCTACCGCCTTATATTTTCTATTACCAGTAACTGGCAATAAAACTATTCTGATTCTGACTTTTTTCACACAGCGGAACGTAATATCAGCCTTGTATTGCTGCGTGAATTGTTCGCTCCGTTCTCTGTGTGCTGTAATCTCTGCCCTCGCTCTGATTGCTGCAGGTAACAGCACTTCACACTCGTGTCTTGTGCCACACAGGAGGGGAACGATGCATTCACAGGGCCAGCAATCACAGTAATCACTGACAGCTGTGTCTGCTCCACCTGCTCTCTACTGCGTATGATTGAGAGAGAGATTGTTGGTCATGTTGGTGATGTAATGTGTTTGTTGATGATTTGAATTGATTTTACTGATGATTTTAAATGTTCTTATTGATTTTAAACAATTGAATGTTTTATCATGTAAAGCACATTGAGTTGCCTTGTGTATGAAATGCACTATACAAATAAATTTGCCTTGCCTTGCCATTATCATATATCAAATACATAAAGCGGTAAGATTACCAATGTAGACAGTTAACTACAAGTAAATCAATATAATAATCGGCACATGAATGAGGTTCAAAAATTTTAGGCTGTGTACAAATTAATTTGATTTTGCTGAATTAAATTAATTTCATTATTACACATTGCATACAAGTATGATTCTTTGATTTTATTCTCCATTCATTACTCGGAGCACAGAGCACTTTTTTTTAACTTTTCTCCCCCCCCCCCCCCCCCCCCCCTACTTTACTGCTGTGATTGTCCTCAATAGTTAAAATGCATAGAACAAAAATAAAAAGTATTCAACAATTTCAAGCTTTAACCCAGGTTTAAGCAAAAGTGCAACCAAATCAGATAACTACATATTCTATAACATTACAATTAAAAAATTGTAAGCACCAGTAAAAAGGGCATGGTAAAAAAAAAAAAAAAAACATGAACTAATCGTAGTAATCAGATTGCCAAAAAGTTTGCAAAACCTACGCATCCTAAAAAAAACCCAGACACAAACCATTTAAAGGATGAATTCCAAACAAACACAAAAACAAATGAAAAACACCTTTAGTACCTGCTGTCAACTTAGCCATGAATCAATAGCAATGTCTGTGGTTTATTGAGTGGATTTAATTTGTTCACAAGCTTATCGTCTATTTCAACAGTAGAAAAATGCTTTACAGAATATATATATATACAGGGTGTAAAATAATGTGAATAAATATAATTATATGGATATTTATACTAATTACAATTAGAGTTAGGGTCAATTTTAATTGTAATCATGTGATTGATAATTTGTTACAAATATGGCATAATTATATCGTAATGAAATTGTAATTGAGTTCAGATAATTGACTTTGTAATCGTAAATGAAAATTCTACTGGGGAACCATGTTACAGTTCTATGTACAGTTCTAGACATATGTAGTTCATTATTGTGTGTTTCATATCAAGCTTTCCCACCGTTTAAAAAAAAATGGACACAAAAAAGGCTCAGACGCCCACATCAAAAATATTAAAACCTATATTTTCAGTGATTAGGAAGCCTAATAAGGTAAACAAGAGATAGAAAAGAAATTAGATTATATTTATTTGTTTTAAGTGTATTTTACAGCTGATTTACAACGTAGAGGCAAATGTGTAGAGTTGTTCTCCCGGTGCTTGCGTTGTTTTCTTATTAATGGAGAAATCTCTTCTTTCCTTCTCTTCTAATCTCTTCTCCCCTCCAGGTCTTCACACTAACTTCCAGTTGATATCTTGGAATATAGTTACTCAGAATATCTTTATGGCCTGGGCACATTCTCATTTAATTATCCAACAGTCAGCAGACGCTGCAGGAATAAAAGATTTTCCTCGCAGTGCTAATAAAGATAATCTTTCAAGGAGAGTGTCGGAATGATGAAGACTCTCCATTCGCACGAGTTCAGTGCCCAGGAGGCTTGCTACCAAGATAGGTGTAGGAGACCATGACTGTGTCATTAACTATTTTATTCACAGAAAACTCTTAGAATAAGGTTACATACAGTAAAGTTACAGTTTAAGTGTTCCTAATGATTAGTCCCCAGTAACCTTGCAGCAACATATCATGTTTAGTGTTAAACTGGCCAGAAAAATATGATCTTTGCTCTCATCCTGCTTAGAAGGTTATGATATTACTGTGTTATGAGTTTTTTTCAAATTTATTTTCCAATGAAGTTTTTCATTCAAATCCACAGAACACACCCACGAACAAACCACAAGCCCATGAGCCACTCAAAAACCGACCAATAGGAACGCTTAAACCACGATAAAACCAAACGGCGCGGGTCGCTGAGTCACCCCATCGCGATGTACTTTTATATTTTCTTTGTAACATCACAGTGTTTTGTTTGATTAGAATTTAACTAAGATTGCACGCTCCAGAGAGGAAAAAACCCTCCGGTTCCCACCGCTGTGAAATAAACAACTGAAGCCAACACAAGAACAAAGCTTGCATGTGCTGACAAAGGACCACGCCCTTCAGGCCTCTCACGGACTAGAAGCAGTTGGGCCTAAAAGTACTTACAGTCACATAGTTCTCATTTCTTTCTTTCTTTCTTCTACTAAGGTTTTAAATTGTATATACTTGAGCATTTATCCTTAGCTTAGTGAGCGTAGCACTGTTTTAGTTATTGTGTAAATAGGTTTAACTTGTTTGATTAATAAATGTTTATACTTTTACTATTTCTCTGTGGTTTTAGCAATAATGCAATATAATATGATTTGTTATTGGAACGGAGACAGTTTGACAAGAATTCACACCCTGAATGACAAGGTATTAATAACTATTTAAAGTGATCTAAGACACTATAAACTCTATCTTAGATGGCACCCTTGGCAAATTACTGTCATTAATGTTACGATTACCATTCTTATCACTCCTCGTCAACCCCTTACATAGGATTTACTATAAATTTTAATGTTGCTCGTAGGGAGATAATATATATATATATATATATATATATATATATATATTCTGTGTCACCAGTACCTTAACAACAGAATGTTGTTAAAGTTAAACCAGTGAACTTGAAGAGAACGGGAAAATATAAACAGGAGAAACATTTTGAACTGTTTCCATGTGAACTAAGGTGAAATAAGTGTTATTTGAACACAACTTTATAATGTTTGACAAAAGAAGCTTCACTTGTTGCAGACTACATTTTTGTTTCACTCAATAATGAATATGAAAAGATAAGTTTCTACACTTGAGGATGTAAATAACACAGAATAAAGAACAAGTCCAAGGACTTTAAATCTACAAGCTAATTAGATCAAACTGTGAAACAGCCATCTTTATAGTTAGCTGCAACACCCACTCAGCTCAGTGAGTATAGAAAAGTCTAGAAGTATGTGAGTCCATCAAACTCCAGAAACGCTTCTGAGCTTAGTTTGAAAGGGTTTCATCTCACGTGTGAGTAATGCTTGATGATAAGGAGCATTGTGTTACTAGTTTTCTACTTTGTTTCTTAATCTCTTGAACTCACAATGAGCCGGAAGGCTAATCTTCAGGATATCTTTTTATAAACATCAGGAGGCAATAACAGCTAATTGCATTCGTCAGTATTTGCTCATGAAGGTCATGAAGGAGGGAAAAACGCTGACTATTTTAAGAAAGACTGCTAGATAGTTAGAAATGTGACGAACTGTTGAAAATGTTTGATAAAGTGCACTCAACACACAGAAACGTATAATCGTTTTAATTTGTAAAAAGTAAGGCTGGGACTTAAACGCAATAATTGCGATTGATTGATTACACAAAAATAATGCACAAAAAAAATAACGCATTTAATCACTTTTTTTTGCACTTGAAAGAGTGCAGAACCTGAGGGGAAGTCATTGTTGTGCTTCGTGCAAACAGAAACCCAGTTGTATGGAAATTGTGCAAGAAAGACATTGCCAATGACCGGAGCTCTTCCTCCTCGAGCCTCCCAGCGGAGCTTTTCCACATCAATGCTGAACATGTAGCAGCGAGCACGGACAATGGCCCTTCAGATGCTACACTAGAGCAAGCAAACAGTGTCACCAATCCACACTGGACAAGATAACAGGGTTCAGAGCCAAAATGAATAAGTCAATGACTGACCAATCAACAAACTCATTGGATAAATTATTATAATGGACAGTCAACCACCCTCTGTAGTCGAAGATGTGGGGCTAGAAGCGGTGCTACAGACAGCGTCGTCTGACCCAAGTTACCAACTTATGAAAGTTAATTTCATCAGCTTCATCAGTTGGTCTGTATAGTTCATGCCACAGATATTCTAACTACTTTGCACTGTTCAGTTTCCACTCGTCTGGAATGTACCGGTACTGTATTAAGTGCTGTTTTTTTATTTTAATACACAAAAACACATTTGTTCTAAAAGTTAACAAAAAATCTGGAAAACCATGAACATAACTTACTTAAATTTAAGTTTGTGCTTTGTGAACAATGAAATCATAAATCATAACATTTTTCATTCATGTTGCACATTAACTGTAAGCACTCATTTATTGTTTTCATTGATTCAGTCATGTACCAAAATCCATTTAAATTGTTAAAATGTTGCTTCTTGTATCAAATATTGTTGTGAGATTACTTAAGATGAATTCATTACAAAGTCTGTAATTAATTATACATATATATATATATATTTTTTTTTACTAATAAGCTAACGTCATAATCATTTGATAAACTCAATCTGCACCGTCTGACACGTGAACTTCTGTCAGGGCGAATGAATGTAGCTTGTGTGTAGGATGAAGGATTGATTGAGACTGTCACAAATGTTACTATGTTGTATGAATTCACACTGAAGTGATGAACAATCATCTGCCAGTGAGAGTCATCACATTTATGGTTTCTTTCTGCCAAAAGAGGGCATATAAATGGTTCTGAATTATTAATGGAATATAAATGAACAGGTAATTACACTTAACCAAGAGATGTGTGGGATATCATATTCTAAAATAAGTATCAGAGTTGATAGCACAAGTTATCATCTCATTTGGAAAAGTTTTAATTTATAGCAGGAAAATGTAGTTGTCAAGCAGTCATTTACATCAAAAAACCGCCCACAAAAAAAATTCATACCTGCAGTTTTAATCGGCACTATTTTCTCTTCCGTTTCCATCAATCCGCGCTGCCGTCAACGTCATCGGTGCGCCTAATCCCATCAGCTGTTGATAGCGCGACTCGCGGACAACATGTCTGACTCCGCCGATGGCAACCAGCCAAAGCTGTCTCATAGTTATATCAGAAACTGGAAAACGATGGAAGCTGAACGGTGATCCCGGCACATTTTTGTGGTCACAACCTGGGAATTTACAAGTTCGTACCATTGTTAATGTACGTACGTTTTACTTTCTCTCTTGCTTCGGTCTTCCGTCGTTGCTATTAGAGTGTGTAAACCCTAACATCGGAACATGCGCGCTGACGTTGACGGCAGCGCGGATTGATGGAAACGGAAGAGAAAATAGTGCCGATTAAAACTGGAGGTATGAATTTTTTTTGTGGGCGGTTTTGTGATGTAAATGAATCAAGCTTTCAAACGCATATATTTTTTTCTATTAAAAACGCACAGTTTTGTGGCCCCGGAAACTAACCGGGACTACTTTCTTGAACAACTTCAAGCAGCCAGAACTCGGACCAGGGAGGTGACCACTGAGTGAGACAATGTGTATGCACTATAGTGCTGGTGAGGATTGCATACAACGTCATGTCTTAAAAAGGCGATCTATCCCTTTAACGTTTTGTCGCATAGAGTCGGATTTTCACTTCTTGCTAAAATAATGATACGTGATGACAGAATCTATCCTGGTCAGTTCTGGTCACACTGCCCTAAGCAGGCCAGATACTATAGTACTGATAATATTTACCAAGGCCTCTACTCAGAGGCTCCATCGTTGTTATGGCTAGCAGCATACAAAACCCTGAGAGCACAGAATAACTAGAGATTCATTGGACACACACTGAAACATTTGAATCCCAGACCGGTCCGCCTAAAAACCCTTTGACCAAATAAACCCTGTGTCCGCATCTGACCAGCAACCCTACAACTTGACTCCGTCGCATTCCATTCAAAACCGCCACAACAAATAACAATATATCATATATCACTATAATTACTTCAGCTCTTTGTGTCACCTTTATGACTTAAAAGTGGTACAACAATCCAATTATCAGATATTTGCTTAGTCATCATGCTTGAGTTAAAGTTAAGAGCAGTCTCTTCCAGATGTCAATGTACCATAATACATGTCATTACATACTGTATGCAATGATGCTGTTTTATACGTCCTAATTCCTTCATTTCTACTGGTTTGTCTTCCTGCCATGTTAAATCTCCCTTTCAGTAAAGGTTACATTTCTTTACACATTTTATTGAACTTTAGAAATGTTTAAAAACACCTACTATACAGCTTTATAGCATATTTTTATTATTAAAAAAAAAAATCACTTTATTGACAAGGTCTGACAAAGTGCAATACATCCACAAATCTCAAGGGCATCTTGAAATGATTGGCCTTTTATTTACTCGTGGTTTAGTGTGTGTTCAGCTTTTTCTTTCCTTCTTGGACTATCTGTATCACTCATCCACAGTTTAGAGGAGTTTTTCTGAATTGAACCGGGCTGCTGTGATAAAGTACCTGCCATTGGAGAAGCTCAGTGATGCAAGTCATGAAACGTGACAACAGCAGAAGAGAAAAAGGACTAAAACTAGCCCCGGAACCCTCAATCATTAGTGAGACGCAGACTTGGATCAGGTTCACACCCTGGTGACCGTGACAGAGGCTTTAAAGTGTGTGTGTTTATGAGTTACTGGCCTAACAGACTGATGGATGATTGCAGCTCCAGGAGTTCCCCATTACCCATAATGCAATCTGCCTAAAAAGACTGTGGAAGCACAGGCAGTTCATCATGTGAAGCAAGTTCATTGGAATGACAATCTTGTGCAGTGCTTCTCAGATGAGAAGCTTAATGATGAGTTGTATTTGCCATTAACACACACACTGACCACTAACTAATGTGCTGTATGATCCTGCAGCAAAATGTGTGGTGGTTTAACACAACAATAAGCCTCACATGCAGAATGGGCATAAAATAAAATTAATTAGTGTAAGCAAGTTGATGACATTAACTTCATGTAGAATAAGAACGTATCGAGGGCACAATGCTGTCATCACATTTGAGATCTCTCATTTTTTTAAATTAATCTTTAGGGTGTTATGGTTGAACCTAAAATAAACTATCCTCATTGTATTAATTTGCACTTCAGATACAACCCTCAGCCTTTAACATGCACATCACACACATAATGAAGACAAATTGCAGTAAGAGCTCATCAAAGAGGCATTAGACTGTGTGTGGTTGGTTTAATTACAGCAAGTAGGGTTATGTATATGATTATTAGTGTAGGACTGCTAGGTTAACTTATAGAGACTTTTTTTTTTAATTGATGCATGTTATGAACAAAACGAGTTGCTCACAACCAAAATTTGTAATTCAAGGATTTTTTATTGCAACTATGACTCAGCACCGTGACAGGGCAGATACTTCAAGAAGGGATTCATTGTACTTGTCAGGTAACTATTATACACTGAGGAGGCTATCTAAAGAGAAAATATTGAAGAGATGGCTTTCATTTAATAAAGAAATACAAAAACAAAAAAAACCTCCCCATCCATATACAATATACACCAAAATGACTTGACAAAGAAAAGTAAAGAAAATGTTTATTTTCTATTTTTTCCCAAACAAAAGAATTTTAAAATTAATGCATTTCTCTAAAAGCCTCCTGGATAAACTGAGTCGAACTGGCAGTATTTGCCAGTTCAGCACAAAGACAGAATTAAAAATGCTTTACAAACATGGTTTCGAGTTAAATACAGAACAGGCAACTCTTGCGCCATACACATTATATTCCCAATACAATATTGCCCTTTTTAATCAAATTACTGTATATATATAAAAAAAATTAACAAGGAATCCAATTTTTTAACTAGTCAATTATGCAACAAGTGCAGGCAATATGTTCTTTGTACTTTGTGGGTCAAATATTGTTTCAAATGCAAAATTATATATATTTTAATCATACCAAACAACATTTTAAAGTTAGGGGAAGGAGAGAAGTCTTTTGCTTCTGCTCGTGTATTGTTTCATTATATACAGTGGTGTGAAAAAGTGTTTGCCCCCTTCCTGGCCGACCTAAATTAACCCAAGAGCGCAGCGACGACTCATGTAAGAGGTGGCAAAAGACCCCACAACAACATCTAAAGAACTGCAGGCATCACTTGTCTCAGTTAAGGTCAGTGTTCATGACTCCACCATAAGAAAAATGGCCTGCATGGCAGAGTTCCAAGACAAAAACCACTGCTAAACAAAAAGAACATGAAGGCTTGTCTCATTTTTGCCAGAAAACATCTTGATGATCCCCAAGACTTTTGGGAAAATATTCTGTGGACTGATGAGACAAAAGATGAATTTTTTGGAAGGTCTGTGTCCCATTACATCTGGCGTAAAAGTAACACTGCATTTAAGAAAAAGAACATCATACCAACATTAAAATATGGGGGTGGCAGTTTGATGGTATGAGGCTGTTTTGCTGCTTCAGGACCTGAAAGACTTGCTTGATAAATGGAAGCATAAATGCTGCAGTCTACCAAAAAATAGAATCTGTGAATCTCCGTCCAACTGTTCATGACCTGAAGCTTAAGCAAAGGGTTCTACAGCAGGACAATGATCCAATACACACCAGGAAATCCTCCTTTGAATGGCTGAAAAAAACCAAAATAAAGACTTTGGAGTGGCCTAGGCAAGGCAAGGCAAATTTATTTGTATAGTGCATTTCATACTCAAGGCAACTCAATGTGCTTTACATGATAAAACATTCAATTGTTTAAAATCAATAAGAACATTTAAAATCATCAGTAAAATCAATTAAAATCATCAGTAAAATCAATTAAAATCATCAGTAAAATCATCATGACATCAACAACAGTAGTTGGTGCTAAGGGTGACCCAACCAGTTCTTAGGTTTAGGGGCAAACACTTTCACACAAGGCCATGTAGCATTGGATTTTTTTCTTCCTCATTAACAAAACCATTTTAAAACTGCAATTTGTGTTTACTTGTGTTATCTTTGACAAACTAAGTTTGATAATCTGAAACATTTAAGTGTGAAAAACATGCAAAAAAGACCGGTTTCTGCGTTGACGGCCTGACGTCAAGGACTCTGATTGGCTTTTGCACCTGCGCGACATGCAAAAAATTCGCTGGAGTTCAATATTTTCAACTCAAGCAAATGACGAATGTCACGGAAAATCGAGAGCGTGCATGCCACAGCCAACGCTCTTCACGCACGGATCAGACCGCGCTGCCCAACAGGAGAAGAATTTGCCTCTTCTGCGTCTATCCCATTGACTTTATATGTAATCTGGTCATGCAAACATTTCATGCGGCTTCCGGTGTGCATTATGAAGCAGCAAATTTCAGCATCATACTAGTAAGGTAAATGAGCAAACAAATTACTTTAATGATATTTCTTCATCATATCTACTGGAATTCTATGTTGGAATCCATCTCCAGTGCATTGCCTTTTTACCCCAGGCATACTGAGGCTACAGTGTGTTTTCTTTCCTTCCTTCTATAATGAGCGGTCATTGTGTATTTTAGACAGGACAGGGTAGCTCTCTCTACTTATTAAATGTGTTTACAGATAATCAGGAGAAACATACAGGACAGATATGGGCTTACAGTTTTATCTGTTGTCTATGGGGATGTGACTAACACAATAATAAAAATAAATTCCTTAATCAAAGTGCCATATTGCCAAACATAATATTCAATGCAAGCTTAAAGCTGCCAGGGATGATAACATTTAAACTGTACCTGTATTTTATCCAAAAGTTGTTCTCATACACTATGCTAGTGAACCCCCAAAAAACTGGTGTTTTTCACGCATTGAAAGTTGTGCCAAAACAATGGCAGATGTTCATATTGTGGCTTTACACGGAAACACCCGAATAAAGACAAGTTTAATGTCTCGCAGAGTGACGTATCAGGAGGTACATCATCAATAGAACCAGAAAAAAAATGGCATCAAGTGAATAATTGTCTCCCTTTTCAAAGAAACAAGAAATCATGGTATAAGTAAAGTACAAACACTTAAATAAACTTTTCCTCTTCTGCTCCGTCTTTGCCTTTTTCTATAGGATACCCAATCAAACAATGCAATGTGCAAAACCTTTCCAAAGTTCAAGTCACATTAAAATTTGTCACTGAGTGCAATCAAAGACAATCTTTCAAGCGGCAATTTCAGCCTTTGACATTTGTTTGTGAGTAAATTATCTATTTTCTTGGAAGAAATACCTCCGACTTATTGATCTGAGACCTACACTATGTCTTCATTGAAATTGTTAGTTCTCATCACCGTCCTCATGCTGGGTTTAATACAACACGGAACTCAGAATTTTTTGACCTCCTACTTGGAAGAAGTGAGTTGAAACGCAACCTTGAGTTGGAGCTTCTACTAAAGACGGGCAGACACTGTGCAATTTTTACAATCGTTGTACTCAGCTCCACCTCAAACTGTGCGACTCAATACAGAGTCCGAATGTTCGCAGCTCACGATTCATGTTCTCACACTATACGGACCAACACAATCTGACTGCTCACATACACAACACGTCGGGAATCTTGTTTCCGGAAATGCAACGAACAAGGAAGAGGAAGAAGAAGAACTCTGAAGCAACGCCATTAAAATAGACAAAGAAGAAGAAGAAGTAGAAGAACCCGGAAGTGGACAGACACTCGCAAATCTCAGCCAAAAGAGGTTCAAAAAAGAAAAGACGGCAACGGCGATGTGATGGACCAGGCACTGGCTGGACAGACGTGGGCAGTACGGTCCGTCAATTTTACAGGGGTCCCACGGTGTTTGTGCATGCGCAGTGTGAGAGTTTGAGGTAAGCCGATCCGTGGCACTGCTTCAACAGTGCGATACTCTCATGAGGAGCGACAGGTTTGACCATACGATTGCTGATCGGGAGCTGGTCGTGAGGTTTAATTGCTTCTCGTGACACGATGTATACTACACAATGCACAACACACGATTTAGCCGAGACCCAAAACTAGACGCACAAGTCAAAAATCGGCTCAAAATGGGCCAGAAGTGCATGTCCGCCTTTAGTAAAATCTGACTTCATGGAGAATCATATGTCTGACGCCCCACAACAATTGTGGCACCCATGCAGAACCACAACTTTAATGCCAAAAACTTTAGGGAATAATATAAAATGTTCACTACGTTCACAATGACTTCCTGCGGTTGTGGAACACAGTGACACTAGCTGTACACTTATGTTACTTCCTTTTGATTTCTGATGAGCTGATAATGTTTGATGAGCTCATGATTTTAAAATGCTTTTTTCCCCAACAGTTTTTGAGCCTTGTGTAATGTTTTTTATGCCTTATGTGAATCATTACAAATGCCTTGTTGCTAAATTGTGCAAAATAATAAACAAAATACTATTCAGAAATATAATATATCATAATCACGCACACATTATTGCCTTTGTCATTCCTCAGAATTTCCAACTCTGAAATGCTGAGTTCCGGGTTGCCTGGAATGCAGAATCAGTGGCGCTGATAAGTGCAGAAACAGAGATGAAGAGAAACCCTTTTCCCTGGTTTATTTTAACTGGATCATCGAGCTTTCCAGAGCCGCTACTGCTAACCGATATACAAATCTGTTCATTTTTTTTTTGGAAATGCTCTCAAAGATAGTAAGTGACAGGATTATTTAAACCAGCAGAAAACAAGTCATCTTTTTTTTGTCTGTTAGGAATAGTTTAGTTCCATTAGAAAACATTGACCACCTTTTTCGCACATAAACAAAACTAAAATGATTTCACCTTAATGCACACTGAATACATCCATCACTGAGCAGTGTTTGTAATTGTCTTCACAGTTAAAATAAGTTCTAAGGACAATGTAAGATTCAAATTCCACAAAGTGCAGGACTGAGAGCAAAAAGACCAAAGAACCAAGCGAAATCATTAAATAAAAAAAAAACCCTTAAGGGAGTAAGTAAAACAAAAGCCAAATTCAGACAGTATGAGGGTTTTAGTTTTTAATAACGTTCTTTCAGCCCGTCCCACTGACCAATTCTAGCTATGCATCTACTTACTGAATCATTTAATGTCCATAACATTGAGCACTAAGCCATACTGTCATTTCTTCTCAAGATATTCACTTTGATTCATTTATGGGCAGCTTCAAAGCAGCAACAGCAACGTTCACCTTTATAATCTCATGGCGGTCATTCCAACAAGGCAAAAGGAAATAAATAGCTTGCAGCTACTCAGATATATACACTGGTGTTTACAGTGCTTGCACACACAGGGGGGTATTTCATCAAAGTGTTCTCTGTAGAGCCAGGCTTAGGGTTTAAACCTGGTTCAGCTAAACCGTCCATTTCATCAAACTCTTCTAGCTTGAATCTCCCCAGCTGAGCCGAGCCAGCTGACGGTGTTTAGCTTAAGTGCACGTCCTCTTAAGACCCACAAGATTGATCACAGACTTATTGATTAGAGAGTGAGGGCGCATTCGCTGCAGCTTTTACGACGAATGAGAAGCCAATAGGAACCAATGCTGAGACCCACAAGACGTGACGTCATCTGTTACTGAGCAACGAAAATAAAGGACGGACAAGTTAGTTTAAAAAAATAAAAAATTAAAGGACCGACTGTGGTTTGAACATTTTAAAAGTAGTAAAGGGTTAAAGAAGGTGTTATTTAGTCAATTTATCATAGCAAACAACTGAAGCGTGTGCGTTTAACACCTGTCAGCGTTTAATAAAAGAGACGATGCAACTCAATTAATTAATATGTAATTTATGAGACTTGCGAGTGTTTGAATAGTTTGTTGAACCCAGCACTAAACACTAAATTCAAATAAACAGAGGAAGCAGCTCAGCGGTGCTGTTGGATGTCACATCCAACACTGCAGACGCTGCAGGTGAACTGTGCACGGGAGTTGCGTGCCCTGTGGCTGTCCCTGAAGCCCCTCCCTCTCCGTATATCCACAGCTTTCTCATTATTTATCTCTGATCAATGAATGGACACATTTATACTGTGCGATAAACTGAGGCGATGGAGACGCACGTATATTATTACTGATGGTTTAAACACATGGAGACTGTGATATCTCATTAAAAATACGGTACACATTAAACATGTAATAAGACAATGATTCTATCGTCATTTGGATGGATTTAAAATCATATTAAACATTATAAAACATTTACCATGATATTCTGTTTAATTTCCTTATAAAATACCATATTAAAGTGGTATTAAAAAAAAAGTCTTTCGACTCCTTTTTCCTTTTGTAGATCTTTGAGTGCTTTAAAGCAGCGATTCTCAACTGGTTGGTCGGGACCCAAAAAAAACTTCATGTCTCTCAAATTGTCTTTTATTTTGAAAGAAACTTTTCTTTTGACAGACATGCTGTGAAATGCATGTTGCACAGGAAAATATATAGATTTATATTTTAAAAAATATATATGTGTGTTGAAAAAAACATTTGGTTGGTGGAATTAAAAAAAAAAAAAAGTGGGTCTCGATGTAATGACCGTGGCAAAATGTGGGTCCCAGGATGAGACCAGTTGAGAACCCCTGTTTTAAAGCATCACTAAATGACTTCTTTAATAATGATGAGGTTTCATGAGAGTGCTTCTGCAGCTTAAGCCAAGCCTGCTGCTTAAACCTGGTCGGGAGCAGGTTTGACCCACGGACTGTGTTACTATGGTAACCAAAGTGTCTTCTCGCTGATGAAACCGCTGTTCCAGTTAGAACCCGCCTTAACAGAGCCGGAATCTCAGGTTAAACCTGGACTTAGCCCTGAGCTGGGTTTGATGAAATACCCCCCAGGTTGATGGTACACCCAAAATGTTTGTGTAAAATTATCAAAAACCTGTATGAGCTGTAGCCTATTACGCGCAGCAGTCGAGCAAGAATGGTCAGTGAAATAAGGTCATTTAAACCTTATCACAGTAGCTATTTATATATATATACTTTGTTCATTGATGCTTTATAGATTTATCAGCCTCTAAAACAGATAAACAGTTAAAGCCTATGGCTTTATTGTAGCAGCACAATCAGAGCATCTGACGGTTCCATTTAGAGACCAAGTAAAGATGTGGCAGCTTTTATTTGTTTGGGATATTGAGCGGGTGTTCTGTTAGTCTCTATACACACACACCAATATTATTGAGATAATAGAAAAGAAATAAACAGATCCCCTACCTGTCCTATCTCGGATAGCGAGGTTTTTTCCTTTCTTGAGGATGATATCCAGCTGGTACATGGCTGGGCATGAAGGCAGAGGCTGAGGATCTGCATTACTGGCTTCCTCTACATTGATGCCCTACATTTGAAAAATAAAATAAAAGGAGGAATAAGTGAGGTTTGTTCACACAATGAGACAAAGAAGCTAACACTTTTTGAAAACCAGGAATAATAACAATGTCAGACAGATTAACACAAACGCACACCCAGTTGATAGACTTCAATATCCTAACATACGTGTTTTTTTAAATTATTCATTGTGGAAGGAAATAAGACTACCAGGAGAGAGCTGACACAAGCAAGCGGATAACATGACAACCCAAAAATAACCGTGCTGTGTAAAGGCATTTTTAATGGAGTTTTGTGTGTGTGTGTGTGTAAATTACTTACTGCTGCGAATTGATATTAAACAGCTTTTCTAGGATTTTGCCACTTTTTAATTGAACTTGTTTAGCACACTTGCAACAATCTTATTATACTTATACATACTACTTACATTACATTTGATTAAACTATGTCTTTGTGGGTTGTTTTTTTATCATTATTGAACAGAAGTTTATAGGCAACTTATTTAAAAACAAACTTTGTCCATTCAAAGACCATTGAATTATGGTCAATTGCAGCTACTCGGATATTTAGAGTGGTGTTTAATTATGGTCATTGCCCTCCGGTACCAATGAGGGTGTCTCCTGATGTGATGCCTTAGATTTTTAGCCTTAATGATTTCGAGTTTTGGTGTGGTGGGGGGTGTTGACTTTTTTTTTGGCTTAAGGACTTTATGATCTGTTTATGAAATGTTGTTGGGGAGGAAACGTGATGATCTCATGTCATCTTGTTTTGTGTGAAGAAAAATCTTTTAAAATACTGAAATGTAGGCCTAATATGCATGTATAACCATTAGTACTTGCTGTTACAAATAGGGAAAAGCTTTCATAGCCATGCTTTTGGGTAGCTTTGCGTGTCCCTGTAGCCTCTGAGGTCATGCTGCCCACTGCTTTGCCATGGAGCCCCCACTGTCTTAATTCATTTGGAAGCCGCGTGATGCCATGGGCTATTCTCCGATATCCACCCCAACTCACTTTCTTCCGTGATCTTTTTCCTCTTGTTAGGCATCCCTTGCATGGGCTCTCCCATCACGTCGTGCAAGCTATAGTGCTCTGAGAAGTGGCTAAGAATAACTATAGAAGGTCAGAAAAATGGAAGCAGGCTTCTGACAGCTAATAGACTATTGTGACTAATGTGTAAAAGCATACTCATTAGAGCACAAGCAGTGAGGCCTTCGGGCAGCAGAACACACAATAGGAAGACATAATGAGAAAGGGTGAAGTAGACCATTAACAAAGTACAAGCCCCTGAAGGGACACAAAGTTTTGTTCAGTGCGAGCCCATAAACCTCAACTTTCTTGCGGAAAAGGTTAATGCGAGTGCTTTTAAGTTTTACGCTAGTGCATAAATGTTAGTGGTGAGACAGTGTGTAAAGTTCACGAGATGATAGACAATGCTGGGCTCACAATAACGATAAAGATTTTAAAAATGCGGTTTAAAAAAGTACCCATTGTTTCACTGTAACTCTAGGCAAACTTACACTGGGTATGACCTTTTCAACTCAAGTGAATATCAACTTTTACAAAAAACAAAAACACCAATTTTTGTTCAATTTAAAGTGCAAAAAGTGTCACTCGGCCAATACAAAAACTGACAACGCATATCAGTCTAAAAAAAAAACCAAATCATGTCATTAACATGAGGGCATACAAGCTTTTTTGCTTCTGCCCTTTTCAGTTTTGTTATATATATTTTTAAATTGTGATTTATGTTTGAATATTTTTGTTAGACTGAAACAAACAAATGATAATCTTCAAAAATACGCGCATGAACTTACACGTTTGTAAAAAAAAAAAAAAAAAAAACATCAAATTAGAATAGTCTACACAGCCTAGATTTAGGAAATGGCTGCACGATTTTAGCTCAAAACTAAAAAAAAATTTACTTTGAAAATTTGATTTGCGATTCACATTTCAACATTTTCTTTTAATTGAAAAAGTGAAAACAAATTTCCATATTGGAAATAAAGTGCAACTGCAAAGCTTTAACAAGGAATGTTAAAACCCCTGTGCAAGTGATAAAATAACCTGCCCAACCAATTGTGATTACGCATGATTAAATGGGAAAATCTGATATATTACAAATATATATTGAATTGAAAAATATATTGATTGATCGTGCAGCCTTAATATAGATATAATATTTTCCAACATTATTAGCATGTCTCCTTTTTCTGGTAGCAACAGAGACTTTTGGACATATTGACGATGTCTCCTGGAGTTGAAAAGACACTTGTACCATCAACGATGTCTTGTTGCACAACATATTGTCCAATCCTTAATAAATACTTACGTGCAACTACGCCAATCCACACTGTTTTGTAAAGGATACACTCAGCGCCACCTTTCCTTTGTCAGAAGTTAAGTTTTTCTCTCCTGCATGTTTTCACAGACAAGACGAGATGTCTTTAATCAACAGGTGAGCATAGCTCGATAGCTGCGTCCATAAATGGTTCATAAATATTGCCGCTCCACATAATTATTACTGTTACCGCAGGAGGAAGCTCAATTCAGAAATCTGTAACGTATGTAAACAATAAAACCGTAAACTACAGATGGAAAGACCTGTTGTATACAATACATATCACAACATTCCTGCTCTCTGTTTCTGTCTCTGTGTGCCTCGACAAATACTGTCAAACAGCACATGTGAATATTGAATGACTACCATTATACTGCATTACTTTACCCAAGGGATTCAACTCACAACTCACAGTCTACATTCCATTTCAACAAGCTTTCCCAAAGGAATAAGACTGAAGTGCTTTTTGTATTTACACACAAAGTGTTTATCAGAGAACCCTTTAGAGTCTACGTGAACTGACTGTATTTAAGAAGAAAAACAAAATCAATTGATATTAGTTTTACCTCCCATTACTCTAACACAATTTAATGGATTTGACAGGCTAAATAGAGTTTAGCAATACTTTGTTTTCAGTGATGGGAAGGTCATCCACACCAAAGGGTTGTTTACACGCACAGTGATTTCCTGTTACTATGAATGATGCATTGAAGAGAAAAAGAACAATAAAATGTGGGGGAAAAACTCGACAGAAGTTTTTATTTTCCAACATTACAGTTAAAAAAACTGTATCAAAAAATAAACAGAGGTTAAGCCGCTTTAGTCATCGAGAGTGAGCTTTTGGTATTTCTGCTACCCTGCATCTACCCTGTTTACTTTATTGTTGTATTGTTACTTTTAGTAAGTTACAGTTCTTCTGTACTGTACTGGCCTGTCAGTGCCTGTTGGAACGAGTGAGGAGCCTGATTGCCTTACCTCCACTAATTCATATTTCACTGTCACTTTTTATCACATTATCTGCACACCCTCTTTGGTTCTGCTGCACATGTGCTTGTAATGAATCATTCTCACTATATTTATCTATATTGAAGCATGATATTATAAGCCAGTTATTGGTTGATATAGACCTTATATTCCACTGATATATTTAATCGATAAAACAACAAGCTTTGCTTCCTTGATCAATCCACAGATATCATATACAGTATGGAGATTCAGGACTAAGCGCCGCCATGTTGTTTGTAGGGAGCAGACTGCAGGAGTAACTCAAAGGTATGAGGCACTCAACAATCTCAAAGTAGAAATATTCACTGAATTGACAAATTTCCGAACTTTTCTTTTTCCTGATATATACTGTAGCTATGACGCAGAATGCTTGGATCTTGTGAAAATGCAGATTTTACCACTCAAATATATAATTTAAGTAGGTGGGTACTGGGTAAGTAGTGACTACTTTAAGTAGGATAGCTAATAGGTGACTGGCAGCGTTTCCATTACCCTTAGAAATGCGCAAATTATAAATAGTGCAATAAAAACGGGTAATACAAACACCTGAATTTAAAAAAAAACACTCAAATATCGCAAAATAGGTTTTACGCTTTCATGAGGAGGAATTTCAGATGTTTAAATATTGTTGTGTCACAAAAGCGCTATGGAAACGCTTTCCGCACCTCGTCACAGAACGTGACTTACGTAGCCACATGACGACTTCTCTCTGAGAAAACATGGCGCGGTATGTGTAGACAGAAGAGGCCGGGACATACTTTTAAATTATTACTGCCATATTATACGTGAAACAACAAAGGCATACAGAGTAGGGAGAGATCGATATAGATTATTTTAGGGACGATGCCGATTTTCTTTCCCCTCCAGCCTTAGCCGATGACCGATACGGACTGCTGATTTTCTTGAGCAAATATTTGGAGCCGATACTACTTTTGCTCCCTCAATTTACATCATAAAAATTACACAATGATGAAATGATACGAGTCTCACTTTTGAAAAAAGGAACATTTATTGAAATTGTAATGGTAGAACAAAGGTCAGGTACAACGACAAGTAAAAAATATTTAACAAATACTGAGAACAGTTGATGTAGAACAAGTAAAAAATATTTCTGCACTGTAAATAATGTGGATGCCAATACATCGGTCTATCACTAATACGGAGTGTTGTAAGGAGGTCCTAAGTGTCCACCTTCCTGTAGCAAAGTCTCGCGGGATGAGATTTCACAGGAGTTACGAGGCTCCTTCCCAAAACAACCTTCAATGGAAACAGGTTCAAAGCACAATTATACTTTGTCCACACTAATTAAAAGAAATATGGCTTTTAATTAGTGAAAATCTGTAATGGAAACCCAGCTATTGTTAGGTTGATTAGAATCTCTAAAAGGAGTGAATGGAAGTGTGAGTGGTTGTCTGTCTGTATGCTGCTCTGTGATGGACTGGCACCCTGTCCAGGGTGTACCACCTCCTAGCACCCAAAGACAGCTGGAGATAGGCACCAGCAGAGCCCACAACCCTAAAAAGGAAGCAAGCGAGTCGGAAAATGGATGGATGTTTGAATGGAAGTATTTCTACTATTTTCAATGGAATGATTACTGATGTTAGATCATTTTAATCTTTCTCTCATATCTGCATTTGCCAGATAATTCTGTGTTGAAATGTCATGACAGAAATTACATGATATCTAAAAATAGGTGTGGGGGGAAATATCGCTAAAATATCGGATATCAGCCAGAAATCTAATATGGCCCACCCCTATTTATTTAATCTTTTTGCTGCTCTTGTTTATTAGTTTTGAGGGTTTATCATGAAGAATTTTATTGACTGCCCTTTTTTGTGTTTACATCGTTCATTGCTTGCTCCCGATCGACTCCAGCCACTCTCATGATATTTGTTTAATTTTCACTCACATAAGTGGAAGGGTAAATATTATTCACATTAACAAGTTTGCCCAATGATAAGAAATCAGAAAGCACAATTTCTAGTTCTAAACAGATAACCTAAGAACGCCATCACCCTGTCTTGCTGATGTGAGCTGTCTATAATTAGCATGATCATGTTCCCTGATGTCAACAAACATGCAGTGAATCTGTCCACGGTACAGGCTCTTCACAAAGCTGTCAAACTACTCGATGCTCATTAAAAACCACCCATTAAGTAATTACGTCCAGGCTGCCTGGAGATCTAAATAGCTGTCAATGTCATTTATTTTCAAAGTTTGATTTGAGCACCTGAACTAATATATTTAGTCATATTTCTCTTTTTAGCCATGTGGTGGTCTGTAGACATGAAAACAAATGCAGATGTTTTATTCAACTCACTAAACAAATACAAATCACACAGAAGATTCATTTGATTGTATTCATCTAAAGTCTGACAAAGCTGCTCGTAAAAAGGCATCTTGTTTGCATGAATAATGTTTCAGTAGTGGAAATAAAGCAGATTGTTATATAAACTGCATTTTTTTTTGGTAGAGATCAGATTTAACTATTAGACATTATTGGTCTGGCTAGTTCGGGGCAAACTGACTCCATATGCATATGCGTTTTTCTTCCCTTGTGTTGATGCATTAATTTTTTTTTAAATATAGTCAAAACAATTCAATTGAGTTGATACAGCCAGAGCACCTGGGGCATTATTTCCAATAAACAGATAACCTGGTGTACCCCTGTATAATATACTCATTGTTGTTTTTATATTGATTTCAGTTTGTTGTAACATGGAACAAAGGAAAAATAATTTGTCACACCATATGCAAAACAACTTTCCACCTGTGATTATGCAAACACTGGTGCTTATCGTGTTTTCTGTGTTCGTGGAATAATTCTGTTGCACCAGATATAGAAAATCTACAGAGATTGCTGACAGTATACTTTGTAAAAAGTCACGAATGAATGCGACACAGATTAGAAATGTGGAAGGGCGGCATCTCTTCTAAAAAGAGAGCAGCTACGATGCTTGTGGTGAGCAAAGAGGTTGTTGTTTTGCACAAATTGAAGTGCAGAGCCAGGAAATTACCTGTCATGTTAGAAATTAAGAGTGTGGCCTCACACTGTGCCCAGAGCTTAGTAGAAAGCCGCATAAGGACAACTATGATGATTTATAATGTAGGATGGCAGAAAAAGAGAACGTGATTGATGTCCAAACACAGGCAGCCAATAGACATTCAGTGGCATTTCACTATGTCTTACCATTGGAATAAATGATACAAAAGAAACAAAAAACTGAAAAAAAAACAAACATAAAATAAAAAAAAATCTACTGATAACAGCAGTTTGAGAAACAGCTACACACGAGGAATAAAAAATAAAACTCATGCTGTCAAAACAAAAGCAGACCCACAAATATAAATTAAAGGTGTAATAGCAGAGATGTCTTAACTCAGTCTTGTAGACTGACAAGGAGAAGCTGCTTATTATCAGGCTCTCTGCAGATATCCATTATGACATCCTTCATCAGCGTCAGGTCTGTTGGAACATAGAGTTGTGTCTGTAAAGGTTCTCAGCCATCCATATATATACTGTATATATATATATATATTTACATACATTTTTTATTTCTTTATTTATTTCCTTCATCGAAGTACGCTTGCATTCATGCTTCGCACAGGTGTGCATCAAGGGCGCATAGTGGTCGGAGTTAAAGCACACGCCGTAATATTTGGACACCCTATGCACTTGCATCCGTCAGCTGGAGCGCAAAACCGAGGGGCGTGTGAGTGTGAGTATTGGGAGGCAGCCAAACACGGACGAGAAGTTACACAAATATAACTAAAGGACTGACTGAAAAGCAAAAGAGGTACTGCATAGGACTAAAAATAGATGTATAGAAATATAGATCTGAGTCATACATCACATTGGCAGCATAAAAAAATGTGTTGTACTTCAATATTGGGATATATCGTAATGTATCGTATCGTATCGTGACCTATGTATCGGGATACGAAACGTATCGCCAGATGCCAGGCAATACACACCCCTACTTGTGAGCATGCATGACTAGCATAGCCGGCCAAACAGACAGACAGACTAGCTATCATCAATATAAATGCTTTACTTAACCTCACATGAACTGCATGTTTTGGACTATAAATGTAAAATGTTGGAAAATAAAATTGGAAGAACATCTAAACTCTACTAAGAAAGGCCTAAATCTGGCAGATTCAACCTTGAGTCTTTGGACTGAAAGGCAGTGTAACTAATCTCCATTAGGCAGACTTCCTCTTTTGATTTACAAGCTAATTCAGTTAATCAACTTTCACTGCACTCAATGTTGATGACTAAAATGTGTACAGTGCATAACATTAGTGAATACAAAAAAGAAAGACTCTTGATACCCATCATTGCAGCTTCCTAAATTGTGTGCGAGACCAACATGACACATAAATCCCAATGGTGTTGATCTCACCTAATGTCTGGCAGGTACATCAGTAAAAAGGACTCGATTCCCCCCTTACATAAGAAGAATCTCACTTTCTCATTACACCATGATAGTTGAAAGGTCTTCAAATATTCCTTGCTAGTCTTTCAAAGGAGAACAAGCTCCTCCATTAAATGCCACAATGCCAGAGCCATTACTGAGCCTTCCCTCTTCTAAGGATGTGCTGTCAGGTAAAGTGTAATAAGGCAGATATTTGAAAGGTAGCAGGTATATCAGCCTGCAGCCACTCAACCGGGTAATAAGGTCTTTTTGTTGTGTTCTTTTCTTGACAACAGCAGAGCAGTTTAATAAACAGAGTGAACTTTATCGCACGCTGTTTGTGTTCATGCTGGAGGTTTGGTGTCGGTGAAAAAAATAAATGAAAGGGAATGAATGAAAAGTCATTATTAAATTGTAAATGAAATCATAAAGACATTAGGGATAGAGTTATCCAACAAACTGAACTTATTAGGAAAAGAAAGTTGCTTATAAGTTAAAATTCAATCAGAAATCCAAAGCCAACAAATTAAACAAGTAAGTGAATTAGGCAGTAAATTAAACCAATGAACAAAGATAAACAAATAAAGGACTGACTGGAAACAATCCAATGATGCACAGCAGCGTCACATATAATAACTGAACAACCGTTTATTAGCTGTGTTTCTATTACCCTCGGAAATGTGTAAAATCTAAATAGCGCAATAAAAACTGGTGATGGAAACACCTGAATTTATATCGCTAAAAAGTTTTCATGAGGAGGTATTTCAGACGTTTCGATATTGAAATGTGTTGCAAAAGCGCTATGGAAACACTTTCTGCAAATACACGTCACAGAACGAGACGTACCTGGTCGCATGACCACTTCTCAACGAGAAAACATGACACGGTACGTGTAAACAGATGATGACAGAAACCGGAACATTTATTAGCATTAAACCTTAAAATAATTACTGCCACATTAGACGTGAAACAACAAAGGAGGTTCTGAGCGTCCAGCTTTCTGCAGCGAAGTCTCGCCGGATGAGATTTCACGGGAGTTACGAGGCTCCTCCCTAAAACAATGGAAAAACGTTCAAGTACACCTTGTCCACACTTAGAAATATTGCTTTTATTTTGCGAAAATATGTAATGGAAACTCATCTAGCGTTAATATGGAGCTCAGTGTAAGTTCAAACAGGAAGACTGGTTTTCCTTCATGCATTCTCAATCCACACCTCCACTACCCCTATCAGCGTTATGGTGTTCAGCTGGTCAAGGGCGTGTATCATCCCGGTTTAACCCATCAGCCTCCACCACTACCTTTCTCAACCAATCATCCTCCTGCTGTCAAACGCTGAAAACACTGTCTCTCCCCACAGCCTTTATGTTGCTACAGTGCAAACGTTGCAACCCCCCTCACCCCAATCACCTCCATTCAGCGCAGCAGAGTTCATGTCCTAGCTGGATCTTTTCATCTCAGCCTCCAGTCCTCCTCACCACCACCACCACCAGTGTCTAGACTCCACGGGGGGTATCATCTTCTGCAATGGCCTCATTACCCCTCCGAGTACAGAAGGTCATCACGATGGAGTCTAGCCCCCAAAAGACTGCACATTTCAATACATTATTGTCGCACATTCTGTGAATAAAATAATTGTCCATCGTCATTTAAGTCTCTCCTGATTGAACAGGCAATCAGGAGAGTGGAGACAGGAGGGCGGAGGGACAAATGACACGGGAGCGTTGATATAAAGACCTTAACCCACAGACAAAGGGTCAGAAAATAAGAAAAAAGATAAATATCTTAGAACAAAACCGAGGCAGTCATTAGTCAGAAAAGGCACAAGTTTCATAAATTACCCATCGTGCAATCCAATTCTCATCCTTACATGGTAAAACATCATTAGAATAACTCACAGTAAACTGAGACACACACAGTGCATAAAGTGTTTACATATGTGTTTGTGTGTTTGAGTGTGTTCCCTGTGGGTGTTATTATTAATTTATAAATAGTGATTGATATGTGGCTCTCATTCACTTGTTTCTTTGGTGGGTGGGGCTTAAGACAAAAACGGATCACTAAAAGTGGCCATAAAAACCAATTCTGAATGATGTCCTTTTGTAAACTCACAATCACATGAAATGCCACCCAGGCTGACGTTACTGTGAGACATTACATGTCTGACCTGCATACTCTGAACGGTAACCCAGTTTCCTTTCTTTCCACCAGCTGTGTTAAGATCTTTCCTCCCAGTTGCACCAGATGGCAGGTCTGAACAATGGCCTACTTTGTTTATTATGAAGGTGGTAGTCATTGGGTCATGTGTGGATAAAGCACAATTTGTTTTCCTATAAGTCACACGATGAGCAAGATGTTGTATATATGTTTATTCTTCCTGAAGGAGCTTACAAGGATGACGTCATTGATTTTATTCTAATAGATTTGAAAGATCAAATCAAGAACAGACTTGATTTTGAGGTTTTGTTGTTTTTCTTTTGTACCTCTTTTCCAACGAGCTCAGGGTTCACAAATCAGTAAGTAGAGCCAAATTTGAATATAAGACCATACAGTTTATAGCAAGGTGTGATCATTTCCATTTTTTTTTTTTTTAGAAGAAGTAAAGCTACATGATGATTAAGAATATCCCGATATAGATATCAGATACGAAATCGTTGGTACGATATCAGCAAAAAAATTAATTTTGGATTTTATTGTCTTACACCTAAAATCTCCACATTAAAGCTGCGATCAGGAGTTTCTGGGAGAACGTCTCGATGTCCCGCCCTCAACAGCTCTACTCCCTCCCCTGCCTCTGCCAATCTACGCCTCTACGTTTGTGTACGGGCATTGCAAAACATAACAAAGGTCGCATAGCTACAAAAACTACACATTTATTGTTAGAGTGCCATAACTTTTGATTGAAACATGTTTATTACCCGTCCATGAGAAATGTCACCAAACCCTGGTCTGTTCGGAATCCTTTTTAAAAGCAGCTCTGAGATAAATCCTGTTGCGGTCACGAACACGTTTATCCACAAGCTGTGTACCCGGATTTATTTTTCTTTTGTCTATTATTAGAAGCTTTATAAGTTGGCATACAGAGTTTCAGAGTGCTCGTCCATGACGCTATGCTACTCAGAGTGATACTTGTTTGAGACGCGCGGCCTCGTTTCCGTGCACAGTTTACGCAGCACGCACATTCACTTTGATTGACAGCCCCCGCTCCAGGAAGTCGAAGCCTATTGGCTGTGCGCACTCGTCACTTGTTTCCATTTGTATATGGGTCTATAGGATGAAGGAGGGACTTATACACATTAATGTATATGAATGACCACCCGCAGTAGACAACAGTAAAAGTATTTTTTCGCATTTCAAAAGAATCATAGATAAACACGGACTTCTCAGAAACTCCGAATATCAGCTTTAGTATATGTTTTTTTTATTGGATTTATTGAAGTTGTTTTTCAGGGTCCAATTTATTGTTACTTATTTTTATTTAACTGTAGAATATTCTTGTGTTTAAAGTTGAAATATATGTAACTCATTGGTTAATAATAAATGGGTCTGTTGCTGAATATTGTTCTCCGTTTGAGTCGTATCATGAGATGAAGCCTTTTCTAATATTCCACACTACAAAATAAGTAATAAATGCGTGTATGATTCGTGTTGATATTCAAGGCTGCAATGTCGATACTGTAGCGGGAGTGAAAAAGTTGTATCGAGAAACCTCTAATGATGATGCACATCACTTTGTTTCTAGATATTATTTCATAGACATCATGTGAAGATCGTTAAACAAATAATTATTACCCCACCGTGACAATTTTCTTCTTGCAAGTAACGAACTAGAGCAGGGGTCTGCAACCTTTACTCTCAAAGGAGCCATTTTGCCTAATCTCAACTGGATTAAAATCCTTCCGGAGCCAAAAAAAAAAAAAACCTTCTCAATGAAGACAATACAGTGTGTAAAATTATATACAGTTAAAATAGGATCAAATGATTTTATGTATTAATGGATTTGAAAGGCTACAAAAATAACCTGAATTTGATAACACATGATCATGTCCTTCATCACATGCTAATTGCTAATTTCTTGCAACATATCAAGCTTGCATATTAAGCCGGCACGTTGGCAGTTAAATAAATCTTTCCCCACACAAATAAAGTTTTTGTTAGTTTAGTTATCTTACCAGGGATTTAGCCACAGGTGTAAGGAAAGTTGATGGTATGTAGATGTTGCAGGACGTGAAGTAGGAAGGTGCTGAGTCATTGCACAATGTGATTTATTTTTAGATTAACAAAAATTGTTTTATCATCCTTTTATTTGAAGTTAATGTCATTAATCACCAGTACCCTCTGTAGGAAATAATTCATTATTTTATTTTTTTAATTTTTTTAAAGCTACAGAGAGCCATTGCAGAAGAGTCAAAGAGCCACGTGAGGCTCCAGAGCCGCAGGTTGCAGACCCCTGAACTAGAGAAACCTACAGATTTAACAAAGGGACATAAATAATTGTAAATTACAAAAAAAAAAAAAAAATGTCACAATTTGTGAATTGATTAAGTGGTTTTCCAGGTGGTGACAGCGTGACATGCACATGCTCACTGACAGGGACATGTCAGTCATGAACGTGTCGTCACTCAGTTGAAACTAACGCAGGGAAAGAAAAAAAGAGAAAAAGCTTTTTCATCTGCTGCACCTGACAGCTACACAATGCACTCACTCGCCTTAATGAAGACAAAAGAGCTCACATTGGGCTTCCAGTACTGAAGCAGAGAAAGCAGGAGCGATAAACAAGAGTTTAACTGTGAGCCCATTACAAGCAGGATTTATGAAAACAAGGATTAGTGATTTCTGGAAATAGAAATTTAATAGACAAAAAAAGAAGACTAACTTTACAGCACAATGGTTGTAATCTGAGGGAGAAAGACACAAAGAAGCTCATGAGGAAGAAGAAATGTGGAAGAAAAAGTCAATGACACGGCAGAGCGGGTTGCCCAGATGCCAACCCAACCTGTCAAACCAACCAGGAAATAATCAGTGGCAGCCCGATATGACACTCAGACACAGCTCCTGCTACAGCCGAGCAGATCCGTCAGAAACACACTCATCACATCCAGGCTTGTGTTTGCTGGACCAGACACTTCACATGAGTCCAACCCACTAAAAGAAGCACTGCTGATGTTCTGTTTTTAAAAATTCTGCATCAGAAAAGCACCAGCATACACCATTATATGTAGGTACTGGAAGGAAAAGGTTCGAACGCTATTCCAACACGTTATTATTACCATTTTCAAGATATCTTTACAGTCATCTATTGTGGTAATCTTAAACTCAATTGTACTGATGACTGGCTGTTGTTAACTGTGATCACATTGTATAGAATAGCGTTTTTCAAATGGGGGTACATGTACCCCTAGGAGGTACTTGAGAGAGAGAGAGAGAGAGAGAGAGAGAGAGAGAGTGGTCACATCCCAGGCATGAGATGATAAGAAATAATAAAAACTACAGAAAAAAAAATGTCTTTGGGGTCTCCAGAAATTCTTGATATCAAAATGGGGTCACGATCCAAAAAAGGTTGGGACCCACTGCACTAAATACTTTTTCTTTCCACTTATTTACAAAATGAGATTCTTTAAAATGTGTGTTATCACTCGTTCATTCCATCATTATGCTCTATAGTTGTTTTTAAATAGTTTTCCAAGCAGTAGTCAAACAAAGGGGGGTGCGTGGGTTCAGAAATGATAAAAAGGGGGTACTTGAGCCTAAACAAGTTTGAGGACCACTGGTATATAACATATTCACCATATTCTAACTATGGGCACATTGTTCAGCTTTATGGTCAAAAATAGTTGCAGTAGGGATTCTCTATATCGGTTTCTGTATATTAGTAAGTGATAGGATTAAAAAGTAAAGGTAGGATTTACATGTTTTAATTAAACATGTTGTGAATGCCACAGTTCAACAGTTCACTACTTCACAGACTGAGTGCAGCAGGAAAACCACTACAGAACAGCAACCGCTAATAATTACAAGTTATTTAAATGAATGAACTCCAGACGAACGCATTAGAGCTGAGGTTTTAATGAAAATGATCCAGTGGCTGCAAGCCAAACGACTTCTTGGTGTACTTACTCTACATGTGTTTTAAATACATTTTAAAAAGAAATACATTGATAGGTGGGAAAAGAAAAGGTTGTTATTAGGTTTAACTATTATGGAGCACCTGCTGAATATCTCACGTTGTTTGCTCATTAATGCTCAACCTCTAAATTCCAATATTCATTAAGACAAAGTTATTTTTTTTTCATTTCGATTCATGTCTAATTTCCTGTTCATGATCATTTTTGTCCTTGAAATGCATCGCGTTGCGTTGCCATCTGGTATAAAATGCCACCCATTTAATAGTAACGATACTTTGCCTTTCATCTAAACTGACTGCTCCCATTATCCTCACTACCTGAACCCCCCACCTTTTGTGTCGTGATGCTGGAGCACTGCATGAGTTTTTTTAGCTTTTATTTTTAGATAAAAGTGCTTCCAATATACCTTGATTTGTTTCTCTTACATCTAGTACCTCATTAGGTTCATTTTAATGCTGTACAGCTAATCACAGCTTCTACATTTATTGTATCGAATAAATTAGTGTTCCGGTTTTCATGTGAAAGCAAAACTATTACTGAGTGATAACTGGTTCAGTGGTCCTTGCAACTATTGCTATTATTGTTTTTCCAGCTTTGATTGGGTTTCTCAGGCGAAAAATCACAAACAGATGGATGGTGTGCATGGTAGATGAGTGAATATAAAAGGAAGACACACCTGGTATTTTAGCAAAGAAGATCTTGGAAATAATCCATCATCACCAGTAGGAAGGGTGAGAAACAATCACAATCTGTAGGTGAATACCAACTGTACGGTAATTCATCAAATGTGGGATCGGCAGTTTTGTAGAGAGATGGACATTAAAGTATTTTGTAAACATCTAGATATGATGCATAGTTGACGAATCAGTTCATACAGAAAAGTCAGATATTACCCCATGGCAAGGGCGGACTGGCGTACGAGGCCGGTGGGTCGGGCGATAAGAAAGAGAAAAAGAAATGGGGAATAAACATACCTGTCAAGTATCACGTTGTGGCCGGGAAACTCACATATTTTACTCCTCTTTCCCGCCATTGTCTCGTATTAGTATTTTCTCGTAAATATCCCGTATTTCAATGTAATAACAATGTAAAAATAAATAAATGAAAACATTCCTTTGCCTCTCTAAACTGAACGCTGTCACTGTCACCTGAAATGGCCTGAGTGGCAGTTCTCGCGAGTTTAGTGCCGACAGCGGCAACAAACCCGGAAACAACTCAAGAGAGATAGATGAACGTAAGACGACGTTACGGAGAAACAAAACAAAGACCCCGTGTAAATATCTTGGATAACAGGACAGAGAGTTTATCTTCCTAAAGAGCAGCAGGATGGGACACAGTTACACGTTCTGTTAGATTAGTAACTGAGATTTTAACGTCTACCACAGCGGAAGAAACCACGTAAATCAGCATAAATATCCACTAATCACAAGCTCCACAAAATACACTCCTTTCAAAAAGTGTTAAAGGATGTAAAGTCTGCAACAAATGTGTCTAATAAGTCATTAATTAATAATACCAGAGAACCACAAGAGTGAGCATGAGAATTTAAAAAAAAATATGTAATGAAAATAAAATGTTAATGTCTAACTTAAAGACAAGCAATGTGAAATTAACAGTAAATATACGTGTTGACTTGTATATGAACTATAAGTATATATACCGCGTTTCGGTACTCAACCCTAGTCCTAACCCAGACCTTCCCCATAACAAGCTACACTACAGAACTCACTCACACATGCTGTCCTTTACAGGAGAAAAAGCCAAAAGTGGCACATATTGTGCAGGTGTTAGTTAATAAATGAGCCTGTGTGACATTTTACATCAGCAAATTTAACCCAGAATTGGCTTTCTGGTCAGACTTCATTTGAAATATAATTATCAAGATTTATATTGTATATCGTCATTTTGAGAAAATATATTGAGATATGAGTTTTGGTCTTTATCGCCCAGCCCTAGTAGGAATATTCACAGCATTTCAATGTTAACACAGGTCGGTCTACCAGATTCTAACCACTTAATTGTGTTTAGTAAGTGGTTGACAAGAGGCTATTTTAGATTTCCTGTACATTTGTCTTAAAATACAAGGGATACTGGATCATGGTTGGCGTGGTGGGTCCGCCACATTTATTGTATCAATGACCTGTTTGATTTTTAATGCACTTTACTGCTGTAATAATTTTACTGTAGGTCATTTAAGGGTTCAAGTTAATGATTACTTCATGATTATGTTCCAAAGCAACATCAAATGCAGTTTTGACATGAAACTTATGTTGCCGGCCCAAGTCCGACCCTGCCCCATGGAGCATTTTACCTGGTTTTGTAGTTGCTAAATGTATCTAAAAATCACTTTGTGACATTTGCATTACAATTTTCAAAAAGGACTAAACTAAAATACTTTATATATTGCTTACATTTATGAACATGTTAACAGATTTATACTAAAGTGGTTCAGAATGGATAACCAACCAACAATTATGAATACTCAGATCTCTGCAGATAGTATTTATACTCTGTTTGGCACACTGACAATCACTGAAGATTTATTGAAACTCAGAAACTCAAATGCAAATGTAGCAAATTATCATCTTGATGCAGCTGTAGTTTGGTTGATATTGGCAAGTGCACTAAAAAATAAATACAGGACTCCAATGATTTAGCGAAACCTGAAAAAAACTCTATGTATAAATAAAAAAGAAATAGAGAAAATAGAGCTGTACTATAATAAATGGATTGTGTCATAACTTCATTAGTGCAGAGCGAGTCTCTTCCTCAGTCATCTATTTTCAAATAGCTAAGGAAGACAGAGTTACCTCTTTGTATGCAATTGCTCTCTTTTTTTCTTTAATAAAGGCACCATTTGGTTAAGGGGGTGCACACAGTGTGTAAATGACTGATTAAATGATTTAGAAAACACAGGGGCAACCATACACATTGTATGTGTGCTGTAGAGTCTGCACTTAGTGTAAAAAAAACACATTAGTCCATGTCAAGAGAGAACCACAGTATCATGTGCATTATGCAAACTGTTCTCTCTGCAAGCAGCACAACCTGCAGGAATTCCAATACAAGTATGTTTATTTTTTGCAATCAACTCTTTTAAAGATGTGACCAATAGGGCGATACAAGCGTAATGTTTTCCTTTGGGTTAAAGCAATGCTTGAAATCACAAAGTGTGGTTTAAAATAGGGCAGGGCGATATGGACCAAAACTCATATCGATATTTTTTCTCAAAATAGCAATAGACAATATAAATCTCGATTATTTAAATTCAAATTAAGTCTGAATTAAATAAAAATTAAATTTGCACATTTATTAACAAACAGCTGAACAATATGTGCCACTTTAGGCTTTTTCTACGATAAGGGACAGCATGTGTGAGTGAGTTTTGTAGTGTGGCTTGTTTAGTGGTAGGTCTGGGTTAGGATTAAGGTTGAACAATTAACTGCATTTGCGATATAAAATGCAATTTTCTAATCGCAAAGGCTGCATTTTTTTTCTTTTTTTCTTGTCCTGTCTTGTTAAAGGTGCAGTCTGCAACTCTTATAAAACTGACTTTCACTATGCAAGGACAGCTTTACATCAAACTAGTAGTTTATGTGAAAAAAACATTGAGTCCCCCCTGCTGCTCCTGCAGCCTTTGGCAGATTGCCAGAATGCACCGCGACCGAGCAAAAAGAACCAATCGGAGCCAGGATTGTGTTTGATGGACCTTCTGACAGCTGTTGCTCACAGTCCCCGCCCCCTTCCCGGGCTGTAGCACCGTCTTTTTTACAGTGTATGGTCTTGGAGGACTAGAAGATGGAATTAGCAACTTTTCTGCTTGAAAGGTAATTACTGCTGCTTGATTTACATTATGTTTGATTTGTAATTGTTACACTAGAACTCTGTGGTGCATGTGTTCATGTGCGCGCAGCAGCGTAAGTGACACGTGTTGTTGCTGCTTCTGAGGTATGTACACACAGAGAGAGAGAAGCACTGCAGTAATATGCTTTTACCAGAGCATGTTATATTACTATGATGTTGATGTCTGGCTAACGCTAGCTTGTTAGCTCCTCTGGGGGAGGGACTTTGGACAGTTTGGAGGCAGGGCAAGAGAGCAGCGTGAGGCACCTTTAAGTTCAGAGAGTGTTTAAGAAGTGCAGTCCACATATTTATATGCTTCATGAAATGTGAAGTTAGTTAGACATGTTGAAGAGGTAAAGCCAAAGATTTATTTAAAATTTAAATAAATCTGAAATTGTTTAAGAAACAAATAGATTTATTGCTCGTTTTCATTGACAAATACATGACAAGAGGCCCTTGAAAAAATAATTGCATATGAAATCACATTATTGATGAAAAAAAAAAAAAAAATAAAATAATCGGATTTAGAATATTTTCCAAAATCGTTCAGCCGTAATTAGGACGCACTCGGAAGTCCATAAAACTGTGCTTTTCATGCTGTTCTGAGAAATAGTGAAAGTAGCAACTCCTAAAACAAGTATTTTAAAACAAAATAAGTTATAAAACATACTGTATATATATATATATATATATATATATATATATATATATATATATATATATATATATATCGATATAGGCAACATTGTAATTGTATATATCACCAAAATAGAAAAGTCGATATATCTTAATTCCCAATATATCGCCCAGCCCTAGTCTAAACCCAGTAATACTTGAACACTTCCAACTTTCCTCTAATGAGATGAACACTACAATAGATAGGCTATCACACACCATTAAATCATTTATTGTCCCCGCCCTAGGCTATCGCCTCTATTTTGGCTTGCTACAGCCTTTGCTCTCCTTTTTTAATCATTGTGTTCATATTCCTTCAATTGCGCATATTTTTTCTCCCCCTCTTTGCTTCCAGTCTTCCTCAGTCATGTTTACCTCTCATTCAGAGCACGTTCCACACCGAGCACAATATGCAGAAGTTAAGACAAAAGGGGGCATGAGCAGTGTGCTGTGTTGGGAGGAGAAAAAAAAAAAAAAGCACCTCCCCTCCTTTTTTTCTTATATTCACCTGTTAAAAACAGTCTTTAAAACAATCCTAAAACCTAAGCCTGTTTCATTTTTATCATGTGTGATTCTCAGAGTTAGCCCAATAGTCCCGTGTCGTGTCACACATGCAGTCAGCTCAGGTTGCACACACTGTTGGAAACTGGACCCGACACACCCACGGTGCTTTTTCAGCCTTTCATGCCTCGCCACAAATACCAACACACACACACACACGCACACACACACACACACACACACACACACACACACACACACACACACACACACACACACACACACACACACACACACACACACACACACACACACACACACACACACACACACACACACACACACACACACACACCACATGGCAACTATTTACAGCAAACAAATGTTTTATGAAAATCTGATCTGGATGCAAATGTGTGAGCATTGCAAAATGATGGAAAAATTACAACACCTTTATCACCTCGCTCAAGCATGCAGGGCTAAACTATTCACAGCACAATTCAATAACGCAAAATACACCAATTCGAAGAAATATTACCAGTGAGATAAATTGGATTATTAGTTGTTGTTTTTTAAAAAAGAAAGCTGTCAGAATGGAAATACCAGTAAGTATGTATGCAGTTGTGTATGTGTGTTTGGAAATACCTACAGTCAGGCTTCGTCCCGCTGCTGAGAGAGGCAACGCTAACATCCAGACACTGAGCACGCTCCGCTGTACTGCTGCTGCTGCTGGCTTACTCTGTTATATGAATAAGAGACACACACACAAACGCAGAGGCTGGCTCGCTCACCACTTTACTCACACACACATGCAGAGAAGGGGCATCCAGCTGTGAGGCTCCCACACTCCCCACAGGCAGGCAGTCATCCTCACGACTGCCTCACTCCCAATCCTTCTCTGTCACTTACTCACACAACTGTGCAGGGATAAGGCACCGCACAGGGTCTCATTCACCCAAATGGAATTAGAATTTAAAATATGAGAGTTTAGAGGGCCAAAGGCTGGTCTGGTACCAGCTGCTGTCTCTGTGTTCACAGATGCTTAGCCAGAGAGAGAGAGAAAGAGAGCTTATACACTCACCAATCCTCTTTGATTAGGATTACATCGGATCATCATGAATGATACAGGAACACAGTTAGGTGATATTGATTCACGAGAAGCCAGCTGAATTCAAATAAGCTTTTTTACATGATTAGATATCTTGTTTACCATTAAGAACTCCCAATGCAGGGGCAAGTTAGATTGAGCGTATGGCTGCTCCTGGATCTTTCCTCAGATTGATAACACAAGCCAACTCCCGAGCCTGCACCTCAGCCAGATAAATCCATCCAAATAACTACTTATTGTTTTGTTATTGTAGCTGCACCCCCATTTCACCCAAACTGCATGAGCATATATTATGCAAGCTTGCCTCACATTGAGTATGAAGCATTTTTACAATACAGCACGAATGCCATCTAGCTAGAAAAAAAGAACCAGGAGAAAGCTATTACCAGTATTTATACTCACTGTGTTAATTGGTTCTTTGCAAAGACAATAAAATACCGGGATCATTTGTTACAATGACTAAATTAGGCTGAATTGTTGAAAAGGAAAGCAGTGTTGAATAACCCTGTGAAGTTGAATAACTAAAATGGTGTTAAAATAATTTGTGTAAAAGAAAAAGTGTAGTTAACACAACATAATGGTTATTGAATGGTATTATTGAATAATCAAGATTATGTCCCAAAAATATTCATTTCATTTTATTTTTTCTTCCACCTAGGATTGTTTCTAAAACTCTACAAGTCACTTATTTCTCCGAAATGTGAAGCCAATGCAACTTAACACCAGTCATAATTTTACTAGACTTTAACTTGAGTTTGCCAATGTATTTATCCACCTTCTGATCTCATCCAGAGTCAGGCATTACACAAGCCTATATCAAAGCGTACTCTGGACACAAGGTTCATCCAAGTATCATGCAAAGCCATTAGAAAGCTAACACAGATAAAGAGTGATATAGACTGCACACATATTCCATCATTTTCTCAGTTAGACACTTGAAATAACATGTTTGGTTTTTCAGAAATGCTCAGGAACAAACTCCACTTGTGAAATCAAACTCTCAATCCCTAGCTGAAAGCCAGCATCAATACCTCATCTCATGAAACTAATAAATAGTATGAAAAAAAAAAGTGTCATGAAATATGGATTCTTAGGTCTTTCACATAGTAGCAAAGACGTAGCAACAGTTACTTTTTTATGTTGTTTTTGCACTTTTTATTTAAACTGAAAAAAAGACATTAAGCTTTTATTTACCACCATACATTCACACTTTCTGTATAAGTGACCTTAGCATTCATTAATCAAAAGTGCATTGTAAATTGTTTTTTTTACCAGAAATGGAACATTTTTTATCACAGCAGGGCCAGAAAAATGTGATTATCTGATCATGGGGCCACACGCCAAATAATGTCAGTATTTAGAATATTGACCTGAGCACGAATACAGAAAAGAACAAGAATTTAGTCTGTTTTTGTTGCCATTTTGTATAATTTTCTCTCATTTTGTACATTTGTTTAGTGTGTTTGGAGTTATGTGAATTTTTTGGGTTATTTTGGGAGTCATTCTGTGTCATGTTGTCATTTTATGTATTTTGTCATTTTTGTTCTCGTCTTGTTTATTTTTCCATTATTTTCGTGCATTCACTTTGAGTGCCTCTCAAAATTAAACCGAGGACCGCACGTTGTCCTCGGACCAACAGTTGCCCATGTCTGGTTCATACCCTGTTTTCTGTCAAATGACCCCAGATTATCCAGACAATCCTGAGGCCAGATGTGGTGCTTACAAATCATACAATTTACATAGTTCTATGGGAAGAGAGGTGTGAACAGACCTTTGAAAGACAAAAAGAGCGCCAAATACCAGGACCTTCTGCATGACTGTGGGGGTAAAGGATGGCAAACATGGATGTTCAGATGTAGAGGATTCCCTATCTAGTCAGAGTGGAGAATCCTCACAGCCATTAGAATGAAAGGGAGAGAGTAGCAGCAGAAACATCTGCTAGAAATCCCTTTCTATCACAGATTTACAGTAAAAACCAAAATCTCTCTATTTTTTTTTAATACATAAAACTGCTGTTCAAAATTCTGGTGAAATATTCATAGTTAAAGATTCTGGGCCTGAATTTCCAGAGCAGTCCTGCAGATGTGATGACGCTGATGCACGTTCTTGGCGGCTTGGAGGATTCCACTCTACCAAAAATAAAGAAGAAGAAGAAGAAGAAGAAGGCTTGGTTCCACGGAGGCATGCGCGGAGGTCTTGCAGTATACGGTCACATGAACAACGAGTTCATGTAAATAAATAAATGTGTCACGGAGTGCGGATCGGGCCACGTTTTTTCGTCCAAGCCGAACCCGAGGCAATCAAATATTCATATCTGAGCCCGACCCCGACAGTTAAAGTGTAACTTTTTCCTCATACAAATGGCACATTTAGGTTTGTTTTAGTGGTAAACCCGCTTTTATTAACAAATGACTGTTAATGTCAACATCAGATCAGCGTACGGGCTGACAAGAAAATGTCAAACACAAACAGGCTCGCAAGAGACCCAGTGGATTCATTCGCATAATCCATGTATCAAAGCTACGGATAATCCATGTTTTTGTGCAGAAAAAGCATTGCACAAGGTCCTGCCGGCTGCACTCACTGCTACTACAGGAATGAAAAGAACGCTGTGCGCAAGAACACTGTGACCGAACCCGACCACCAGTTCTAAATATCTGTCCAAACGCGACCTGTTAGGTAACGTCAGACTTTGCTCAGGTATCCATCCTTGCAGTATTAGCTGCGCTGCTAAAGAGTTTAGGTGCACTCCCACACCGACTTGGCTGATGACTACAGTTACACTAATGGTCGTCGTGTCACTATGGAAACTTATTTGTTGATCCTGCCCTGAGCTGCTATCAAGAAGGAGAAATTAGCATGATCTAAGATAAATGTTGATGACTTGAAAAATCCAGTCCAAAAACAGTATTTTTGGTTGGATCCAAAAGTTACCACAAAAAAGTGAAGATGTAGGAAGTTGAGCTTAACATAAAGCGATGAGGTGGAAAAATTGGAAATCAAATACAGGAAATAACAGAATGCAGTTAAATAAGATTTTTAAATTGCATGGATGGGAAATGCACAGGGTTGCTTCTTTTATCGAACTCTGGCTTTTATTCCCTTTTAGCTGAGGAGATTCAATCACAAATATGGAGGGTGATGCACAAGCATGAGGTGAGGATATATTTTCCACTGTGCAAGACAGTGTCTAGGCTCTTCATAACCCGCAGCGAGGAGGTGCAAATCTGTTTTCTGACAGTTCTGCAGAGTCACACAAAAAGAGTCTATAGAGACAGACAAGTCTATGCATGTTTATGTGTCAGTGCATGGATTGTGTTACACTACAGTCAGAACACATGACATGACAGCTGTCCCTTTCACCGTATGTGTGCTGATCAGCCTTGTTCTGCAGAGAGTCTTTCACCAGACTCAAACTGATTAGTTGCGCCTTATCCTCACAGTAAGGAGCGTGACAGAGTAATGGTGTAGAGGTCTCTTAGATAAGAAAACTACTGAAGCCAAAGATGGCCACTATTAGATTAGGTGTTATATAGGGATGTAACGATTCACTCAACTCCCGATACGATTCGATTCACGATACGATTCTCTCACGATTTATTTTACAAAATGGGACTGTAGTCAAATGATGACTGAAAAATACTGTATTATTTTCCTTTCATTTTTCATTGTCAAAAGAATCCCTTGATAGACTATTCAAAACAATGCAATTTAACAAATAAAGGAATAATACAAATGAAGAAGAAGCCTACTAATTTAAATTCTGGTTCTATAGTAAACAATGCAAAACTGCATAATAGTTCTTTTTCTTTTTAAAAGTGCAACTGAAAATGTATTAGGTGCCTTAACAATTAAACTTTGCACTGAATTACATCAGATATTTGTTTGAACCAGCAGAGGGCGGTGGTAACCCAGTGGTCGGTTGGCATGTAGATATCTTGCAGTGAAGAAGAGATGCTATGTCAGCAGGCAGAGCTAATAGAAAAACGTGACTTTTACAGATATTCACATAATATTGCCGATATTCTTTCGGTGCTATAAAGGGGAAAGGAATAATTTATTAACATGTTTAAGAGTATAAGACGGCCAGAAAGAAAGTAGTAGCAGATTCCGCCCGCCACGTACACTGCTGGACAAGAGAAGGGATAAATATATATATATATATATATATATATATATATATATATATATATATATATATAAAATCGCTACATCCTTAGTGTTATACCAAATTATTGTCAGCACATAGGTTGATGCCAATTGATCCCAATTAATTGGGAATATGACCAAAGTATTTTATAGTTGCTCTTATTTTTAATGGTTGTGCACAAACGCACACACATACACAGTCTAGCATATTTAACAAAGTAAACAAACACACCCATGCTGTCTTTTTATCCATCACTAAATCTCTTGTGTTGGCATGTTTACATCACTGAGTCCTGCAGCGGGCACCATCTGTCTCACCATTACTCACTACAGAGCCAGTCGACACGCACACACCATAACATGAGGTAAAAGGCAAGCGCAACAGACACTTCAGCTATAATCCTAGCATGATATCAAAGAGCAGAACCCACAAATAGTCCTAAAAGCCTGTGAAATCTCCCTCTGCGCTGCATCCCATCAAAGAGCGATGAGAGGATGGCAGGTGGTAAAGGAGGAAATTGGAAGAGACAGAAACACAAAGAGTGCACAAGACAAAAAGGCTGAATTGTTTAATTTTATGTATAATGGCAAGCAACAGACATTGTTGGTTAAACAAATGTAAAATAATCCTTGATATCATGGATACTTTTTGCTGAATTAAAATGGGGTAGTCAGATAATTTAGGCTTTTATTTACAACCTCAGTGTTCGCTGAGCAGCAGTGGTCAAAGCCAGATATCAGGATTTGTTTGGTTTTGTTTGTGTTTAGCCCTTGTCGTCCTGCTTTAATTATTCTGTAAGTCTTAGTCTATTTAATTCTGTGTAGTTTAGTGTTGTAGTACTCAAGGCAAATTTTTAAGGTCTTGGACTCTGAAGCATTTTTACTTGGTCTTGTCTCGGCCTGCCCCGACTTGGGATTTTCCATCAAGACCAGCACTAATTCATTCCTGCTATTTCAAAACTTTTTTAATGTGATAACAAGGAGAAGAACTGGATAAAATGGTAGATATCCTTAGATCATGCGTTAATCCACCCCGTATAATGGCCGTATGAGACAGCACCGTGCACGTTTGGGTCTTATTTTTCTAAAAGAAAGTGTATATTTGTACGGTTGTCGTACGGACAACCCACCGTGCTATTGGTATGGTTACCAAAGTACAAGTACATAGCATCTTAGGGTTTGGGTTAGGTTTAGGGTTGGGTTGGGTTTAGTCTTACTCACACGACCTTAACTGGCCAATGACTGACCTAATTTATGAGCTAAACCGGACAAATAGGGGTGCTGCGAATGTCGGTATATTGATACGGCAACTGTACGGATAGCCACTGCCTTTGCCCGTAACTGCGCTATGCTAAATGCTATACGTAAGTTCACAGCACATTAGTGAATAGATGACACGTGACTGCTGCTACGTTCTTTAACTAGTGGGCGGGTGACAGCGCTAGAGATGATAGAGAAACTTTGTTTTGAGGAAAAACGACAGCTTTTAAAAGATGGAGACCAACACCTGAGTTACAAGAGCTTCAGCAAAGGTAAGGTCAGAACATGTTTCATACTTTTCACAGTGAATGGAACAAAAGGAAGGATTGACTTTGTGGATGCTCCTCACTGAGGCTGTTCTGAGTTGTCATTTTATCTGTGTTTCTGTGTTTCCAACACAAACAGATGTGCTGCCATGTCATGAGATATATCTTGTTGGAGAGTATGGACTGTATATAAAATAATTGTTTGTGTTTCTTTAATGGTGTTTATGATGTTGATTTTGTTAGATGGCTAAATGCTTGTTCATGTGGATCTTATTGGGTTTTTTCTTTCTTATTATGAATTTTATATTTTGATAAGCACATTGAGATGACTTTGTTGGAAATTGCTTTATACAAATAAAATTGATTTGAATTGAATTAACACTTGACAGCAGAAACATATGAAATTGTCATTGGTGGTCTCGATTTGCAACGTGCCTACCCAGCCCTAGTGGTCACGGCATGTCACTGGTTCTCAGTTACCTTCCTCTTGTGTTAGCTTTCTGTTCGCATTAAATCAGCTATAAAATGCACTGAAATATATTATCTATCATCCAATTTCAATTGATTACCTCGTTAGGCTTCCATAGCCATGAAAATATGGGTTTCAATATTTCTAGTGTTGGTGTCTGAGCCTTTTTTCTGTCAATATACCCCTCAATTTATTTATTCTTTTGAATTGGTAAAATGATCCTCAAGAGAACTAACAAGTAAACTTGATATAAAACAAGTTTTAATTCATGACATATGTGTGAGCCATGGAACTATAACGTGGTTCCCCAGTTTTGTGTTTAATTAAATGGTAAATGACAGTTTTTTCTATAATTCCCATGCCATATACAATGTCAATTATATGAACTCAATTACAGTTACATTACAGTGTTTGTTTCCCTGCTCCCAGTTTTACCCGTGCCTGCAAACTTCAGTATTTTTTTTTAATTATTATTAATTTTGTTTGTTTCTGTTAGTTTACAATAAATATGGAATGGTTTTATGAATGCTATGCCTGCCTGCTGCCTCCATCTTTCTCTGGTCCTCCACCACCACACCAACCATTCCTCACACTGAGCAATGTCAGAAAAATGGAAATGCTGCAAGAAAAAGAAAAAAAAGAAGAAGAAGAAAGTGGTGGCATTGGCTGTTTGGCCATTAATAAATCACCACCAGAACGATAATAACACTATTCTTATCTTCAAAGGAAAGGCTTAATCCACTATCAAACACAATATATTTCAACAACAATAATATATCTTGTGCCTAGTTTAATGTTAGTAGCAAACAGCGCAGGGCACTTTCATTTATAACTCCCCTGAGTGCAAGGTGTGCAATGTTTCTTCTTCATGTTCTTCTGTCGTTTTGCGATAGCTCTAAAACAGGGGTCGCCAGCCTTTATATAACTGTGGCCTACTTCAATTGTTTTATTTTCATTGCGTTCCACAGGACATCATCATGTTCCTATTTTACCAGCCACAAACATCCTTAAATAATCGTAAAAAATGTAACATGTTTGTCCAGTTCAACCATTATGTAACACCTAAAAACAAGAAGACATAGTCATCAACATCCTCCATCCAAAAAAATAAAAAGACGGAACAAGGTCAATATTGCCGGAAAAAATAATTGTGTGCTTCTCATTTTCGACCTCCATCAAGGTATTGATAGCCTGAAGCCACACACCAAATTTGGTTATCCTATCTTAAACAGTTTCTGAGAAAAGCTGTCCCCTTTAACGCAAACGGACGGAGCTAAAACCTATATCCCCCTTCCACACTTTGCGGTGGGGGATTATAAACGTTTAAAGATTATACATGTAATACAAAAACGTATAAAGTGCAGCAATATGCAACTCTACTAAGGCACTGACTACATCTGCCATTAGTATTTAACTGTGTGGGTTTGGAGCCCAGAAGGTAAATCAGATTTTAGACGAAGCTCATTGGTGACAAGAGCTCCAGAACAGGCCTGAGGGCACCACACATGGTCCATGTGGGCTTCCTGGTGCCATGTTGGTGACCCTTGTTCCAAAAGTTTCCCCACTGGTTGAATTAAGATTAATCCTATCTGAGAAAAATATGTTAAAGCCAGACTTGAAGGAGTAGAAAAGCGCACACTGACAAGTAAAGGTCAAAGTAATGGTGTGGTGGCTGCCAACAGGGGACACTAACACAGTGGGAGCTGGGCCAGATGCAGTGCACCACCTCCAGGGCCGTGCTCGACCTTCTTTGATGTGCAGATGGTTTCATTATCTTTGTTTACCTGTGTCTGCCTCTCTGTGTCGCCATCCTCTTCTATTCTGTCCCTGACACGGCTTGGTTCATCACTTGCTTCTTGTACTGGGCCAGAAGTGTCTCCCTTCACCTTTGAGCTGAGACTGTCTTCAGACAGCTTCAGTTTCACACAGATTGACAGCTGACATTCACTCTCAAAGACAAATCAAACTACATTTTCAACCAAACTCATGACTAAACTCTGAAGGGAGATCAGGGTTGGAGTCAATTTAGTTTTTTTTTTTTTAAACCTGTTGCTGTTATAATCATAATTAAATTGTAATTGAGTTCAGATAATTGACTTTGTACTGTAATTGGCATGTCAATTCTATAAAAAAAAGCTGTCACTTACAATACAATGAAATGCAAAACTAGGAAACCTTACAGTTCTATGGGTTACACATACACAGTTAAAAATTATTAAAATATGTTTTATATTAAGTATTCCTGTCAGTTCTCTAGAGGATCATTTTAACATTTAAAAAAACTTAAAAATCGAGGCGTATATTCACAGAAAAAAGGCTTAGACGCCCACACCAAAAATATTAAAACCAATATTTTCATGGCTATGGAAGCCTAACAAGGTAACCAATAGATAAAAAACTAATTAGATGATAGATAATATTTTTTTGTGGATTTTACAGCTGATCTGTTATCAAAACAGATGCTCAGAAAATTAAGATTATTCATCAAACGCTCAGTAATTGTGATAAAGTGTAATTGAACTTTAGTAATTGAGAATGTAATTGTAATAGACTTTCAGGGGCAAAATAATTATTGGAATTTTCAGCGTAATTGGAAAAAAAACTTGTCATAATTGAACATAATTGAACATAGATAATTGAAGATGTAATTCTAATTTAAAAATGTAATTGAGCCCAATCCTGAGGGAGGTGAACCAAAGGAAATATTGGATATTTCAGTGATTTCTTTGACTCTGATTCACTTTGCTCTTCTGGCATTTTTTCTATCAAGGTCATGCAGATGCCTCGTGACTTTTGATATTCTGCAAAATCCATCAGAAGTAACAAGTCTGATGCGTGAGTCAAATGCCTCTGCTGCATCTAAACTGCATCTGTTCTGATCTCTCCACATCTCCATATACAACCTGAAAATCATGTTCGAGACAGCTTGAGAGGGACTTATGTTTCACACTGTTATTTCATTTTTTTAAGTGCATACATATATATACAATTTAATGAAACTGTGAGCCAATGTTTCTTTTTACAGCACTTCTTTATCCTGACTACTGCATTGTAAGAGCTGCAACCAACAGAAAACTGTGCACACTGTACAGCCAAATAATAGTGAATAATTGAGTTAGCATTGTTGATTGCATATATAGGCCATATGCAATCAACAATGCTAAATTCAATTCACTATTATTTTGGCAGAATGAATTCAATATTTGTGAATTGGGAAGCTTTTTAATAAAACTTCTTCCATAGAAAAACAGAATTGCTAACAGCATTTATAGGGAGTAATAGGCTTTTAAATACACATGGCTCAATAGTAGGGATGGTTAATCTTGCCGAATTTCCTGATTTGATTTTGATTATTGAAGTCACGATTTTCGATTATTAACAATTATCCATTGGATTTTTGATGATTGTTGATTATTGAGCTTCAGTAAGCTGCTGAATTATCTGACTTAACACCTCACAGCACCGTCAATATTGTGTAGTGTAAATAAAATGACAAAATTAGCTGAAATCATTTGCTTTTTATTACAATTTGAAAAACTGATAAATGAATTTTAAGAAATTTAAGAATCGATTCATAATCGTCAATAATAAAATCTCGATGGATCATTTCTAGATTTTTTTTTTCCTTCACCACCCCTGCTAAATAGCAGTTAAGTTCATTTATTCATCGGTACCTACTTATCCTAGGTCTGCTATTGCCTGTTCTAGCTTACATTATGCAAAAGCAAGAACTGTATACCAGTACGCTATGCCATAGTGATAACACAAGAGATTCTACTCAATTCTGAAATTCTAATGAACAGTACATACTGTTTTTATGGACCAATTTGGGAAACCGTGGCTAGATGCTCAACATTCAATCAGTTGTCTACTCCGCAAAAACATGGAGCAATTTAATATTTAGCTGTGCTACCTTTCACCTAAATTTCAAAATAGCAATCTGTGCTACAGGAAAGCATAACTAACAATGATTAACGGTAAGGAAAAATTGTGAAAATTAATATGATCTCTTTGTTGGTAAAGAGGACATTGAGCCATGTTTAAATAAAAATTAGTTAGAATATCAACTTCCAGCCTTAAACAGGATGTTATGATCACTGTAGTATTTCACTTTTTTTTTCCATAAGAGCTGCTATTGTTAGCTTAACTAGTTCTGCCATAAAACCAGAAGTTAGAACAGCTAACGACACTAAGTTTTAATAACTAGCGCTGCTGAGTAAGGCTCTTGTAACCATCATATCTCTTCAATTCTTATTTTCTGAAAAATTGTTGTCATGCTTGTTTTTCCAACTGTTTTTTTTTTTATTATTGTCTATATTTGTTTAGTAATTATTAATTAATAGTCATAAGATAATTGAATATAGTACTACTTAGAACAAATTCATGTAGATGCTCAAATTCAAAATCTTAAATATGAATTCAATTAAAATGTGTTTGTGGCAAGTTATTGTCTCCTTTTTTCCCCTCTTCTCCCAAAAAGCATTGTTAAAGTCTTGACAGTCTCTGACAGCACACTGCTATTCTGTCTGATTTCTGACGGAAACATCTATTCTGCGGGGAATGCCATTATTCATAGGCCAATAAACTTCCAACAAAGCCTCCCTAAAACTCATCTTACCGCCTCTCTATCAGCTGAGTAATAGAATATGTCAGTGATCCCACTTTGATTGATTTGATTACTAAAATCATGCTTAAAACTGAGTCACAGTCACACACATAATCCACATAAACTAAAATAGTCAGAATTCACCCAATGTGTATTTGTCCATTGGGGACACCTCCGAGTAGCTCCAATAAAAGTTATTACGGTAGATAGGAAAGGCATCATCGCAACAGATCCCCCTCACTGTGTGTCATCACTGCAGCCTGGGCTTCATACCTGGAAACGTCTGTTCTCCAAATCTGAGCCAATATAGTAGCAATCCTAACCATTCTTCTCACCATGTGATTCATTGTCTTTTCTTGCAACAGCACCCACAGGCACACTCATAGCACCACATTGATCCATTATAAATACCAATGGTGTCAAGGTAGTTGGTAAATCCTAAAAAAATTATAAAACTATTTAGTCAATATATACAAAAACTGACTGTGCTTCAAGTATATTTATGATCTCTTGATGATATGCTTGAGGCTTCTCGACTTGAATATCGTATATCTGCATTTTATGGGTGTATACAATTCAGCGTGTCACAGACTAGGGGTGTGAAAAAATTGATTTCATGATATATCACAATTTTTTTGGGTGCCAATTTTAAATAGTTTTTTTTAATTTAAAAAATCTATTTTTTTTTATTTAAAGTAGTTTTTAAAAAATATTTAATCAATATATTTGTGTATTTGTGCAATATTTCAGTGATTACGATGCTTTCAATGTGTTGCAATGGTTACTTGATGCACTTGATTTTATGATGGCAGTGTGTAATGCCTGCAATATTTATGTATGCACAGGCATTTTATTTTCACATAACCCTTTCAGATCAGTGTTTAAACTGACACAATAGGGGAAATATTTTTTTTCTTATTTTTGTGCATTGTCAGTAACTCAGGGTGATTTATCCTTAATGTTCTCACGTACAGTTGTTACAATGCCGTCATTATGTTGTCATGGTTATTTTGAGACTTCTACAAAGTAGTTTCAGTGAAAAGAAACTTTGTTGCACTTTATTTTATGATGACAGTGTGTAACGCTGCATTTTCTTTTTTCAGTGAAAACGTGCAAAAGCACTAATAATAAATAATAAATAGGATGTTTTGAAGCAAATAGTTTTGACTCAATTTGTCCTCTGAATGATCAATATCTTCTGATGAACATATATAGCAACTTGATTTTTCATCTCTCCGTTTATTTTTATATTAACTGGGTAGAATATTGTGATCTATCACGATAATATCGTGACCCAAGTATCGTGATACGTATCGTATTGCAACATCCTTGCCAATACTCACCCTTATCACAGACTATACAGTATATGTGATGCCACTTCCGGGACAAGGTGTTTGTTGCTTGACGGGGTGGAGCTCAAACTGTTCCTCGCCGCAACACCGGAACACCACAAACACTGTTTGTTTGTATACTGTGTGAAGTGCGGTGGTTTCTAGGTGAACTAATTGCACTAATGGACGCATTGGTTTGGACTCAACTAAGTATAAAATAAAAAGAAAATAACTATACATCAAGAAGTCGTACGTCATTTATCTCAAGTGACAGTGAAAGTGGACTTGGCTACGACAAGCATGATTTAGCACAAAAAAACAAAAACGTGCATACAACACATTCATCTTCTAATATGTGCTTATCCCATACTAGTTAAGGGTCTGCTGGAGCCCATCCCAGCTAATTCAAGTTGCAGCTTTGGGTACATTCAGGACAGGACAGCAGTCCGTCGCATGGAGAAAACAGCAGTCCTCACATTAAACTTCCTCATCCTCAGTGCTTAATTTGTAAATCATCAGGTCCCGGAACACAGGTCACATGTTGTCCTGGCAGTATGAGAGAGACAAAAATGTCATGGAATTTTACAAAAATTAAAGCACCTTTTGCTAACTAAATGGGCCAATAACATCACGTGAACACATGAAACCAAATAACCTAAATGTTGAATAAAAGAATGATGAATCGGCGTTAAAGAAGCATGGACAATCGCCCTTTACGGAATGCATCCGTCTTTCACTGAGTGACAGCTGTCAAATCTGCCATGTTTCAGCACCAAGGACAGCGCAAAATCACCGCTAATTTAGAACACAAAAATCCACAAATACAAAATATATATAAACTTTTACACCCATAAGACCATAACTCCTCTAATGGATCAGCAGCACAGCAGAAAATGAAAATATAGCAAGTGCTTACCTTTTATTTGTCCAAAAAAGCCCATATTAGAACTTTGACCGTCCTGTATGTTGAAGGCAGGTTCTCCTGCATTAGCATCATTGCTACAGGTGCTGCTACTCGTTACGTTAATTGCTGTTGCTCTTTTACGCAATTTCCACAGAAACAACCTTGGACTTATTTACCTCAGGCTTAGCTTTGCTTATTGGCTTAAAAAAATTTAAATCCAACAGCCTTTTTAGCCATTTTCTACCGTCTTCCAAGCTGACAAGACACAATTTTTGTGGAAAATCACACTTTAGACTTAGCGTGGGCGTGGCATGACTTTGCCCTCTCTTCTTTCTCACTCACGCTCAGTTTTTACATTCAGTTTTGTGTGTACAATGAAATTTCCAGTGATTTCAACTCAATAAAAGATGCAGCTGTCCAAAAATAATACTTCAAAATTTGATCAAAACACCTAAAAGCAAATGATGTGCAGGATCCAATCAAATTGACAGCCAGAGCATGAGCAGATTAAGCTCCCAGGTACAGACATAATCAGCTATACAATCACACCACTAAACAACCCTTAAAGGTGCAATAGGTAACTCGTATAAATGTGACTTTTTGTCATATTTGCTAAAACTGTCATTATGTAAAGACAGCATTACATGAAACTAGTCATCTTTTTTGGTCATGTTGTTGATGTAATCTGTTTGTTGATGATTTGAATTGATTTTACTGATGATTTTAAAAGTTCTTATTGATTTTAAACAATTTCATGTTTTATCATGTAAAGCACATTGAGTTGCCTTGTGTATGAAATGCGCTATACAAATAAATTTGCCTTCCCTTTTTGTCTGCACATGCTGTGCAATCTTTTTAAGATAGCAATGCATGTTTTGCTATAGCAATTAAATAAGTGAATTTATTTTATTGCCTAATTGTAACCATCACCAGCCCTCCTTAGGGAAGGGTAAGAAACACTTCATTTTAGGGAAGATATAAAAAGAGAGGGCAGAGTTACACCTAGGAGAGGGGGAAGGGAACAGGGAAAAGGGAATCAGGGCAGGAAATAGAAGAGATGGGGAAGAGTTGATTATTTTTAAGTGTGAAGCTTGGGTATAATGGTGGTGGCTGTGGACAGAGGGAAGGAGTGAGTTTTATCCCACAGCCCAAGACATACCAGTGCATCCAAGACCAATGTATCTGCAAGAATCGCTACTGCAAACCCAAGGGCCGCCCCGGGCCCCAAGATGCAGCCAGACCAGTACAAACAGTGGGGCTAAGAAGCCCCAGGACACCCCCCCACAGCCGAGCAGCCCCCCAGATGCCCCCAAGCCTGAGGTTACCACTGCCCCCCACATACACACCCAAGAAAGCACCAAGGAGCCGAGGACCCAGCGCAGCCCGCAACTAACCCCAAGGCCCCCCCACCAACAGGGCCTCGCACTGCACCGCTCAAGCGGGGGCCTGTGCCGCCCGCCCCGGGAGACAACTGCCAGGACCAGCCCAGCCAGCCACCCCAAGAGCACCCCACCAGGACAGAGAACCCCCAAGAGCGAGCCCCCGGGCAAAGCCCACCGGAGATAGCCCCCCACCCCAGCCCACGAACCGGCCACAATCCAGCAGGACCGCACAAACCCAGACCATGCAAGGACAGCAGCCAAAGCCCCGCCTCCCACCGGACAACACAAACCATGGGGCAATGCTCCCCATCAGCACGCAACCGACCAACGGCCGCCACCGCGGGAAGGGGGCACACCAACGGCACACATCTGGTACAGCAGCACCCAGCCAAGGGCGCTCCGGACCCACCCACCTGCCCGCAGATAGCAGGACAGACCCACCAGGCACCCAACAGCAACGCTGACCCCCGGAACAGCGACCGTTACCCCCCAGCAAACATCATCATCCCAAAGCGCCACGCAACCCGCCCCAACCCTGGCAGAGATGGCAGCAACCCCCCCAACGCGTCCACCCCCCACACCGGGGCGGCGGCCAGCATACCGCAGGGACCGCCTCCAAGGCAACTAGGAGACGAGACAAGCACCAAGCCACATCGAAGGGAAGAGGCACACCCACGTCCCACCAGGCCGACACCGCCATAAGACCATGAATATTCTATTAATCTGTAAAAACAACAGGCTCATTAAGTCCCGCCTACTGCTCCTACTGCAAATTGCCAGAATCCACCACGACCGAGTAAAAAGAAACAATCAGAGCCAGGATTGTGTTGATGGATTCTCTGACAGCTGTCGATCACACCTCCCGCCCCCTTCCTACTCAGCTAGCTCATGCTTGCGCTCGGTCAAGCTCACATCTCTGAGAGCAGCTTCAGGAGCTTAGAGAAAGCAGCAAGCAAAAAGAAAGAAAAGCTAAAAAGAAAGAATTAGACAGAGCCCGCGACAAGCCAAGAGTCAACATCAGAGTGGCTTTTCAGAGGTGGAGGGAACTCCGTGGTGTAGGATTTCTTTTTGTAGGAACTGTGACCTGTGGTCATATTAATGACTTAGAAATAGTAGCCACCTGTTGGAGCAACAAATTCCAGCATAGGTCACAGGAGACTAATAAAAATACATTTACACTGAGAAGGAAGGTCAGACTTTATAATGGTAGGAATACAAATAGCTCACTCAACATACAGTGACCCCATGCAATAATATCTTACCATGCATATCCTTACACGCTTTATACAAAGCAAATTTAGTGCGCGAGCATAGTGTTTCTCAATGTACGGTACGTGATAACACTGCAGGGGGTACTTAACAGAGAGAGAGAGATGATAATCAACTCATGAAAGCATTATAAATATGGGATTTTATATTGTGTATTTTAAAATAAAAATTATAATCATAATGATGATGATGGAAATGACTGTGATTAAAACAAGGGTCAATCTTGGTCGCACACCAGGTGGGAGATAACCGGAAATGATAAAAACTATAAAAATAAATGCATTCAGAAATACTGTTTCGTTCCACTTATTTACAAATTGAGATTCTTTAAAATGTGTGTAATCATCATTGTGCTCTATAGTTGTTTTTTTCATAGTATTCTGAGCAAAATGCTGTAGTCGGTAGATGATCTTTCTCACACACACAACCCTACAGATAGTTGGTCTCACACGCACATGCTTTTGTAAGTGCATGGAGAAATGCAACTAAACATAACAAATAAGACCACATCTAAAGACTATTGTAATAGTCGACTAGTCATTGATTATTGAAATGATTAATCGCATGATAAATCATACAATTTTTGCTCTATGTTGCTACATTTTTTGAAATTTGGCTTGGGTTAGGTAAGTTTTATTTTTTTATTGTGTCAAGGGTGAAATGCTCCTAGACTAAGGATGGGCAATATAGACAAAAAAATGTATCCCGATAATTTCTGGTATTTATCACAGTAACGATAAAAATTCCAATAAATTAAAATGACAAATAAATAAAACAAAATTCCAACTTAAAGTGTAAACAGGTTCCTTACAAACACTAGAATGTGCTTCAGTAATAGCATTTACACATTAAAAAAGGCCACAATAGGGCTGATATTTGATACCATATATGTATGCAATTCATTTATTTCCTCATTTATAATGAATGTCTTTTCTAAAGAGAAAAAAAACACATGAAAAGCAAAAATAACTCCAATAATGTCTTTACTGTTTAATATAAACCACTGCTGCTGAATCTTGTTTATTTTACTACTGATAATGAGTAACAAAGTTATGGTTGATAAATATCTCTCTGATTTCCTATTTAATCATTAATCTACTGAGAGCAGTACTAAAAGTATATTTAGGTGTAATAATCACAATAGTTACATTACTGTCTAATGGGACCAAATTTGTCTTGTTAACAATAACAATATTGCGTTTTAACAAGTTGGGACGAATGAATAGTGACTTCAGCTTTATGCTAACATTTATTTCACACGACGTGTGACATGTCCACAGCTTGAAGAAGACGGGTGATGACGAAACCGACATTTGTTGACCAATACATTTATCGATTTTTGTTGACAATGTCCACTAATCATTGCATCCTTATCTTCCACTGACCCAGCATCAATGATCACATTTATATCGTGTGAGGCCATAATTCAAAAGAATCAGGATTTGCTGATGGTCAGAAAGTGAAAGGAATATTTAGGGACGTAACGATTAATCGTAAGGCAGTTAAAAATTGATTCATAGGTATCACGATTCACATCGATACTGTGAAAATTGAACCGCAGTACTATCCAGAAGTGTTGGCGGCGGGCGGAATCTGCCAATACTTTCTTTCTGGCCGCCTTCTACTTTTAACCATGTTCATGAATTATTCCTTACCCCTTTAGCACCAAAAATCATCTGTAATATTACGTGAATATCTGTAAAAGTCACGTTTTTCTAATAGCTCTGTCTGCTAGTATAGCATCTCTTCTTCACTGCAAGATATCTGCATGCCAACCGACCACTGGGTTACCAGCGCCCTCTGCTGGTCCAAACAAATATCTGACCTAAATGCAGTGAAATGACTTTTTTTTTTTTTTTAAGTCAAATAGTTAAGGCACAAAATACATTTTCAGTTGCACTTTTAAAAAGAACTATTATGCAGTTTTGCATTGTTTACTATAGAACCAGAATTTAAATTAATAGGCTTATTCTTCATTTGCATTATTCCTTTATTTATTTCATTCAAGACTTATTTTTAGTTAAATTGCATTGTTTTGAATAGTTTATCAATGGATTCTTTTGACAATGAAAAAATAAGAGGAAAACAGTATAGTTTTTTATAGTTTTTTCCCCAAAAAAATTAAGGAATATTTTTCAGTCATCATTTTTCTACAGTCCCATTTTGTAAAATAAATCGTGAGAAAATCGTATCGTGAACCCAGTAATGTGAATCGAATCGTATCGGGAGTTGAGTGAATCATTACATCCCTAGGAATAAATGAACACACGGGAAAGGATTCATGTCCACATACATTTAGTGGAAAAAAGAGGAATAGAGAAGTAACATTAAAAAAAAAAAAGATCAACAATAAATCAGCAATGATCATCAAGATGTATAACTAAATTTCCTTGGGTTCTCTGAGCTGATACAGCTTTAATCTGCTTTATTAAGAAAACAAAATGCAGAAGTGAGTCTGTGCTGTCATTTTCCATTTTATAAGAAACTTTTTTTTCCAAACATATATCCTAATTACAACTGACTCGCTTGTGGCTTCTTCCATCCAATAATCCACTCAGCATTAACAGGGTTAAAGATATTCAACATAAATCTGGTACTGAGGCTGAATACTGACTCAGTCAATTACATGCACAGACACACTCACCCATTCACTCTATTGATCAATTTAGAGTCTCCAAAGAATTTCTCATAAACGTATTCAATGGTAGCATAATTAGGAAGAAAACTCACATAGAACATGCCATGTTTGTCCAAAAACAGTGCAAACCCACAGTGGACTAGCTGTCAGGCAGCGCGTCTAATACCATCAGTCAAAAACGAATAATGAAGAAAAACAGTTTATGAAAGAAAGGCATTTTCAGTCATTCGACCTCTCAAAGTGAGACTGAGGGTGTTGCAGAGCATTGGCTGCATGCCTGTGAAATCATTCCAAGACATTTTCTGGGCATTAAATAGTGCACAACAAAGAAACCAGAATAAGGAAACTGAGAAGGAATATTTCCAGAAGGATATTGTGTTACTTACTATTTCCAGAACTTGCAGCTGGCAGCGCAGCCTCTAAATGATGAGCAATAGGACATTTTTAGAAAATATGTTACTATTGTTAGTTTATTTTTTCAAACATGTTTAACTTTGAAGGAAGAGTTAAAACAATTGGAGGAGTTTTTTTTTTTTTGCATGCCTTTAAATAAGATAATACTGAATGTATGTTTCTGTGGTGGAAGTACTCATACATGATCACTTTGTATTGTATCTTTTCTGTCATAGAAATGTCTCACTTATCAGATTGTATGCTTCCACTTCTCTCCCAACTCACCCATGATCCATATCAGCTTCTATCCAGCAGGTGGCACCAAGTTGTTTCTAAACAGAAACTGTTTCTGCTGGAAAAACTCAAAGATAACATTGGAGAGCAAGCAGACAACAGCTCCAACAAATTTAAGACTCAAAAGTATAATCGACACCAAACTGTCAGTCAGTTTGTTGGCGGAAACATCTGACAGTTATCTCATACAGTATATGCAAGCAGAGGCAGCTGAAGGTCAGCTCCATTTGAGTTTGATGATAAACTAAATTGACACTCAACTGCCAACAAACTTAGTCTCATTTAAACAAATCTGCTCCAGAACACCCATGTTTACATTTAAGAATCATGATCATCCCTGAATTGCACATATGAACACAATTCATGTCAAAATCAATCAGAGCCAACTTTATTCTTTTTTTTTTTTTTTTTACATATATACTGTATACAACTACTGTACCTTTAAATAATACTCATTTACAATATTCAGATTATTATGAGATATACACTCACCAGCCACTTTATTAGGTACACCTGTTCAATTGCTTTTAACACAAATATCTAATCAACCGATCACATTGTTGCCACTCATTTCATTTCGGCATGTAGACGTGGTCAAGACAACTCGCTGAAGTTCAAACCAAGCAACGAAATGGGAAAGAAAGTGGATTGAAGTGACTTTGAACATGACAAGGTTGTTCGTGCCAGACGTTCTGGTCTGAGTGTTTCAGAAACTGCAGACCTACTGGGACTTTCATGCTCAACCATCTCTAGGGTTTACAGAGAATGGTCCAAAAGAGAGAAAATAACCAGTGAGCGACAGTTGTATGGACAAAAATGCCTTGTTGAAATGAGAAATCAGAGTAGAATAGGTAGGGTAGACTGGCTCGAGGTGATAGAAAGGCAACAGTAACTCAATTAACCAGTTGTTACAAACAAAGAATGCAGAATACCATCTCTGAATGCACAATACGTTGAGCCTTGAAGAAGATGGGCAACAGCAGCAGAACACTACATCGGGTGCCACTCCTGTCAGCTAAGAACAGGAAACTGAGATTACAATTTGAGAAGGCTCACCAAAATTAGACAATAGAACACTGAAAAAAAAACAAACCGTTGCCTCGTCTGTCGAGTCTCGATTTCAGCTGCGACATTCAGATGGTGGGGTCAGAACTTGGCGTACATGGTTCAGGCTGGTGGTGGTAATGTAATGTTGTGGAGGATATTTTCTTGGCACACTTTTGGCCCCTTAGTATCGATTGAGCATTGTTTAAACGCTGCAGCCCACCTGAGTATTGTTGCAGACCATGTCCATCACTTTATCACCACAGTGTACCCATCTTCTAATAGCTACTTCCAGATGGATACTGCACCATGTCACAAAGCTCATATCATCTCAAACTAGTTTCTTGAACATGACAATGAGTTCACTGTACCCTTAAGGCCTTCACAGTGACCAGATCTCCATCCAATAGAGCACCTTTGGGATGTGGTAGAACGGGAGATTTGCATCATAGATGTTCAGCCGAGAAATCTGCCGCTACTTTGTGACGATATCATGTCAATATGAGACAAAATCTCTGAGGAATGTTTCTAACACCTTGTTGAAAGTATGCCTCAAAGAATAAAGGCAGTTCTGAAGGCAAAAAGGGGGTCCAACCTTTCACTAGCAACTTGTTCCAATAAAGTGGCCTCCGTGGCCGATGAGTGTAGATAGACTAGACAATTACAACATAAAGCAAATCAACAAACAATGCAGACTTAGCAGTACAGAGATACTTTACCACAATGCAATTTGAAGCTTAATATTGTCTTGGTTAAGGGCCCTATGATTTAAAATGTTTTTGTAAATGCATTATCTATCTGCCTTACATCTCTCATTGTTACATTATTCACAAAAAACACCAGAATACTGTTGATCTACCTGAAGTAAATTAATTAAGCCACACATTTACAAACACCTGCTGATATTATACAAAGGCATGACCAATCCTGACCCTCCAAGGCATGCACACTGGAGTTTGATGATGGTTTTTTCCAGCACCAGGGCTTCTTAATGCTGTTTATTATAAGTGATGCAGTGAGATACTGGGTCATCACTGTAATGCAATTTGAGTTCACAGTCACTCATTTATTGACTAAATGTGCATCAATGAGCCTTGGCTCTTACTGAGTGCTCAGTTCAATGCTTTTCCTTCACTGGATGACTTTTGACTGATACTGACTTATTCATTGAGCCATTCAAAGCTCTCTTCTTCTGTCTATCCACTTCACTTGTTCACTTGGTTTTTTTTTTGGTTGGTGCTAAATGTATTCTACCCGCTAACAGGTGGTGGCATTAAAAAAAAATCTCCATCCTATTTACTTCACCTGTCAGTACACACATAGTTTGACAGAGCAGTGAAATGTAACATTTTGATTTTGTATTCACTAAATCATAGACATCAATCTTGCTAATTCATAAAATAAAAAAAAAAACACACACTTTGACGTGAGTTACACCTAATTAATCAACCATTAAATTGTTTGAGCACTGTCAGACTCACAGTAAAAAATAAGTTTTGAGTTTAAAGCTAAAAACCTGAAAGGAACAGTTGATTTTTGAATGTATCAAACATAATTTTAATTTTGTCACGAGTCTATACACAACATGACTATTTTCTCCAATAAATAAACATTTTTTTCCTCTGCAAAAAATAGAATAAAATAAAAAAAAAAACACTTTTCTACCTGATGTAATCAATTTGATTGTTTTCTGGGTTCTTATAGTAAGTCAAAAATCAGGAATCAGTTATTTATTTAAACATCCCAAGAGCACTGATGAACAAACAACATGTAATCCAAGGCTTTGGGATAAAACAAACATGGTTACACCTGGGTACTCATGCTCTGCTAGACAGCTGTGCATTCGACCAACATATTGATCACAGGAACACTTGTGATTCACTGGGATGGATGAATCTACGCTACTGTGAAGCTCATTTGCACGTTTTCAATATCCACTCACCACAGAGGAAGTGGCGCCTGCATTGAGTTGCAAATGCTTGATTAGCATGAGGAACACGGAACCTGATCATCCTGTTGTGTTATGTCTGGTAATAATCAGCACCCAGGCATTCAGGTATCCTCGCCATTCATTTTGGATTTCTATTAAAAGGTGTCATTAGACGAAATAGTTCAAGGACACCGTCTGTTGTTCAAATCATTCATATATCATCACAATGATCTCTTTTAAAAAGCTCTTTTAAATGACTGGTTTACACACACACACACACATACACACACACACACAATCACCATTACAGGCTCTGATTTGGCTCAGTGAGGATTATGAGTACAACACCAGGACCATAAAAACAAATCCTTGGCTCCATCTACTGATTCCAGACTGAACTATACCTGTTCTGATAATACTACAGGGATGCAGAAAATTAATAGAGGTTGAACTATATAACTGTAATGAAACTCTGAAATATAGTTTCAGGTTATGGGCATATATTATCACGGGAAAGTTAAAGTACAAATGTATTATTTAATTAAGATGGTAGTAGATAACTTCCCTCCTGCATGCTGATAATTAGGGGTGTCCTGATCCGATATCAGATATCGGTCCGATATCAGCCAGAAAACGAATATTGGATTTTATCAGACTGCATCTAAAAACTCCGATATACGCGCTCCGATAAGCATTTTTTTTTTTTTTTTTTAGTGACGACGAAGAGCAATGATCACATTGTTTTGGGCACATTGAAACTGGAGCTCTGAACTCTTAACTTTGAGCAGTGGAAAATATTGTGTTGTTTTTGTTGATTTGTCCCTGCCCTCAGTTGTTCCCAGCACATACTGACAGTAAAAAATTATTATAGTGAACTTGAATTGTTTGCATTCTTTAAAAGTATAATTTGTTTTTATTGGATTTATTGAGGTTATTTTTCAGGGTCTTATCATTTATTTTTTATTTATTTTATTCATTTGTAGAATACTGTATATATTATGTTGAAGGTTAAAATGTATAATAATAATAATACATTTTATTTAAAAGCGCCTTTCAAAACACCCAAGGACACTGTACAGGGCAGTCATTAAAATAAACACAATAAAAACAGCAGAATAAAAACAATTGGTTAATAATAAATGGGTCAGTTTTTCTCATACCTACTGTTGCTGACTAATGTTCTCTGTTTGAGTGACATCACTTGATCAAGCCTTTTCTAACATTCTATACTACAAAATAAGTTGTAAAAGTATGTATAATTCATGCTGATATCGTATCGGATCGACATCGGTATCGGCCAATACGCAAGGCTGCAATATCGGTATCGTATTGGAAGTGAACATGTTAATGATAATAAGAATAGTGTTGTGAATCTGTCACATATTAATACTGGTTGTGGTTCATTGCTCTTATTGGTGTAAGACAACAAATGATGAAGAAGTTTTTGGATGAATACCACAAAACAAGTCCAACATACAACATTAGTGTGTGCATTAATATATACCTCCTACACTGCTGGGAGTGCAAAAATGCATAAAGTTTGAGACATAAATGGCTGAACACTTGAGGGCATTACAATGTCACACAGGCTGTTCTTCTGACAGGCTGAGAGCGAGGTTAGATTTATTCCAAGGAAGCTGTAGTGAAGGAGAGTGCAGGGGTGGGTGATGGAGCAAAGAGACAGATGGAGCGGTCATGTGGGGGCAAAAAGCGTAGCACAAACGAAAAAAATAAATGTTGGTTTTGGAAAATCTGTCAGTTTCAATTTCAATGCATTCACTAAACTAAGTAAAGACAAACAATGAAAGCACCAACTAGGTGCACAGACTTAAACCATTATGGGTAGCAAAGAAAGGACAAACTAAGTGGTATAGGAATAAATACAAACTTTTATTGCAGGCCACGTAACCAAGCTTATACTGATCATTCATTGGAGAATAGATGTATTTTTTTTATCTATTTTTAAAAATGCCAGACACACTCTCTAGGTCAGCATTAGCATTCTGCTTATTTGCAGCGACAACCCCATCATGGTTTGTAATAAAAGGAAACACAAATAGCCTGTTTGCGAAATAGCCTTTTTTTTTTTAAAGAACTTTAGATGTCATCAAAACAGCACTAGTGGAAAACAATTATCCCTGCAGGACATTTATAGGAGCTCCTATAAATGGTTAGTGTAAGCCTACTGATGTTGTGTTGTAATAGTAATTGCAGTTACAGATAAATGGTTTAGAATTGCAAGACTGCTTGAGAACTCTGCCTCTAACACCTAAAGCCAAAGTCAAGTTTTTATTATTTTTTGTTTTTCATTCAATTTCTTCATCCAGAACAGCAGCAGTCAGTACAGAGTCACATACAACTATTCACTAGGGATGCATCGAATATTCGGCCTTTGGTTTAGTGAGTTAAAAGCAAGGCTGAATAGTTGCGTGTGACGCAATGACGCAATAAAACAACAAGCAGTGATTTTGAGTCGGAAAAGTGTGTGCGCGTTGCTGCAGGATCAGCAGCAGCAGCTCCTCCTTTCCGCACACAAACACAGCCAGACTCTCTCCTTTCCGCTTACCGCTCTTCGTCGTCCGTCACCGCGTAAAAGTTGGAAACTGTCCAATTCCACAACCAAGTCCGTTGTTAGCGCTGTGAGCCACAAATCCGTAAACATCCCCATAATTTCCTCCTTACACTACACCGGGTCTCGCTGCATAGGCTAGTGTAGCATTAGCATGGAGTGCTAACAGCTGATGTGTGTAAACAATGGGTCTGTGGCTCCAACCAGTGACTCCCAACACGATCGGCAGCAGAAAAAGTAGCGCAGTTTGCATTGACATATATGACAATAAAGTATAATATATATTCTATATTTAACCTCAGTGTTTGTTAAATAGTTGGAGAGGGAGGAGCTGACATTCTAGGAGGCGCGTTAGGTGACGTCACCTGCCAACGTGGGCAAAATCCAACTCCCCAATTAGAGCTGACTTTTTACAAAATGTGGAATAACAAAGGAGGGAGGAAACAGAACTTTTTCAACTTTGGCCGTCTAAATGAGGCTAAAGGGATGTATATCATTGTAGCAAAACCATTATAAAGTGATGTTTTTCATCATACCTCCCCTTCAATGCACTTTAGTTTTTTTGGGATGTATGTTTTGTTTTATTTGAAGGGCTAATATAAATGAAAAACTTTGTTGTGCTTTATTTGAAAAGAAAATGCTACTGGAATATTTAAAAAAAAAATGTCAGAATATTCAATAAACATTTACTTTCTTTAAAAAATATGTCTACAAATTTATTCTAGGCTATTTATGCACTATTAAAAAAAAATAGTGAAAAACTTAACAACCGCATTCGGTATTATTCTGTATTCGGCCACAAATTTTCATTTTGGTGCATCCCTACTATTCACCTAACTTTCAGCTTCTCCAATAAACCACACGTCCATGCTTTTAGGCTCAAAGGGGAAGAACATGCAAAGGCCGCACAGAAAAATGCCCAAGAAAGTTCCCTGCACTGCTGAGCTTGAACAAAATATTATCACACAACAGTGTTTACAACCCCTCTGCAGCCAAAACCTTTCGAGAAAAGCCAAACTCTAACCAAATGATCAGGGTGGTGAAATGGACAAGCAAAATCTAAACAGAACTGCAATTCATAAAAACAAAAATATGAATGATGCACACAAACACATTTTATGTTCTGACTCCACGCTATTTAGGATACATGACAGTAATTATTTGACTTCTTTAAAGACTGTCATTGTATTATATTTAAAATATTAGCAACCTGAGGCTGTCAGCAGTAATAAATGTTTGGTGGGTCATATTTTCCATGAGTGCATCAAATCTCTCGTGTTAATAAGAAGTGGGTGGCTCGATTTAAGAGGATTGAACCAAGTGAATAACCCTGCATTGATCCACTAGAGGCTATGTGATTGATGACTACTGGATTTAAAAAGGCTTCAGATTGGCAGATGGGATCATTCGTTCCCATTGGTTCACTTTGCATTATCAATACCCAACTCTCATAGAAAATCATATGCTTACACACACTGCCATAAGTTAGCTGTGTGGGAAGTGCATTAATCAATAATTACATTACTTTCAGAGCTTGGCAATAAATCTAACCATAACTCACATTGTGAATCCATTTTGATGAGAATTCAGTGAGAAATGTGTGTTTTTTTTACAAAGCCAAGTCACAACTAAGGTTATCTAAGGACACCATACACTGGAAGATGGAGAGAAGATATGTGCTGTTGTTCTTTTAGGTAAATTATTATGCTGTGAATGTTTCAAAAGCATGGTTGTACTGTACATTTTCTATGTCTAACTATGTTTTCAATTGGAAATTTTCTTGCTTTTTTTTTTTTAACTAAAATTACTTCTATCTGCTCGTCCTCTTCTGAGTGCTAGAAAACATTCTCTTCACGTCATCTTATTCATTAGTAATAATGACACCTGGAGGTGGGAAGTTGGAAGCAATTTCAATATCATGATATGCATAAATGTACAAGATATAACCATACAGAACTTGTCTTCCTGCGATCACACACAGGACTCTCTTAAAGCTGAAGTATGCACGTTTTTTTTTACGTCAGTTGCTCAAAAATCCATAATATCGTTTCAGCTTTATGTAATACAAAGTGTTCTGAGTGGACACCTTCTCTTGGCTCTGTATTTGAATGCTCCATGAGCTGATTTTGGGCGTTACTATTGGCTGACCAACTTAAGTCGATGCGCGTTCACGTCCTATCTAGGGTTGTAGTCAACCAAGGAAATGGTTGGTCGACCAAGACTATGGCACACGTAGCGATTAGTCGACCAAAAAAAAAAGAAAACGGAGAATGAAAAAAAAACGGAGAATAAATGAGCAGGTGCAGAGGACGTGGAGAAAGAAAAAGAGACATATTTTGTTTTGGCGTTTTGTGGTGCCGATTTGCTTTTAAACACAGACCATTTATGATATGAACCTTATTCAAGGTTTGACCAGAAGCAACAAAGCAAAAGTGAAACCTACAGGTCTGACAGACATTAGGTATTTATATCAAAGCCTGACCTGAAACCGACATTTAAAACCTATTTTTCCTCATACAAATTACATATTTACGTTTGTTTGAGTGGTAAGTCTGCTATAATAATAAACAATGTCAACATCAGATCAGCGCACATGGAAACAAACGCACGTCAAACACAGGTGCGCAGTGTGCCCGCGGCGACAGAGACAGCAGTGGTAAATCTTGGTCGACCACGACGGCATCGACCAATTAGTCGACTAAACGACCAAAGTTGGCAGCCCTTGTCCTATCTGTAGTAGAAGTGCAATGGCAGACATTCCAGCAGGAAAAGTCCCCATCACGGAGTTAGGCACAACAGTTACACGGCAAAGCAAGCAATGCAAGTCTCACGATTCTACATACTGCAGCTTTAAGACCTGTCTCAATCTATTACACTTGATCTAGAGTGGATCTGTTTATCATTTGTGGGAAATCTCAGTAGCAAAGTAAATTACATACAGAGTAAACCCACTCAGTAAAAGCAAAGATAGGCTTATAAAAACTCACCTGTAGACTATCAGTAAATGTTGATTTAATTAACTATCAAGGGTGTTTATGAAAACCAGTCAAATAAATAAACGTGTGTATTTGTTCCGTTTTAAAGAACTGAAGAATCCATTGGGTGATACGGTAAATCAAAGCCTAAGTTTTCTTTTCAAATTTTACATCATGTTTTTCTCCCAATTGTTCCTTTTTATTACATTTCCTATCATTTTTCCTCTTAGTCTTCTGACCTGATCTATACTTCTTCTGTTGCATCTCATTATTAGATTTGACTCCACTACTTTCTATTTCTTTCCATTATATAATTGATATTGTATGTCCGCTCCTGATATTGCATCCTGTTTAACCCAAACCCCCACATCATATATTGACAAAACACCATAAAACCTTTTAAAGTACCTTTCATCCTGCCCTCGTGACCCTGATCAAGATAAGTGATGAGAATGGATGAATAAAGATGGATGGATCAGCATTGTTGGAAGCAGCGACAGAAGCTTAAGCAACAACGGGAAAGAAATTCTTTTTAAAATTGGCAAAGGAAAATGACTATTATGTAACTACCAGTGAGGTGATGTGGCAAGACAATCCATTTCACTGAGATCACTGATATTTACTTCATTCTACCTCTTAAGCTGAATGCACTGCATTTTTCCAATAGCAATATAATGGATGAGATATTTTGGCCAACTTGACTTAGATCTGATGCTAAATCGTTTGTAGACAGTCATGGTCAAAAGCCGCTCTGAAACAAAGCTTACACGCAGCATCCAATATAATACTCTTAGGTGCTTTAAAGCATCATGGAATGACTGACTAAATATTAAAAAAAGATATAGATTGAGATATGAAATAGAATTTGTAGTTGGATTGTAACTTTGGTTGCTACATGTCTGTCTCTCTGTGTCTTTCCTGGGGGCACCATGGCTCAGCCCAGGCTGGACATCAGTTTTCATTATAGAAGGTGATTTTGTCGTAAAAAGGTTGCTTTTTAAAAAAACATTTGACAGTCTGGGGAGAATGCTGGACCCTGGTGCGTATGGGGGCCTGTGGCGTCCTCTGTCTGTAGGACACAGTGACAGATGGACAGTGGATCTCAATAGACAGAAGATAAGGAAATGTGGACAGAAGGATGATAACAGCATGTATCAAAGTATTATGCATATGTGTAAAGAGTACTGATATATTCTACTCAGAACACTATTACTACTAGAAGAACTGGTACTTGATTGAAATTGTACTCAAGTGCAAGTAAGTCATATTGTAGGGCTGGGTAATTTTGCCTAAAAAAACAAAAATCTCTAATTTTTTAAAGAAAAATTTGAGTTTCAATTCAATTTTCAATTTTTTTTTTTCAATGCACATGACTGCAGACATCAGATATATTGTCAAAAGTGCAACTTTATTGCTGTGATTGTCCTCGAGAGTTAAAATGCATGGAACAATCCCAAAATAAAAAGTAAATGAGGTTCTGTCTTTAAACCAGGTTTAAGCAAAAGTGCAACAGCAACTTCACAGTAGCTTCAATTTTCTGATTAAGAAATCAGATAACTACATATTTTATAACATATAACATTACACTTAAAAAAATGAAAATAAACTCTTCCCTTAGCATCTCAGCATAGTGTGAATAAAACAATAAACATGCCTGTGGCACACATATAGGCTACTCAAAGGGTAAACAAATGTAAACATAGAGGGGGCTGGCTCACATCGTGCTACGGTAACCTACAAGGACGGAACGTGAAAAAGTCTGAAAAAACTGTGGTGGGAACAAAAATAATTAATAAATAAATAAAAATTAACATTTAACTTTTTTTTTTTAACTCATATTTGCAAAATAAAAATAATTTTTATCTACAAATTGAATAAATCGATTAAATATTTTTATTTATTTTTTGCCCAGCCCAAGTCATACATAAAATACTCCTATACAAGTAAAAAGTAGCTCAATAAAATATTACTCAAAGTAAAAGTACTATTTACTTTCACCCCCAACATTTATATTTGGTAATAAATCTTGACACGGTTCCCTTGCATACAGTAAACATCTCATGTAGAAACTTAAAAAGAAAGAAACCAAATCTTGTACAATTGGAACTTAATTTGTAGCTTTTGTAAATAAATGAAATTAAAGGTTTGTCAAAATGTTAATTATTTTTTAAATAAAATAACACAAATGAATTAAACTCCAAATAAGTATAGCTAGATTTATGAACTGTAAAACAGTGCCATGTGGGTAACAACATAGGTAAAAACCCCAACCTGAGGCCAAGAAAGTGGCTGGGCTTTGATCTGAAATGGCACGACTAACAACAAATGGATTATGTTCAATGTGCCTTCATGAACTGCTGACCTGAAATAAGTACAGTACTGTGTTTAAGTAGCATTGTTTTTAAATAGGAATGTATGGATACAACTTTTTCACTTCCGATATGATACCGATATTGGAGCCTTGTGTATCGGCCAATGCCGATATTGATCCCATAGGATATCAGCACAAAGAATCATACATACTTTTACTTATTTTGTAGTGTGGAATGTTAAAAAAAAGGCTTAGTGAGCAATAGTAGGTTACTTTGTTGGAGGGTGAACCACAAACACCTATGGATAGAAGTGCTGGAGCGCCAATATCGGTGATATTAGATGCAGTACGATAAAATCCGATATTCGTTTACTGACTGATATCGATATCAATATCGGATCGAGGACACCTTTATTTTTAAATACTTCTGGTGTGGAAATGTAACTAATTACTTTAGTTCTTTTAAAATGCACTGAAGTACAAGTAAAATTACTGATTTATAATTTTACTCATAAAAGTACAAGTACCCATCAATGCAACTCAGTTACAATAACGTGAGTACTTGTAATCCATTACTTTCACCAAGGAGGCCTCTCACTGAAACAGGACAAGAATGATGCGAGGAAGACACACACAGAGTGTCAGTAGTTCATTATCATCTTCATCAAACATGTGCATGTGACTGTAGTAGTGTTTGACAGACAGATGGATCATCAGGTTTTTTACTCACAGAATCGCTTGCGTTTTTACGCAGCGGGTCCACCTCTGCCATGACGGTGGCCGGGTCCACCACCAGTTTCTCGAAGCACGCGGAGCCCAAAGACGAGCTCTTGTGCTGGTGCAGGATGAGCTGAGACACGGGTGTTTTGGGGCTCCCGTGCAGAGTCAGCTCCGGGGTTCCTGGAGGCTGCCGCAGCGGCTGCCAGTCGCTACTGGTCCCGGGAACTGTGTCCGTATCAACTGACCTGCTGTCGCCGTCCGTCGTGGAGCAGCTCAGGTTCGGTTGAGAAGATGAAAAGACTCGGTCCAAGTGTTTCTTTTTCCTTTTAAACATCCATAAGCCCGACTCCTTTTTGCTGCCCTCTGCGCCCCCGGATGCGCTCCGACGCTCCGATCCCAGTTTCGGACTGAGCCACGGCTTGGTTTTTTCCTGGAAATTCTTCCACATCCTTCGTTGGTAGGACAGGGACTCCTGTCCTTTGCCGTCTTTAGCATCGTGCTTTGGGGATTTGGGCTCCATGGTGCCTGTGCAGCAGCCAGCCAGCCTGAGCTCTCTCTGAGAGGTGGAAGGATGGCACAGAGGAGACGCTGCAGCTCGGCTAACCTTCACTGGATGAGCTCCGAGTGGAAGACGCACAGTGATGATGAGGATGAAGAAAGTCTCCCAGTGAACCATGCAGAGTACCAGTAGAGTCGTGTCACACTTTGCCTATAATTGTTGGTTTACTCTCATCTAATAAAGCTTTAAATCACATGCACTGAGGTCGAATTTTTTGGCTGGTTGTAATACTGTATATGTTTGCTCTCGCTCTGCTCAACTGTGTTCAGAGAATTTCACATTACTTGCAGGATTAATTAAATCCATATTCAGATTATATGGATAAGGGGTGCAATGCGCCTCCTTCTGGCCAGAAACGTCATTGGCTGTGTAATCTGTACATGCTTCTGGTTGCATAATTCCCCATTGGAGATGGCATGCATCCCCATAAAAGCTGTTTTCACCCCCCTCTTTTATTTCCCTTTTTCCCTGTGACCTGTATTACTTGTACAGTGGTTAAAAGAATATAGATTCTATGAACCAAATCCTGGATTAATCAGGTGTGTCGTATATGTCTTATGATGCCGTGTCTACATGAGTCAGTCTTTGGTGAATGTTATCTCACATGTGCAGCATGCAGAAGCTTCTTCCTTTCCCAAGGTCCGTGCTGCAGCAATGTATTATTGAGAACCTGTCATGTTTCTATGTGCTGACGCAAAAACAGACAGCAAGTGTCCTGGGACTCATTCCCATTACACACCTCCACACCATCGATGTTTTTAAATGATTTCTTCTTATTATTGTTTTCATTCAATCTAATATTAATTGACAACATTTACAGTGTGTATATTTTTCTACACAATTTTCCTTAATAAAAATGTATGACAATAATGAAATAAGTGTTGACAAAGGCATGCAAGAAAACATTGAAATCCTTCATCATCATTAAAAGGTGAATTAACATTTATTTCATGCATTTTTGTGGATAGTTTGGTTGACTCAGGCGCAACATGTTCTATCTATAAAGCAAGAAATCGCTGTCTGGCTGTGTGTGTTCCTTAAATATCTCTGCGAATCAGGCTCAGATTGACCTGAGACTTTCAACATGGCTGCTGCTTGGTTCAAAGGTATGCAACGTCGGATGTGTTCGGACTGCAATGATACCGTTAATAAATTGTGTCATAAAATTGTCCACCAAAAATAGTCATTTGAAATAGGACTTTTCATTTGGGGTAAGTAGCTCAACAAATTTAACCCCTTTATTTGGGCTGATTTGGATCAAATTAGCCAAATAAGAAGAAAATGTATTGTAACAACTTCAAACATAACAGCCCACAAACAATAACCAAAAATACAAATCTGATCCTGGTACAAGTTGACTACAAAGGTTCTCACAATTAGGTATTACATTTTGGGAAGGTAAGATGTAACACTTTTAATCAATTAATTCATCATTTAACAAAATTCTAACTAGGACTTCTATGCAATATGGTAGGATATGCGCCAACAGTGTCTTTATCTAACAATGACTGAGCAGCCAGGTTGTGGTTTCATGTACTCGCAGACAATTAACAAAAGAGTAATTGGCTTGAAGCTTTGCTTAGTTAAGTAGATGGAGTCCTGAGTGTGTGAGCCAAACGGCTCCTTTCAGCTGCTCGTGTGGAAAACTGATGACTCTGCACTGAGTGGGCGTTTCTTCTTGATGGTTCTGGTGGTCAGGTCGTTGATAAACTAATCCATTATGTGTGCCCGGCTGTTCCTAGCACACATTGCAGATCTATATCTAGAAATGTGTTCAACAATGCGTAACACTGAGCAACCTCTAATCATCGCTAACACAGGCTTGGTAATATATATTTATAGTAAATAAAATACAGAAAGGTCCTTTTCTTCCAGCGGATGGATTTTAACAAATTTATTGTCCACCAGTTAACTGATGGCAACAGCATTTGATAATAAAATAATTTCATTGCATTAAGAACCAGTTATTGGCATGGTGCCTTTAGTTATTTGGCTGATCGCTCTGGACTTGATAGGTTTTATTCAAGTCATCACATTCTTGAATTGCTTTCGTAAATCAGACCTGCCTGATAAAAGCAAACATCCTAAACGAAAAGGTAAAGTGATGCAACAAGGATTTTTCCATGTGCTGTAGATGTGTTATCGCTTAAACACAGAGTGAGAAGCAGTGAACCTAACAGCAAATGTCGTACTGTCAACTGTCATACTCACATATTGATATCTTCAGGCCACTTGAAGTCACCACAGGCAGCATAACATACAGTATATGTCTTCTGACAATGGGATGAAAAAGGGGTACAGACAGGAAAGCAAGGTAAGGACAGGGAGAGCATGCAATACAAATAGAGATTACCAAACTCTTTCCTTGCACAATTGTTACAGACCCCTCTAGGATGTTATATCAGAAGGCTTGAGGGGCTAAACAAAAAGTATTTAACAAAAAAAGTTCTTAAAAGTAGCAACATAATCAAAAATAACTCAACAAAACAAAAGGGACTGGTGACCCTGCCTGGCCAAACGTAATAAAAGTAGGTATAGGACACTGGGCCAACCCTATAGAGGGCTGTCACACCCAGCATCCAACTTTTATACTACAAAAAGTACAAAATACTAAAGCAACAGAAACAAAAAAACAGGACTAGCAGAAATCTTCAGCGTAAACTAAAATAACAAACTTGCAAAACGTCAAGTGGGGAGCTGAAGAACAGCTCCTCCTCCCTCTCCACCTGATTACTGATGTGAATCAGGTGTGTTCAAGGCCAGGAGGCAACAATATGCACGTATTTTACAGAGGTGTAAAGAGTACTGATATAGTCTACTCAAGTACAAGTACTGATACTTGATTGAAATTGTACTCAAGTGCAAATAAGTCATACATAAAATACTCCAGTACAAGTAAAAAGTAGCTCAATTAAATATTACTCAAAGTTGGGGATGTCCTGATACAACTTTTTCACTTCCGATATCGATATTGCAGCCTTGAGAATTGGCCGATGCCGATATTGATCAGATATGATATCAGCTCGACTCATACATACTCTTATGACTCATTTTGTGGTGTGGCATGTTAGAAAAGACTTGATCAAGTGATGTTACTCAAACAGAGAACAATAGTCAGAAACAGTAGGGATGAGAAAATCTGACCCATTTATTATTAACCTATTGGTTACATAAATGTAACCAATTAACTACATACTGTATATATTCAACATAATATCTACAGTATTCTACAATTGAATAAATATAATATATATTGGGGATTTTAGATGCAGTCAGATAAAATCTGATATTCGTTTTCTGGCTGATATCGGACCGATATCAATTTTGGATTATAATAGTAATTATTATTAGAAAATAATGAATATCATATAACATTATGAAATTACAGTAAATATTATTGACATGATAGAAAGATAGAAAGGAAAAGTTAGGTAATTATTTAGATATAGAAATAATTACTTTTATTGCTTTGTGTGTGTTACTGTCAAGAATAAAACTCCTTTTTTCTTCATAATGATGATGACGTATTGATATCAGCAGAGACATTGAATGATTGCATGACATATTATATTTAGGTGTCTGAGAGAACTATCAAAGTACTAAAGCAAGCCAGACATATTAGATGTTTGTTTTGGAGATATATGTGTTCTCTTCTAGATGAAAAGGATGCCGCTTGAGTTACCGCCTCACAAGAATCCCCTCATGTAATTTTGTAAATAAACTTAAATTTACAACATATTTCTGACAACTATTAAAACACATTCTTATCATGATCACTGATTCTGTGTGTAATTCCGAACCAAATCTTAATGAATTCTTATTTTTTCCTTTTGTTTGAAAAAGACGTGAACCCTTTTGAAAGACACAATAACCCAAGTGGATTTATGTTTACTTTCTGATTCAGGCCTAATGACTAAGGTCATTTGAGCCCTCAGCACAGAACCCAGGCTGTGCTGCTGGAACAGCCTTTGAGGATGAAAGAGAATCACATATTGACCATCACACGCGTTGTCAAACAGCTCAGCAGTGATGTGCAGGTAATGAAGTGGATAAACTGCACCTACAATGAGGATTATAGTAATATATGAGTACTCATTATGAGGATAGGCTCAGTTACTAGTGTACGTTGTCTTTGTTGCTCATACTTTATATGTGGCTATACTACCACTACTGAATGTGCAGCACAATCACAACAGTATTTTATTCAGATGTGCAAAGAGTTTGTGAACTATTCATCCATTTTTTAACCCGCTTGCTCATTTTTCAGAGTCGCGGGGGTATGCTGGTGCCTATCTCCAGCTCTGATTGGGCGTTATGAACTATTTATTCTTTGTTATCTATTATTTAGAACAAGAGCACAAACCTCCGCCAAACACAAAATATCCTCTTTGGCAGATATTGGCAGTTATCTGAATCAGTGATCCAAATCATGGTACTATGATCAGTGATCACTCATCCCCATTAATAACAATAAGGTAGGTTGAAATCTATAGAGATGTCCCGTGAGACGTCACTCCAACATTTTGACGGTCTAGAAAATGCTAAACTGCCTGTGATACATCTTGTTGCGAAATATTCCTATCATGCCGGTCCTTCAGGAACGGGCACGGTGGCTCGACCTGTCTAATCTTTCAGACGAGGAAAGAAGCAACATCCTGGACATGCCCATAGTCCTGGAGGGGATCTTTGGCTCCACGCTAGCCTCCTTTCAGCAATGATGTGACGACGGAGCCCTCTGCCTCTGTCTTCCTTGGGAATCTACGGCCCATCCCACCCATGCGACAGAAGATATTCTCAAAAACTGCTCCTCGGGGCCTGCAGATCAGAACGTTAAGACCGTCCGCTCCTCGGCCTGCCCTGGGCCTGAACGCGGTTTGTCCGGATGGTCCGGAAAGCATTCGGCTTCAGCTGCGCCGAGCCAGCACAACCGATCAGCGCACACAGGCTGGAAAAAGAATAAATCAGCTGGATGTTCCCATCCCTCAGCTACACCTGTTCTGCTTTCATACGTAAACTCAGGAGCCCTCCATGCCCCAGTCTCCCCGCTACAATGGCACGGTTCGTTGACAGCCGGGAGAGACGGACATGCTCTACGGGAAGATCGGCACACACGTTCCGATAAAAGTGATGTGTGCCCCGTTGACACACCCAGGCCAAGGGTGCAACAAATGAAAGCAAAATCTGCCACAATAAGCAGCGCGGTGACGGCACCTGACCGTCAAAATGGCTGACACCCGGCTAGGGGTCACGTGACTGAGAGATCCCTAAAGGCATCCTGTTTTTTCAAAAAATTGCAATGAAATGCGCAATCCAGATATGATCTGGATGGAAGAAAATCAATTAAGTATTTGAAAAACTAACATAATGACATAACTGGGTGAAGTATCAGAAAGATCGATTCATTTTGAAACGAGATATGAATTTTGAAATAGACTGTATGTCATCTTCAATGGCATACAGTCTATTTTTGGTTTTAAAAAAATCTAAATCCGATGAAAATATGACCTCATTGGCAGAGATGATAAAGAAATGTCAATTTTAATCTTCTTAGATTTTTATGCATAATTCTTAAAATCTGCATTTGTTGGATTGAATACATTATTATAATAATTTGCACATTCTCAATGATAATCACATAAAGACAGCCAAGCAATGAATCTCTATTAGAAACAGTTAAATTGAGCTTGTTGAATTGATTGGATTTAAAAAGGTTACAGAGTCACACCTCAGTTTCTGAACAGGATAAACGCTAGTGAAAAATAGATGAATGGATGTACGAGCATATCTGGTGTCATTAGCCATTGTTTGAATGTGCAGCCAGTCAGAAAGGCTTAAATTCAAATACAGTACTTTAATCAAGCACACTGAATGAGATAGCTCCACAATTCAGGGCTATCATTAGTGGTACTCCAAGCTCTAAAAGGCCATTATGCACTCAGAAATAAGAGCAGACAATATTGAGTGAAAAGTGAAATCACACAGTCACTGTTTCCATATGCCAGTGGAAATGATTTTTCATGCCTTTAATTAATTACACAAACTGAATTTTTCTTTTTATCTCAGAGTGTTTTGTGAAAATAAATTTAGCAGTATTTTCCTGGTCATTATAGTTGATATCAACTGTCACAAGTTCATTTTTCTATTTGGTTTTGGGGTCCTGTTGTTGGTCCTGTTTCAATTCTCTCTGTTCTGTAGGGACTACAATCATACAATTGGTTCATCGAGCTGGATTCTGTAGCTTGTGTTACCACTATAGATGTTTATCATATGGAACAGAAAAATGTCACTGGAAATGGAGATCTGCAAGGAAGACTAGCTGGGTATTAACAAGTTATTAGGTATCTAAAAAGCACACATTGTGACAAGCATTAAAATAAAAATACAATCACAGGTGAAATGTCTAAAAACACATCTACAATGGACATAAATCTAATAGTTTTTATTTCCATCTCCACACAGTTATGTATTTAATGTTGAATTTGACTTTGGCTGCAGTTGAGCAAGTGCTCATCACTCCTTCTTTGCCAGATGACAGTTATCAAATTAGATTGTTGGGAATTTAAAAGCATGTGGAAGTGGATTGCTGTCAACATTACTGACACCCATTTGTCAATCAGTGTTAGCTAGCATAATGTAATTTGCTATCAGACAGATCAAATGTGTGTTACTGATATTGTGTTGTACAGCAGCCCTGTTTCCTTTGTGTTCCAGACGTCAGTGATGGAGAAATCCATATTTGGCTTTAATTTAGTGACTATTTGCATGCAGTATCTTGTGTGATATTTCCACTGTCGTAATAATTTTAGGACTTTATCTTGCATGGTCACTGAGAACTGAAAAACCAAGTGTGCGATGTGCATGCATTGAAGAAAGAGAGTGAATGCAAGTTTGGTCTAGTTATAACACCTTCAGAAAAACTGAATATTGGGGTCAGTGCAATCAATGCTCAGTATATAAACTAAAACAGCTTTTTAGACTGAAAGACACATTTAAGGAGACTAGATTATACTCATTTACTCAAGCATTCATACACAAAGACTTGTAACTAAATAACGAATAAAAGGCAATTTTATTAGATAACATTGAAATGCCACAGAACATTGGGCAAACGCGAATACTGCTACAAGTGTGTGGTAATGATGATCTCTGTGTGCTGCTTTTAGCTGTGAGAGAGAAGCTGTCCTGCTTCTGTTTTTGTCTGTGTGCCAGGAGTTCTCTGCGAGTTTCTATTTTCATTTACTCACCTCAACCTGTCAAAAGAGGCTGTTTTTGAGTCCATTTCATATGGATCATGTACAATTGTATGTGCACACTTAATTTTATAACCATTTGCTCATCTGTGGATCTCCTCCTCACCTCTCCTGTGCACCCCACAGTCTGCCACCAGTGCTGTATGATTCTCCATCTACTGTATCTCAGGTGTTATGACCATATTGCTAAGCCTAGTGCTGAGGAGCTCTCTGGACAGCAGCAGATGATCAGGCTGCAGAGGGACATTGCTGAGCTCAGAACTGCTGTGGATAAGGAGCTCAAAGTGCTGGAGTTTAAGGTGGAAAATAGTGTACTAACTGTCTTAGTTAGTTTTTAACCAAGTCAAGTAACTGCAGCAAAATTCAGTTCGGCATTTTGCTTCGAACTATGAGTTTTGCATGCAAACACATCCTAGGCCTTGAGGGAAAGATGAATAAAGTCAGTGTATCCATTGCTCCAGTACAATCACAAAGTAACATATTTGATAATGAATCCAAAAGCTCAACAAACTATGAAACGCTTATAGCTGATATCCGGAGTTTCTGAGAAATCTATGTTTATGTATCATTCTTTTGAAATGCAAAAAAATACCTAACTGATCTTTTACTATGGTCTACTGCCGGTGTTAATTCATATACATTAATGTATATAAGTCCCTCCTTCGTCCTATAGACCCCATACAGATGGAAACGATTGCCAATTGCGCCCAGCCAATAGGCTTCGACTTTGTGTTTTTGAGACTGTCAATCAAAGTGAATGCGGAACTTTGCACGGAAACAAGGCCACGCGTCACAACAGCAAACAGGTAAATATGATTTTGGCTCTTACCTGACCCATAGAATTATAACATTGCGACCCAAAGCGACCTTGTTATGTTCCGCAATGTGCGTGCAGAGAAAGTAGAGGCATGGCTTCTGGTAGATTGGGAGAGGCAGTGGGAGGAGGTGTGGCTGTTTAAGGCAGGACATCGAGATGTTTCTCAGAAACTCCAGATAGCAGCTTTAAGTCAAAGTGGAAACTAGAGGCATAAGGGGCAGAGTATTTCTCTGCATTTGCTTTTAAAAATCAATTTGCTCAAAACTCAAATTTCAATTAAAATTGCATAACTGTAGAATAAAAACAATCAATTTTTGCTTTACCAAATTCACCAAAACATTTGAACACAAAGTGACAGTAATGCTAACACTGTCTAGATTTGGAGCAATTTGTGAACCACTAATCAAGGATCAATAACCAACAATACAATCACGCTCTCGATTATAGTAGCCTAAAGTATCCTTATTTACTCAATTAAAAAAATAAAATAAAATCCTTAATAGTCTTGTTATGCACTTCAGAGTGTGTGGCCTTTAGTCAAGTGCCACCAGTGATATTGAATGTGGAGAAAGCTTTAAAAAATTGTTTCCATGTAAGATGACATTTGAAGGTACATTTTTTGGAAAATTACAAATTAAAATTTCATTTGGGGATGCTTTTTACAAAGTGAGGTACAACACAAGCAGTTAGTTAAGGGATTTGTTTAACATCGCATAGGGATTGGCCAGGTTGAATTAGAAACGGTGACCCTACCATTGCAAGCCTGCTTCCTTCCATTACATTTACATATATACATGACTGATTAATCTGACCTAAATTATTTATCTAGCAGTTTCCAGTCCTGTATCCGGTTATATATTTCAACAACTTGTAATGAACCTCCACTCACATGTAAAATAAAGTATAGTACTCTATGAGCATAGTAAGCTGCTGGAACTGTGAATTTCTCTTGGAGATGCATAAAGTATCTATCTATCTATCTATCTATCTAGTCACAAGTCTCATTGTTTGGTCACTGTGACACCCACAGTTTGTTTTTGCACTTCCCAATTTATTTTTGTCACCTTGTGTTTTGGTTCCTGTTTTCCCCTCCTCATTTCAGGTCACTTCATTTCCTTGTTTCCCGCATAGGTCTCACCTGTTTCACCTAGCTGTTCCTCATCACTGCCTCCTATTTAGTTTCAGTCATTCCACCCTGTCTCAGCCTGCCCATTGTGCCAATGTGACAGAATAATCTGCCCACGATGGATTTAGTGGACTTGAAGGAGCTCCGTTCCCAAATGGAGCAGCAAAACATGTAGTTCAGCTCCTTGTGCCAAGGTGTTTAGGACCTTAATGTTTGTCAGAAGCAGTCTAATGCCACCATTGCCAATGGATCACATTAGTATGCAGCTTCAGCAGTTCCTGAATCTGCTCTGCTGTGTTGCCCACTCTACCGGCTCAACCTTCTACACCTGCATCTGTTTCTGACATGATCCCTGGGCATCATTTCTCGCATCCAGAGAAATTCTCTGAGGAATCAGGAGACTGGTGCTCGTTTTTGATTCAGTGCAAGCTACACTTAGTCTTTCCACCAGACCACGCCTGCAACACCTACATCATCACATACACTACTGGTCAAAAGTTTAAGAACACAACACTTTTTACAGTTTTTTACTGGATATTATTCAGTTTATTGTGTCATTACACTCTGAAATGAAAGCATAGAACGAATAAGCAATTTGAGTTGAAAAATAAATTATGAAATCCATGAACAATACTGTTCACCTGATGCTCATGAGGGTCTGGTACCACAGTGTGTTCCAACACAAATTTTATGCAGACAGAGGGGGTTGTAAGTAACCAAGAAAAGTTGGAACACCCGTAGGAATTAGTAGCACCAGCTTTCAAGGCTGATTCAACCTTCATTTAAGGAAGCACGGGAAGAAACTACCCTTCCCTACCCTTGATGATTCTTCTAGCTGTCTTACCTGGATTAAAAATCTCCTTCCAGACTCCTTGATCTGTTTCAGGGTCCTAACTGACTCTGGTGCCATTGAGAACTTTTTGGACTGTGGTCAAGGCAGGAGACTTAGACTTTATACCACCCTTGCATCGACTATCGTGGACTAAATAACTTTACGGTTAAGAACAGGTACCCTCTTCCTCTCTTGTCCTCAGCTTTTGAACTTTTAGAAGGAGATACCATATTCACCTTGTTTACCATCTAGCTAGGATTAGGGAAGGGGAAGAGTGAAATTTATTTTAACACCCCAGTCCTTACAAATATCTAGTTATGGCTTTTGGTTTGACTAATCCTCTGACCCTGTTTCAGGCCCTAGTGAACAATGTCTTTAGAAACATGCTCAACTAATTTGTCTCTATATATGCTAATTACACCCAATAAGTTTGCCTGCCACCCTGGGTCTGGCGAACCATGGCTGTCATCTGTCCATGTTTCTGGTGACTGAATAAGGATGTGTGGGAATATTTTGCTGCCTGTCCAGAATGTGTCTGGACAATAAGGACTCTCGCCAGGCCTCTGAAAATCTCCTGCACCCGCTCTCCGTACTCCATCGCCTGTGGGCAACTATCTCCTTGGACTTCAGGGCCGGGTTTCCACCTCAAATGGTTTGTTTTATTCCCTCTGCCAAAGAGACAGCAAAAACTCTGCTGAATAACGTTGACAAGATCCATGGTTTTCCCCTAGACATTGTCTCCTAACCTGGCCCCCAGTTCATCTTTCGCTTCTGGAAGGAGTTCTGCTGATTGGTGGGGACCAAGGCCAGCTTGTTGTTGCGCTATAACTCCCAGTCAAACGAACAGAGCGACTTAATCAGGAGCTGGAGACAGTCTGCAGTGCCTAGTCTCCCACAACACCACATCCTCGACCAAGTGGATAACATGGGCTGAGTATGCCTATGAATCACTACCTACCTCTTTCTGGGATCTTTCTCCCTTTCAGTTTGTATACAGTTACCAACCTACCCTCAGGTCTCTGGAAGGAGAGGTTAATGTCCTCTAAGCCCATGGCCTTGATTGCCATTATAGATGCATCTGGGGACAGCTGCTCCGCTCCTCTTCCCGGTATGCAGTCCAGGCAACAGTCCGCGGAGGCTGGCTCCAGTTTACCAACCAGGCGAGCATGTATGGCTGTTCTAGAGGGACCTATCACTCTATACTGCCTCCCGTAAGTTGGCCCCTAGATTTGTGGGGCCCTTCCCCATCTCTAGTTAAGTGAAGTTATTAATCTTGCCTCTCTGAGACTTATGCTCTTGTCCTGCTGGAGAATTCACCTGATCTTCCACTTGAGTTGCATCAAACCTGCAAAAATGAGTCCGATCGTGCTCTCCTCCAGGCCCCCTCCTTCCTCCCAGGTCGTGGACAGCACCCCGATGTACTCAATTAAGAGGTTGTTGGACGTTCCCTGCCAGAGTCACAGTTGCCAGTGCATGTTGGACTGGGAGCGATACGGGCCAGGGGAACGCTCGTGGGTTCCCTCCAGGGACTTCTTTGATCCTTCCTTGATCAGCAATTTCCATCGTCATCACCCCGACCTCCTTGAGCTGTCTAGTGCCCTTGGTGAAAGGGGGAGCGGGGTGTAATAAACATGTATTAATGTAATAACCCTCAATTCTTAAGCATCGCCACCTTGGCAATTTCAGCCAATGTTTTTACACATTATAATTACGCCTAAATATTTCTGGTCCAACGTTACTCCAAGGAAAAAAGCATTTAAATCTGACTATTTAGCAAATAGTTAAGTGTCATGCAGTTCCATTGACGTTATTAGGAACATTAGGGTGAACAGGTTTTGACGTTGCACTAACCAGAAAAGGAAGAAATTTAACTTTGAATGCACGGCTTCCAAATGAACAAGGAAGACACCTTAAAATGGGGAGGTCTAAACTTACATTTTAATTAACTATTTTATTCTATTCATTCTTTCTCCCCCATAATTTTTGTTTTGGTTGGTTTTGTTTTATTTGTAGGGCTAATATAAATGAAAAACTTTGCTGTGCTTTTTATGAAAAGCAAAGGCTACTGGAATATATATAAAAAATGTCATAATATTCAATAAACATTTACTTTCTTTAAAAAAACATGTCTAAAAATGTTTTCTAGGCTATTTATGCACTACTAAAAAAAAATAGTGAAAAACTTAACAACCGCATTCGGTATTCGGCCAAGCTTTTATATTTTATTCGGCTTCGGCCACAAATTTTCATTTCGCTGCATCCCTATAGAAAATATGTATACAACACACAATAAGCAGCAATGGATAAAACCATAATAGGCAAAAATGAAAGTGACTAAGTAACGCCAAAGTCAAAAGTGAACAAGTGCTTTTTACAATGTGGTAAATCAAGGGATGGCAGCATGTTAGCTGTGGATCATGTAGAAATAAAAACTAGAAAATGCATCCTACATGTGCTACAAGCTGGTTTCAGGATCAGGGGCACAGTTTCACTGTCAGCTGGGCTCAACAGAAACCCAAAGGTCCAAGTGGGAATATGGTATTTGTGTGTTCTCCAGGTTATAAGCAAGTTGGAGGAATCACTGATGAAGAAATCCCATAGCAAATACACTACTGATGATGAAACAAGTTCAACGACTGGGAGAAAACACCCATATAACATGCAGTAACATATAGTCAGGAGTCAGAACTAAGAGTAGAGCATTGTACTGCACTGCCACTACACAGTAAGAATAAAATGTATTTAAATGTAAAATTAAATTAAGCAAGGAAACAGCAAATAAGCATTTACTTAAGGAATGTATTTAACCTTTGTATACCTCCATGTAGATTATTGATATTCTGTTTTATTTATTAATATATTATATCAAAACGGCATTCTTTACATCTGTAAACATTTATTATGTTTGCATCACCATGTACCAATCAAACATCCTAAAAACCTTTTGCTGATTGCCTGCCCGATACCTATTATATCAAAAATGTCCTCGAGATTTTAAATGCATATAGTCTAACAGTTTTTCTCCTAAGGAGATGGAAAGACCTGGATAAAAGTATGCAATATATACGCTCTTTTAACTGATGTAGCAGTGCAACAGAAATCAGGTCATTGTTTGTTTGGGTAAACAGTGTAAAACTAGATAGAAAAAGGTAAAGTGTGTGTGTGTGTGTGTGTGGAATATAAATTAATAGATGAACACTAAGAGGCATTTTTGTAACAGGATCCAGATATTCTTTAAATTCCTTTTAGAGGAGTTTGGATGTTCTTTTTGTGCTTGCATTTGACTTCACCATGCAAAGACAATGACTGTCTGAGCATGTAGATCACAGAGCCATCGTCATAACAATTGACACCTAATAATGGTCTGCCAATGACAAGGCAGCACAGTGACCCTGCTAATGGCTGCACACGCTGCCCTTTGTCTAATGATGAACATTTAACCTAACACTGGTTGACATTAATCTAAATAGGAGTCCAGGTCATGAACTAAATGAGACGTGGTAATAAGACTTACATCAGAAACATAATATAGCTGTAAACGCATTATTATTATTAGTATTTTTGCACGCAGAACAATTTTTGTTTGTTCAACTACATTTTTGTAGCAACGCTACGCTAGCTTACATCTAGTCACACAGAAAACTGCTATTAATAGGTGTCATCTGCCACCTCTCATTACCAGACAACACAACTTTGACTCTCCCCAGCTGGATTCATTTTCAATTCAATTCAATTCAATTCAACTTTTTTTATATAGCGTAAATTACAACAACAGCAATCTAGAAGCGAATATAAAATTCTTAAGAAAAAAAACCAACAAAACCTATTTCTGCTCTTTCTGCCCACTTTGGTCTTTTAAGGACAAAGATAATACCAGTCATTGCCTTTTAATGACAAAACCATCTTTGCTTGAATTTTTGTATTAAGTTATTAGAGCCACATTATGCTTAAACGACATAGGAGGCAGGTGGTTTGAGGGAAACTAAAAGCACTGTTACATAAACAGGTGAGAAAAAGAAACTATAGGCCTGAATCCAAAATAGAAACTGAGAGACAGCAGCGAACAAGCACGAAAGCTTCTAGAAAAACAGAAGAAAACCAAAAAGATAAAAGAGCGTAACGCAAGAGCGCATGTGTAAAAGAGCTGATGGAAGTAAGACAATGACTTTGGCGCCATAAACAATTTAAAACGCTGATGAAATCATACCTGTGTTCATGATTTATTTTAAATCACACACTGACCTCCAGCACAATAAGGATTAATATAAATAGAGATCGCTGCTCAATGTTGTTCTTACCTCTGATTTTGTAATACCCATAGGGTGTCAATACAACGTATTTTCATTGTCATCCATATGACATACAGACAAGATGTCCATAGAAACATGTATAAAAATAACTTTCCTCCTGGCTCCCTTTAAGACGTTGTTATGGCCATTTTTATATTCATCATCATATCGTCAAATGTGTGTTCATGTGTACAATTTATCATGTTTTAATACATGATGACTCCATTACTCTTTACACTTTTGAACAGCTGAATCATGATTAAACAGTACAGATCGTATTGTACCCAGTGCAGCAGAGTCTCTGCCAAGGCCAGAGTCTCTGCTCACATGCAGATATACACGAACGCACACACTATCAAGGACAGATAAGAGTGGCGCCAAATCTTCCTCATAATATAAACGTCTTCATCATCCTCAAATGTTTCCACTGTTGCATCTGACCCCCCCCTTCTCCTCTGCCTCAGGGTGGAACTTCTTATGTTATCTATATAAAAGCTTAAGCTGTGAAACGGTCAGGGGGAGCGGCTCTGCCTTCAAACGTCCGGCCGGACGGTCACTAATTTTTGTTTCACTTTGTTCCATCTTTGTCCTTTTTTTTTTTACTTAGTTTTAGAATAAACTTTTTTATAAAATCATCAATGCTCCGACTGGACTCCATCATTCAACCAGAGCAATAAATCATGTCTTCAAATGAGGTCAACCGCAAATTCTGCCGTAACATTTGGATGTTCAGAGATAACGTGTTAAAGACGTGTTTTGGACCACTTTTTGCTCAGTGGGAATCTTACATGTATGTGTAACGTGCAATACAGTTACTTTATTTCTTACTCTTTTTAAATATTGGCTTTCATGCATTTGTATCGATCTCAGTCAAAGGCAGAGTCGAGGTTATCCGACCGTCTGGAGGTGTGTGTGGAACAGCTGGAGACTGAGAGGCACCAAACCGACCACAGCCTGTCATATCAGCTGAAGCTCTCTGAAGACAAAATGGGAAAAAGAATGACCGCCATGGAAAATAGCTTTCATCAGGAGCTGCAGCTGCTCAAACAGAAACACTGCGAAGGTTGGTCCTATCTGTATTTACCTTGCTGTCAACAAAGAGCAAACACGCACATAAATATACATAATTAAAACCCACAAATAAAACATACAAATTAGAAACAGAGGAAGACAGACTTTTAGTGTCTTTACTGTAAATTTTAAATGGTTGAATGATTGTTTACCATAATGGTAATGACATAGGGGAACGACTTATTTATCTGAGCTTTGTTTGAACATGTTGACGACAAAGGCCACCAGAGCTTCAGGCCTTGTCCACATGTGGCTGAGTATTTTTATAAACGTATATCACCATCCTTCGTTTTCAAAAAAAAGTTATGTCCACACATCATCGTTTTTAAAAAAAATTCCAACCACACAAAACTGCATAAATGTGCGGTGTTGTTGACAGTTTAATGCATTGGGGTTCCAAGTGCACCGTTATAGCTTTGCACACCTGCCTAACAATTACCATTAATAGTTGTTTGTTAATAAACTTGGTGCTTACCACTAAATCAAACGTACATGTCATTTCTTTGAGAAAAAAAATGAGTTTTTCACAGTTGGGTCGGACTCGGACGAGAAAATGCGGCCCAGTCCACACTTTATTTCTTTACTCGTTGTTCATTGACTGTTTACTGAGAGACCTGTGCACATGCCTCTGTGGAACCAAACAGTAGTTTAGTCCACTGTTCTTGTCTCCAAGCCGTCTTCTCATTATTTTTTTATTTACGGGTTATTGAGACGCCTCTTCAAGCCGTCGTGAACGCACACCAGCGTCATTTGACGTCACCATCAGCGGAATTGTACTGCTGTACGTACACGTAATAAAAGTATAAAATGTATCACAAACAGGTAGAAATGTGTGTGTGTGGACTCGTTCTCTTTGGTTTAGAGCGCTTAATCACTCATTAGCATAAAAAAAATGGCAGTGGCTATCTGTACGGGTGCCGTATCAATATACCGACATTCTATCTGTACGCAGCGCACCTATTTACAGTTTACGTCATGTGGTTGGTCAGTCGTTGGCCAGTTTAGGTCATGTGACTAAGACCAAAACTCACCCTAAACTCAAATCCTGCCCTATGCTCCTTTAGGGATCTAATAATAATTCATATAAATGTAGGCTGCAAAGGCGCTAATACTCAAAAATGTATAGAAAATCAAAAACAAAATGCGTAGACAAACAATCACGACAGTGTTGTAGTGGAGACTCTCTAGTATCCCTGTGACAAGTTTAACTGGAGAATGTTAAAATAGTTTTTATCTTAAACTGACCAAAAATGCATTGTTATAGTAATACTAAATATGTTTAAAAAATAATACAAAATCAAAGACAAAATGTCACTACAGTGTTGTAGTGGACACAGTCTAGTATCACTGTACAAGATGAACAGGTCAATAAGTGAAACAGCAGTAATCAGCTGATTCATGTTTACAAAAGTTGACTAACCTTGGTCACTGTTTGAAAACCTGCATTTTCAGCTCGTGCGCAGCATTAGCTTTGTTAGCTAACCTTTGGAGACCGGGACCACGTTTCCTCAAAAAATCAACGCTCCAACGGGAAAAATAATCTAGATCTCTGTCAGACTCGCTGGCTGCACAGTCAGCCATGACGAGTTAACACCTCTTGACCTTTGACCTCATGCGCGAGAACTGAACGAGAGAGAGATTTTCAAGAGTGTGAAAAGTTTTTTTTTTTTTTTTTTTTTTTTTTTTTTTTTTTTTTTTTTTTTGCATGACATGTTCATTTGGCGTTCGTGTTTTTGTTTTCTTTCTTTTTTCTTTTTTTTTAATTGTCAAATGTCATACGTCATGGCCGGTTAGCTCAGTTGGTTAGAGCGTGGTGCTAATAACGCCAAGGTCGCGGGTTCGATCCCCGTACGGGCCAGTCAAATTTTTGCTGTTGTAAAGATTTCATTATTGTTATTAACCAAATACAGTTCAGTGAAAATAACCAATTACATTCCGGATGCTAAGCTGCTGAAAACAAAATGCCCGGGATGAATGAAAACATACACAAACAAGTTCCATACATTTTTTTCAACAGTGGCGCTTCATCTCCATACGTATACATATATAGATCTGTCTGTGTATATGTTTTATTTAATGCTCTCCATATTGTATATCACCTAAAGCTTTAATAATTGTTTTTCTACATGTAATTATTACACTCCCTTTGACACGTAAATATACATATTTTTATGTTAATTTAATAATTTCTTATCACTGCATCTGTTTTGTCACATTCCATCAACCTTTATTCTTCTTCTTTTTTTAATACTCTCTTCCTACTATACACTGCTTTAATGAAAAATTAAAGTTGCATTACAGAACGACATGCTTATTTATTATTTGTTTCTTTCCTCTCTCTGAAACTTCCTGGATTTGCTAAATCCAATCTTCCTGCAGTTTTAAGGATATTTCTGTGTATTAAACTTAATAAAAAATGACATCCATTTTCAAACGGGTGTCAATCCTGTAACTTGAGCGCATTCCACTCTTTCTAAACGGGAACGCACGCAGCGTTACGTAATGTTGCCAAAGCGAAAGTGAAAATAGAAAGCTGTGACACTTTTCACCAGAACGGTAAGCCTGAACTTTAGTCTTAACGAAATATGTTTTTTTTTTAAACTTGTTGTTTCACAAAGTAAACACTTAGTCTGCTCGTCAACGTCTGCATGGTATAATGTTGGTTTTCTAAATAGACTATTAGTGCTGTACAGTCACTAGTTCATGGATATTGGGGTGATGTTGAAAATAGCACAGCAGCTTAAAAAATATCTCTTCTCCAACACATTTTAGCATTATTATTGTTTTATTATACACGTCCGCAGAATAAGATGAGTCGCAGCATTTAAAATAAATCCTGAAAATGAATAAATGCTAGATATTCCTTTGACAGTTAGATTTTATTCTAACCCTTTCTATTCTATTAATTTTGGCAGACTTTTCGACAAAAACAACATCAAACATAACACAGGATGTCAATACAGTTCTCAGGCTGGGAGGTGGTTGACGATGGAGGTTCAAATCCTGGAGTGGTGCTACAACCGACTCAGAGCCCTCAAAACCGGGGCGTCTACAAGATGTACCATGGCACCACCATTGCCAATGCTCGCCTCATCGTAGCCAATGGTTTCAAACCATCCTCAGGTGGCCTTTTGGGTAAAGGTGTGTACGTTAGCCGTGACAAAAAAAAAGCGTCGGCATACCCCAGAAACTTCTTGTTTGGTGTCAACAAATCTGATCAAGTGATTCTAGAGCTGCGTGTGCGTGTTGGCCGTGTCAAAAAAATTGACTCCAATAATTACCACATGCGCGAAACCTGGCACCGTGATGGCTATGACACCGCCTGGGTCCCCCCTAATTGCGGTCTTTCCGCAGTGCCCAGTGGCCTTGAGGAGGATTGTGTTTTTGATCCAAAAAGGGTGAAAGTGGTTGGGATTGCAAGCACCCCAAACAGCAACATACAAACAGAGCTTGAGAAGCTCTTGGCACAAAGATCCAAATCTTCCAAGGGTGGAGCTGGAGGAGCTGCTGGAGCTGTGTGCGCCCTGTGCAAGAGAAAAACCCAGCACGGCTCTGCACACATTCAGCAGCAGTGTTGGAAGTGTGGCACAACCATCTGCATCCTTATGGCCAAGCATTTCTGTCCATGATGAAGGTGGACGTACAACACTGCCCAGAAAAATTCTGAGATCAACATAATGCTTGGAATTTGTAACAAATAAATTGCATTTGTTTGAATCATTTGTCGATCATTGACAAAAAAAACAAACCTCAATAAAGAGCAGTATTTTAAGCATTGTCTTTACTGGATTGCATGTGTATTTATTATGACTGTATTATTACATCAAGTCAAACACTAGTGGGAGCAGGGTGACATCAGCAAGCATTTTAGGGAATTTGTATTGGAAAACTTAGTTCTCGTGTTAGCTGGGTTTTCAGGGCAGCATGATGTGATATGTGAGGCTGCAGTGTTGAGAAAAAGTTAGTCTAAAGTGCAAAGTTAGAAGAAAACATCTAATGAAATATATGTAATCTTTATCTTCTCAACAAATGTATCTGGTACAGGTTCACAGAAGATGCTACAGCGAACATGCTACACAAACCTGTTCTCCTGCAGCCAATTAATAAACTGATGAAAATAAAGATGTAAATATGCTTTGTTAGTCTTTGTAAATCTAATAGAACAACAATTAAAAAGAAAAGATTAGGGTAAAGGGGACCCAAAACTTGCTATCCTTTATTTGCTAGCCCACTTTCTTAACCTTTAGTCCATCTTTTTTAACTATAGGTTTAATCAAAAACAATAACAAAAGCACTTTGATAGTGCAAACCTCCACCAAGCACAAAATATTAGTGATCCTGATCATTGTATCATCATCATTCACACTTTACAGGATTATAAGAAATTTCTATTACCAATAATAACAACAAAAAAAGTCCAAAAGTAAGGGCGGTCCCACTTTTTCCATAAATTGCAGTTAAATGCTCAACCCAAATCCCATCTGTAGGAAACTTTGTGGGGTAAGTATTCTGACATAACTGAGAAGGTTAATTATAAACCAACATATGATTGAAATTTTGCCACTGACAAGAGATAGAGATTTTTTGGTATGTAAAACTGATCAGGATCCCCTTCAAATGTAATTGCATGTTCCATGGCATGAGCACATATGTTTAGTTCAAAATTCATTCAGGGCTTTTGATTTAACCCTGCTAACAGACTCAAAATATATGGCTTAACCATCAAACTGGGTGATGTCACTGATTAATCCCAATAAATAAAACTTCCGATTAACTGTCACGATTTATATATATATATTTAAAGATAGAAAATGGTTAGTTGGCCCGTACGGGGATCGAACCCGCGACCTTGGCGTTATTAGCACCACGCTCTAACCAACTGAGCTAACCGGCCATGAAAACCATTCGTGGACAATAAAAAAGTTAAAGCTAATCTTAGGTCATGATCAATATTGCGTTTGCAATTTTATGGTTAAGTTTTTAAGGTCTAGTCTTAGTCACGCGACCTAAACTGGCCAATGACTGACCTATCACGTGACCTAAACTAATCAAATAGGGGCGCTGGGTATAGATAGTGATACTAGAACCGTACGGATAGCCACTGCCTGGGAAAAAAAAAAAAAACCGTCAAATACGTCATTCATGACAATTGTTAAAATGGAAAGTGAAAGTTACTAATGGGCTGTAGGTAGAAGACGGTGTGTCTCTCTCAGGTGAGTCAAATTAACTTCGTGAATATTAGTAATAACCGATACACAGACTTTAATTATTTAACTTTGACAGTGACTGCCATTAATAGCTTAAATGGCTGATGAGAAGAAACTATGACTTTAGACGTACAACGGGCGTAAGTGTTTAACTCTGATTTCTGGAGTGCTGCCTTCTTCAGAGTAAAGTAGAACAGTAAAACTACGTGTTAGAAAAATAGGTTTTCGATGACTGAGGGTGGTGAGCACATTGTGATTCTGACTTCGAGGGAATAAGCCTTTTCACACTCTGGAACTGCGCATGCGCGACCCGGGGGTCATAGGTCGAGAGGGATAAAAACATAAACAAGCTTAATATTTCCAACCTAACCGCGTTTTTAATGTTATTCCAGAGATCGTTAGTGTTTTAGTAGTGTTCATATTGTTAATATTACACATATTCGGACTCGAGGAGGTGACCAGGGTTTTCCGCTGATGTCGATTTCGGCAGTTTCGAGTACTTTTAAAAACCGATGAATGCAGCTCAGCAGTAGTATGGAAGCTAGGGCAATCCCCTCACGTCCACCCCTGGTGAATGAAAACACAGACTACCTGGGTCTCCAGCGGGCGGATTAGGACTCTACCCGGGAATTATGCACATATCCAAGCACTTTTTGTAAAAACCGATGTGAGAAACAGTATCAAAGCGACAAATCTCCTTTGTTTCCACACTACTCTACCAAGCTTTTAACTTGTGATTATGTATTTACTTTATTGTTGTTGTATTTTTATGACTTGTGTAATTGTTTTTACAACTGTAAAGTGTCAGAGTTTTTTTGACAAGTGCTTATAAATAAAATATATTATTGATGGGACAAGAGAGGTTTCCGAGTGTGAAAAGGACAGTATGAGTTCTCACTTTGAAAAGGTAAATTTACGAGGAACACCTGCACTAACCAGATCCATGATTATTTTTATTAAGCTATTTTTTTATTATTATTATTCAATTTACAAATTTGAAGGAAGTGCACAAAGATGGACAGGTCGATAAGTGAACTGGAGTAACGCTGTCAGCTGAAACAGTATGAAGAAACATCATTTTCAGCTCGTGTGCAGCATTAGCTTTAGCAGCTAACTGATACCATGTTTTCGCAAATAATCTTTGAAGGAATCAACGATCAAACGGGTAAAATAATCTTAATCTCTGTCAGACTCGCTTCCTACACCGTCAGCTATGGCGAGTTTATCCCTCATGACCTTTGACCTAATGCGGAAGTACTGTACCATAACGTGTGTGAAAAGGCTTATTAAATAATGATTTTATATTGTATCTAAAAGCGTGATAATATCAGTAACGCTGTACAAAGATAATGAAAGTACAGAGGTGAAAGTAATGGATTACAAGTACTTACGTTACTGTAACTGAGTTGCTTTTATGGGTACTTGTACTTTTTTTTTTGAGTATATTTCTAAAATCAGTAATTTTACTTAAAGTTTTAAAAGAAGTAATTTGTTACATTTCTACACCCAACAGTACAAAGATAAGACATTTTGAAACTACAAAAAATGAAATGACCAAACAATCAATTGCGTCACATTATAGCTGACTAATCAGATTAAACGTAACGTACTGCGCCAAAACAGCAGTTCATACAGTAAATGTAGCTATACTTAGAACATGATAATGTTTTCATTTTGAATTTAATTCATTGGGGTTATTTAATTTAATTTGACAAACCTTTTATTTTATAGAAATGCCTTTGTGGAAAATAAATTAAGTTCCAATTGTGCAAGATTTTGTCTCTTCCTTTGTACGTTTATACAAGATTTATTACCAAAAATAAATGTTGGGGGTGAAAGTAACTAGTAACTTTTACTTTGAGTACTATTTATTTGAGCTACTTTTTACTTGTATTTTATGTATGGCTTGTACTTTAGTACAGTTTCAATCACAGTACTTCTACTTGAGTAGAATATATCAGTACTCTTTACACCTCTGCGAAAGTATCATTTATCATCTCAATTGAAATGAAACAAGATATTTGGAATAATATGACAATTTGATGTCATAACTACCTAGCAGACCATTATTCTAAAAGAATAAAATAGTACATAGTTGAAGCTTATAGGGTTAGATTTTGACCATCGATTACATATAAACAGAGGTGTAAAAAGTATATCCTACTTAAGTAGAAGTACTCTTACTTGATTGAAATTGTACTTAAGTACAAGTAAGTCATACATAAAATACTCCAGTACAAGTCAGAAGCAGCTCAATTAAATAGTACTCAAAGTAAAAGTTACTAGTTACTTTCACCCCCTATGGTCTTACAACGGTTCCCTTACATACAGTAAACATCTCATGTATAAACTTAAAAAGGAAGAGACTAAATCTTGCACAATTGGAACTTAATGTATTTTCCACAAAGGCATCTGTATAAAATAAAAGGTTTGTCAAAATGTACAATTATTGTTTAAATAAAATAACACCAATGAATTCAACTAAAAATAATACAATTCTCTAAAACTGAGGAAATAACCTCCATTCCACACTGTTTTTTACGCGGTGCATTACGTTTAATCTGATTGGTCCGCGAGGATTGTTGTCTGGTTATTTCATTTTTTGTAGTTACACAATAATTTTAAAACAAAATACATGAATTTATTCAGTAATGGTTGGATGTAAAAATGTAATTAGTTACTTTACTTCTTTTAAAAAGTACTTAAGTACAAAGTAAAATTACTGATTTAGAAATATACTCAAAATAAGTACAAATACCCATAAAAGCAACTCAATTACAGTGAGTACTTGTAATCCGTTACTTTCACCTCTGCATTTAAACTCATTGGAGGACGTTCACGATGCAAATACCTAAAATTTAAGTTCGATTTTGTTTTCCTAGTACATTTTTCTTCAAAAATGTCTTGAAGTTTACAAGTACATTTTTTTTTTTAATTAATGTAATTTGTTTTGTGTTTATTTTTTAAAGAGCTGCATTTCCTACACAGCATTACTCCGTGAGACAGGATGTCGGTGACGTTTTATGGCTGGGAGGTAAATTATGACGATGAGTCTCATCGAGTGGAGCTTGAGGCCACTCAGGAGCCCAAAGACCGTGGTATCTACATCATGTACCATGGCACCAGTGTTGCCAATGCACGCTCAATCATCACCAATGGCTTTCGGCAGTCGACCAAAGGCATGCTGGGAAAAGGAGTGTACGTCAGTCGCAACAAGAAAAAGGCAACGCGTTACCCTCTGAAGAGCGACGCCTCAGACCGTGTGGTCCTGAAGTTGAAGGTGCGCGTTGGCCGTGTCAAACGCATCGATAAGAACCATCACCTGCAGTACACATGGAATGAGCATGGCTACGACACCGCCTGGGTGCCTGCCAACTGTGGCTGGGACGCTGTACCCAGCGGCCTAGAGGAGGATTGTGTGTTCGACCCCAAAAGAATCAAAGTTGTGGACATTGCTAAAGCTTCAGGCAACGTGCTGACAGAGCTTCAACAGCTCCTGGCAAATAGTTTGAGAGATCCGAACAATATGGCAGAGGATGGTGAAGATGATGCTCAGAGTGTGTGTTCAGTGTGCAACCGACGGCAACAGCAGGGGGTCACACACATCACACAGATGTGCTGGGGCTGTGGGCAGAACATCTGTCCATATATGACTAAGCATTTCTGTCCCGATCATATGTGACCAATTAGATGGAATTTAAGGCTTATTTTGTTTTATATCTGTATGCCATGACACTGTGGGAGAAAAACCTAACTAATTGTCTTATGTGTAATTAGGAAAACATAGTTCATTATAGTTCCATAGAGTAGATTACTTTTATTATGGTCCTCTTTGTTGATTATTTCAACAGAAACTGATTTCATTTGCTGATAAATAAAGTCTTGTTGATCATATCTGCTCCACTGTGTCCCGTTTGATGTAATTTAATATATCGGTATAAACCTTAGAAAAGCAGATTGGTAACATGTTATTTTCTGTGTGATTTCATAAGACAGTTAAAGAAGCTGTAGAAATTCAAGCTGATGAAGCAGAAAGCAGTAAATGAAACTCCAGCAGTCTCTGATTTCCATTCTTTTTGGCATGCTGCAAAAGGACCTGCAAAAAAAAGACAAGAAGATACATTTATTGAAAAGTGATTTAATACAAAAGGTAATACATCTGCCTATTGTTTGCTCACATTTATGAGTTCCTCGTCGTTTTTGGTGTGTAAGTGTCTGAGGAGATACCAGCTGGCCACCTGCACAACCGTCTCTGGGTAGTCGTGAGAGGAAACGTACACCAGCCTCTCCAGCATGCGTCTCGTTTCCCTGAAGAAGCAGAGCAGAAAAATTACAACAGACGCTTGTGTGAACCACCGACTTGGATGGGAACTTCCAAATTGTTCTTTAAATCTGTTGGAAAAATGTATTGTCCAAATCTCCAATCTTAAACATATTCCACTTTAGTTAGTATAGACTTTGTGTTTCACTGAATACCAGCCATTAGTTAAGAGTTGCATATACAAATTAATTTAAGAGCGATGCTGCTTTCACTTTACACTGAACAGAGCATTTGATATTATTAGAATGAGACATAGTCCTGATAGGGTCGGACTATCAATATTTTTTTTTCAAAATGGTGATATACAATATAAATCTTGATAATTTTATTTCAAATGAAGTCTGAGCAGAAAGACAATTCTGGGTTAAATTTGCTGATCCCAAATGCCACGCAGGCTCATTTATTAACTAACACTTTTGGCTTTTTCTCTTGTGAGGGACAGCACGTGTGAGTGAGTTCTGTAGTGTAGCTTGTTATGGGGAAGGTCTGGGTTAGGACACACATTAATCCATCTAAATGAGCTTTACATGTTGTTCTGAGAAGTAAAAGCAGCAACTCCAAAAACAAGTATTTTTATACAAAATACGATATATATATATATATCGATATATGTGATATTGTAGAGTTCTATATCACTAAAATAGAAAACTCGATATATCTTGAATCTCGATATAATGCCCAGCCCTAATTGTTAGATTAAAATACAGCTTAAATTAAAACGTAAATGGATATATGAAGCACATTTGATTATTTAATATACTTACAGTTCATATGGAAGTCAACACGTATATTTACTGTTAATTGTACGTTGCTTGTCTTTAAGTTAGACAAACATTTTATTTTATTACATATTTTCTTATAATTTCTCATGCTCACTCATGTGGTTCTCTGGTATTTACTAATGACTTATTGGACACATTTGTTGCAGACTTTACATTATTTAACACTATTTAAAGCAGTGTATATTTGTGGCGCTTGTGATTGGTGGATTTTTCATGGTGACTTACGTGGTTTCTTCCTCTGTGGGAGACGTTAAAATCTCAGTTATTAATTTAACAGAACGTGTAACTGTGTCCCATCCTGATGATCTTTAGGAAAGTAAACTCTCTGTCACATTTTACAACGTATTTACACTAGTTCTTTGTTTTTTTCTTCTTACGTTCATCTCTCTTCTGAGTTGTTTCCGGGTTTGTTGCCACTGTCGGCACTAATCTGCCACTTAGGCCATTTCAGGTGACAGTTCTCGCGAGGCTAGTGACAGCGTTCAGTTTAGAGAGGCAGAGGAATGTTTTTATTTATTTACCTTTTAATTATTATTACATCAAAATACGGGATATTTACGGGAAAATACTAATACAGGACAATGGTGGGAAAGAAGGTTAAAATACGGGAGTTTCACGGCCAAAACGGGATAGTTGACAGGTATGTTTATTCCCCCTTTCTTTTTCTCTCTCATGGCCCAACCCAGCGGCCCACCGGCCCCGTACGGCAGTCCGCCCTTGGTCCTGGTGCATTAAACCCATGATGACAAATGTTTTAAACCATGACTAGAACACTTGGTGTTGATGATTACAATCACAATTGGGGTCAATCATAATTGTAATCATGTAATTGATAATTAATTACCATTGTGGTGTAATTATAATTGTATTTGCAATTTAAAAAATCTGTTGCTATCTTAATCATAATTAAATTGTAATTGAATTTAGATAATTGACTTTGTAATTGTAATTGCCATGAAAATTCTATAAAAAATGGTCAATTATAATTTTATGCAAAACTGTGAAACCATGTTACAGTTCTATGTACAGTTCTACAGATATGTAGTTAACAATTATAAAAAAATTAGTTCATAAATTTTACCATAAAAAAAAAAATGTATATCGAGGGGTGTACTGACAAAAATAAGGCACAGACACCCACACCAAAAATTTAAAAAAACCTATATTTTCAATGATTAGGAAGCCTAAGACTCTTTATCATAAGAGATGCTAACAGAAAGCTAACACAATAGGAAGGTTAACTTCTTTTAGGTTATGGATTTCAGGCTCAGTAATTGTGGTTAATAGTAAATTAATGAACTTTTGTAATTGATAACAAGATTGTAATTGACATTCTGAGGATAAAAAATAATTCTTATTTAATTTTAATTGGAAAAAATGCCTGCCACTGTCATTGTAATTGAACTTGGGTAATTGGAAATGTAATGATTTACAATATAATAAAACACATACAGAGAAAATCAGAGGGACACATCCTTAAATTCATGATAGAGTTTCACCTAAACATTTAAAAAAAATAACTGATCTATTGCATTAATTAAATCATCTCCATTTGTTTATCAAAGGCCATTCAGCGCAGCAGTCATCCCTGTGCTCATCACTGACCTGGCTGTCATCTTGGTCAAGTAGTGGAGCAAAGCCTGGAAAAGCAGCGCTACCGGCGATGAGCCCAGCTTTAAAACCTCAGTAGTAGCTTCTAAAACCAGATCAGTCCAGTTGTTTCCAGGGAGACCCACCTTAAATCAGAGCAGACATGTTGTTTAGTATGAAAGTTATACTAAAGCAATGTTTCTGCTTCAACTAACTTACTTTATTCTAAACCAGTGGTTGCCAAACTTATCACAGCCCCGTACCCCTTCAGACATTTAACCTGAAACCTTGTACCCCCTACTCCCCCACACTTAGAAAAACTATGTAATGTCATATACAATGTAGCCCTGAAGTGAAATTTGTATCTGAATTTTATTCATCCTGTTGAGGAAAAATATGTAATAATAATAATCTAGAAGCACATAGAATAACATCTTATTCAGAATTATCAAAAATTTGCTTTATTGAAAGTTGAAGTTTTGTTTATTCAGGAATTTCTTTTGAAAACTGTCTTAATAAACGAAACATCAACATAAATTTGATCCTCAAGACAACTGACAGATAGTGGTTAGAGTTGATATGAAACATTTTTTAATAATTTTTACCTACGTATGTGTGTAAGCCATATAACTAACATGGTTCCCCAGTTTATTAAATTTCAATGCCAAAAAAAATGAAAAAGTCAACAAGTTAGTTTACAAATTCCGCCATCATTGTATAACCTGATAAAACCATTTAAATTACCTCTCTCTTTCGATCTCCCAGAAACCCAATTTAAAATAAACCCACCTCCATCTTTAAAAACAAAGACAGTGAAATCTGCAAACTCAAAAAAATTGTGCGTAAGACAAAAGCACAATTGCTGGAGAAAACCCAGCAGTTGGAGAAGAACCTGCAGGAAGCACAAAGGCTTCAAAGCAATAAAAGAAAAGTGAACGAGACCAAATTTTCATTGGAGGAGTTACATCGGAATTTCAACGCTGAGAAGAATCAGTTGGTGGCAGAGAAGGATGCTTTGCTGTGTAAGATACATCAACTGAACAACCGGCTTGAGCATCAGGACAGATCTTTTAGTCAGCCGCAAGCTGAGGCAAAGAAGATCATCTGTGACAAAGATTTTGATTTGAAAAAGAAGGATCTTCTCATGGATGAACATAAACGTACTATTACAGAACTAGGCAACACTCTCAAGAAGGTGGAGGAGGACTTGAAAACCCAGACAGACCAGTGCACCCGACTGGTGATGGAGAAGGATGATGCTTTGAAAGTCGTCGAGACATTGGAGGAAGCTCACTGCCATAAAGAGAACTAATCTGAACAACAACTGACCCTGCTACAGACCTCCCGGGATAAAGCTAAAGCAGAGGAAAAGCTTCACGCCAGAGATCCGCAAATAGAAAAGGAGCAGTCTGAGAACGCCAAGACAATTTCCACCGTGATGGACGCCGTCGCTCAGACACAGAATGTCTTAGTAGATGCACAAGCAAATCTTGGCCAGCAGGAGGACAGCCTCTCTCTAGGAGCACACACACTCAAGGACGAAGAGGAGGAAGAGAAGGAAAAAGCTCCAAAGTTGAAAGTGGGGGTCGGCAGTCTCCTTCACCGTTATCTTAGGGGTCGTGGGCTGAGAAGTTTGGGAACCCCTGCTCTATACTATAAAAAATGCAATAATAAATACATGAAATGAAGATGAATCGAATTGTATTGTGTTTTATTGATCATCAATTTATAAATACAGACAATTCTATCTTTGTACTTTTGTTAACTGGAAATGAGGAACATGTTTAGAAAATGTTTGCATTTATCAGTGTCGTGTTTGCTGCATTGAAAATAAACCGAATGGTGTCTTTGTGGAAAATAAACCAAACAATAATAATGGTAACAAAACCTTGACGATGAAAAAATATTTGTACGCAATAAGTAGTGAAATGTATTGAGTGGTTCAGTTCTGAAATTGTGGGTTAATGACAGCAACAAGTTTCTGTCCATGTCAACAATCAAATCTATCACATTTAATCTACTGTTACGTTAAACAATATTTAAGACTTTTCAGTGGCTAAAACTCTGGAAAACAGGTAAGTTTGGGAACATAAACCTCAAATAATATGTTTTTGGGGTTCATAGAACAAATGGAGATGGGTGAAAAATAGCATGACATGGGACCTTTAAGTCAGTCGCTGCGCGCCTTCATCCCAGTGTGGGTGGAGCAGCCCTGAAATGTGGGTGTTCCCATTCAAATCTGACTTTACGCGCATTCTCCGGTGTGCGTAAGACCTTTTCCTCTTACGCACACTTGCACACCTGCCTAACAATGTCTGAGACCCGGTCCATGTAGGAGGCCTGTCTGCTCTTCCATACAGCGGGAGAGAGTAGATGGCACAGACGGCACGTACTGAGCAGCTCGGCCAGAAACCCACCTCGCGGCACCCCCCAAACCACACCGGGCCCACGGAGCACGACAGCACTCCCCACTCTCCAGGCACAGGGGGGCACCAGCCACACTCCCCAGGGGTCCAGAGGGCAACCCCTACTGCATGTCGGCCCCGCAACAGGGAGCGACCGCAAAGCAGAGAAATCAGTGCCCGCACCAGGACCAGCACAGGCCCGTACGGCCCCACGATACATAACCGTCCACAGGGAGGTGGACCCGGCCCCCCGACGAGAGAGCACACCATCAACCGCCTAAGCAGGGCCACACCGCCAGCCACAGGCCGACAAGCAGGTGTAACCAAGCACCACCAACCTGGCACTGTCACCCCACACCAATGCCCCAGCACAGTCCCTGTGATGTTTGGAAACATAAAAACTCTGGTTATCAGTGTCCACACTCAAACGCAAAACCGGAACTTTTCCAAATCTTCACTTTGGTTGGAGTTTTCCAAAAACCCTGTTATTAATGACCTCATCCTGCGTTTTTGCAGGATGAGTTATCTGCTATTTGTTTTAGCAGATACCCGGCTACGTGTGGACGGGGTCTAAACATATTCATCACCCTGGAACTGTGAAACTTGCTACAACTTTAATGAGAAGGGTGAGGTTAAACCCAGACATGCAAACACCAAAGGCATGAAAAAGGTGACAAAAAAAATCCACCATACATGATCCGTTCCCAGAGAATTTTTCTGATTTTACCACATAAATTAAGCAATCTTGAACACTCTGAAGAGTACACTAAGGCAAAATACACTATTTTCTTCAAGCAAAAAAAAACATGTATTCACGCCACTGTAGTTGTGGTTTGTGAAAAACAAATATATATATATATATATATATATATGAAGAACTGTGATGTTAAAGTAAAAGTATCTAACATTTGTACAGTTATTCGCTTTGTTGTTACTTAACACCACTGCTGCTGAGCTACTGGTTTTATAGTCCTTTTAACAGTTTCCATCATGTTTTTCCTCTTTTGGTCAGGACCAGCCTCTCAAGCTTTCTTTGTTGATCCATGTGCTTTTTACCAGCCACTCTTTCTTTCTCCACTGCTTTTGCTTTGTTCTCAGCTGCACTGCACTTTCATTGTATGGTTCTTTCTTTCTTACTATGAATTTTATATTGCTAAGCACTTTGAGATGACTTTGTTGTATTCTACGCTATATACTGTAAATAAAGTTGAATTAAAAACAGGACTTACATAGGGCACTATAAAATACATTTTATTTTTTCCAAACTCCAGTTTTTTCTTCTAATTCTATTTTCCACATTGTTATTTTTTTATTCAGTTTTTTTTAAAGAAATTTCATAATTTTTTTTTCAGAAAATATTGGTTTTCAACTCCTATGAGTAAAAAAAAAAACATAATTAAACATATGTATGTCAAAATAAAAGTGTAATTTAAAACCATGTGTAAGCTCCAACTAAAAGGTAGCTATAGATTGTACTGACATGGATTTTTAATAATTTATAATCATATGTCATATAAAGATCTATGAATGAGAGCAACATTAATGTCACCTAATTTCCCCTCAGGGATCAAGTTTTGATCAACTTAATTTAAAATGACCTAATTTAAATTATTCTGATGATGGAGCGCGAGCACGGAGGGCTATGCGCTCACATACAGTATTAGTCCGCTGCGGAGTAATATGTAGAAATTACATCTGTTTGTGTATGCTAGACATGTGTGGAACGAATCAAACCTCAGCGTGCAAGGAGCGAGAAACAGCCTAGGACGACGCTACCCCCCACCCCCCAAAGGAAAAAACTCATCGGATGTATATAAATCACATAAATGACCTACTTTGAGTTCAGAACGGCGAATTTCGCCAAAAAGCGACTGATTTGCATGTATGTAAAAGGATGTACATACATCACTCTGCAATGTTGTGCTAAATTTGCTATTTGCGCTGTTTTAATGTGATTGTTTCTGTCTTTTTTTTTTTTTTTCTCTGTCTGAGGGGGGATCTGCATCTGACTCCTCGCTGCTATTCACAGGTGTACCACTGCTAGCATCTCGGTCCACCGTATGCCTTCAGTATTGTGTGTTGTTGTCGCTGGCAGGTGATGCTTTAACTGTGGGCTGACCAGTGGTAGAAGGAATGACAATGGAATGAGCGACAATCACGTACCTCCTATGACAATTTGCGTACCCCACTTTGGGAAAATAGATTCTAAACTAAGTCTAGGCTTTCATTTTCTCCACTTGGCTTCTGTTGTTTTTCTACTTTGTGACTATTTTAATTAGTTAATTTGACCCAAAAAGTGAAAAATAAAAAAAACAACTCACCATACAAGGTCTCAAAGCGAGCAAGGCCAGTCGGAGCAGGCTGGCAACCTGGCAGCTTTGCATGCCGAGCTGTGAAGCAAACTGCAGGCTCTGCTTGTAGGCCATGACTGCCTGTAACAGCAGACCCTGGCTACGATAGACCTCAGCCAGCCACTGGGTGGAGGAAAGAGAGCAAAGAGAAGACGAAGGAGATTTTAGTCAAAAACATGTCTCAGCGGAAGCAAAGAGCAACTGACCGCAGTAGAGAAGGCAACAATAAAGCACTGTGGATCACTGAACTACAAAGTAGATCTGCAGGATCTACTCACGTGCCATGCCCCAACATTTGAGGAATTTATCATAACGACACTGTTGAGCTGCTCAAGTACAGCGTCAGGAAGGACTGCACTGGCAATGAGGAGGCGCTGACATTGCACTTGACGAAGTGACAGCATCACTGCCGGGTGTTCAGGAGAAACATTAAGCACCTGAAACAAAGGAGGTGAAACATGAACACAAGCTGTTCTACCTCATCATTGATGATGATCCAAACGTGTGTTGAGTGCAGTTGTTCTCAAAGTTTTTGGACGAAGGCGAACTTTCAAACCCCACCTGCGTCAATTGCCCCTCAAATAATCCTGACAAATAACACATTTCTAAATGTATAAACCCCTTAATGGCCCACGTCATGAGTGACTTCACAACTCTAGCTGGAGGCAAAAACAGGAAACACCGCTGGCTCAAGACTGTGGAGGCTATTAATATTACAGCTTTAGAATGTCGTATTGTTGTGTGTTTGGGTGCCAGAATAAAAGGAATAACGTTAGTGGATGTAAATTAAAGTTTTATAGGATTCCAGTGGACACTCGTGCTCAGAAAAAACAAAGACAATTGTGGTTTTGCCTCCAGGCTAAGCCCCGCTCAACAAAATATGTCACAATGTTTACAAACGAAGGGTCTATTGAACTCACAGGGAACAAGTAACATCATATTTCATAATAAATCAAAAACATTAATTAGAAAACAAATGTAAAAGTACAGCAGTCAAATATACAGGAAATAAAAAAAACATTGTTGGCAATATGTGCCAAAAAGATTAAGAAAACAAAAAAGGAAATTATTTTTTAAGTCAGCTATTGAAAGTTTGTTTATTGTTCCGCTCCATGTAAAGTACATGCCAACATTAATCATTAATTTTTCACTTTAGTTTCACCTTAATTTTGTACCCAGTGCATATCTAATGCAGTCTAATAACTGAACGCTCTTCATTTCTGCTACAGTTTGAGGCTTCTCATTATTACTTTCTTTTGTCTATAGGTGTTTGGTTTAGTACCATGAATCATCTTTATTGTCAATTAAGAAGATTGGCATTAAAATGAAAATGTCCTCATGTTTGTCGTGCCCCACCTGTCATACCTCTATTCCCTATGAGGGGTACGCGCCACACAATTTGAGAAGCACTGGTTTAGTAGTTTGATCCCACCTGAGTGCAGAGGGCCTCTGCCTGCTCCACCCGGCCCTCCAGTGTGAGACCTGACACTGCCTGTTGCAGCACCCAGCCCTCCAAAGACTGAGCAAGAGGACGCTCCAGCTCTTCCACGTTGCGCACTGGTAACAAAAAGTCGTCAGCGACACACACTCAAAAACAAACACACAGAAAGAAAATGACACCTCTGAGCTGACCTTTCTCAGACACCACTGACATCAGGCTTTGGTTCAGTCCTTGTCTGTTGGGAGCCAAACCAGAAAGATAGCAGGCAGTGTTTTCAGTGTGACAGGCTGCCATCAACCCAGCCCATGTAGCCGCATCATCTAAACAGAAAGAGGAGGAGGAAGCATCAAATTCACCCAGAGAGATCATAGTCTCACTATGAGCTCCCAATGAACCAGCAAATACATAGAATTTAGGCTCCTTCATTAGTGACGATGATTGCACTTTCACAATTTGTAACTTATAAACTTTTTGAGTTATTACATTTTTTGTGAAACAACTCTGATCCCATTGGACAGCTCGTTAAGTGAGAGTGGAGCTGCTCCAGTTTTTACCTTGAAATCTTTGCTTACAAATTACAAACCATTCAACCTTTAACATACTCAGCTAATATATTCAACCTTATTGCTAATGTTAGGCTAATGCTAGGTTAACGCTTCGCCAATGCTAGGTTAACACTTAGCCAATGCTAGGTTAACGCTATTGTAAGGTTAATGCTATGCTAATGCTATTGCTAGGCTAATGCTAAAGCTCGGCAGATGCTTATGCTAGGTTAGTGTTAATGCTATTGTTAGGCTAATGTAAATATCAAGTTAACATTGCTAATGTAAATGTTAGGTTAATGCTATTGTTAGGTAAATTCTAATGGTTGGTTAGTGTTACTGCTAGGTTAGTGCTATTATTGGGCCAATACTAGACTAATGCTAGGCTAAAGCTAGCTAATGTTAATTAATGCTAAGTTGATGCTGTGCGAAGTGGGCCAACACCTGCGTCCTCACTTGCATTTTCTTCAGGAAATGCAAATATTCCAGTTATAGAATGACTTTACTCAGTAATGTCAATGAGGTTGTTAGATTTTGGTGAATATGTTTGTTTACCAGGACAGAGCAGCACAGCTCTTTGCATTGTCTTGATTGCATTTTTGTGTTTGTCCTCTCCACAGTGCCTCCCATTGGCCAGCTGGTTCACACCACTGTACAACAGCGCCCTCTGCAGGCAAAATAAATTACCTCAATTAAACACCCCAGATCTAACAAGGAGATTGAGGTCATAAAACAAAAATCCAAAACATATTTTGAAAACTTTCCCAGGTAATAATGCAACTATAAAGTCATTTTAATAAATTAGACATCATAATTAGCTCTTAAAGGGGACAAATCATGGTTTTAAATCCTTCCTTTTTACATATAAATCATACAGTTGTGGTCTATATAAAGTGGAACTGCAATGCTTGGGTCTGAATTCCTCATTATTATAGCTCCACAGGCCCCTTTTCTACCCCTTTTCTGATGTGCTTCTGAGAGCAACTCGTTTTGGTGCGGTCTCTTTAAATGCAAATGAGACACTCCATACCCCGCCACCTCTTCAGGTGACACTCGGTTCAACTCCACCCTGCTCGGCCATTTTTGTAGTTTGATAGAAGAGATACGGCTATGTAGCGGCGCATAAACTTTTTATTCACATGTTATTTACAAAATGTCAACAACGGAAGACTTGTCCATCCAGCTTTACATGTTACAGCCAGAGTCGGACCCGGCGGAGCGAGATGAAAATGAAGATGATGAACCTGCAGAACCCTAACAAGTGAGCTAACACAAGCACCGAGCTAACGCTAGCGCCAAGCTAACGTCACGAAATGCATCTTAATACAGTCTTTTCAAAGACAAAAACGGCAAAATGAAATGACTAATGAAAACTTTAGACTTAAATTAAACCACGTAGGCCATATCATCAAGGATCTAAAACGAGCACACAGCGCTAACATATGAAGTCTGAAGACGGTGCAACTGCTAATGCTAACAAAACAATGACAGGGACGTCTTATCATCACACTTTTTAGCGCTATTTACAGCTTACCGAAGTGCTCTGTTCGTCGTCTCCAAAGATAGAAGGAATTGACCCCTCAATCAGACAAAGTCTTTCGGCAAATCCTTCTTTATACTGGCGAAGCAGTCATCCTTGAAGTGCTTCGCGTACACAAAAATGACCTTACCCACAGATGTGGGTACATTTCTGTGAAAAATAAAACTCAACCAGGCACTTCGAAAAGGTTCTGATGCTGGGAGACGGTGTAATGAAGCGTGTGGGTTACTACATCCAACAACCGAACATTTTGACTTATCCTCTCGTAACTTCGGCATCCTTGAGCTTGGACTACAAAATAAAAGCGAGAAATAAAAATGGCGGATTGCTCGAAGTGTTGCACCAGGAGTTGATGTACTAATTTGGCAGTTGCGCTGCAAATACTGTGATGTAATAGTTCAAAAAACGTAATAGAGAATAGAAAAATCGAAACAGATTGAAAAATATGAGCAAAACAGAATATAAAGATATCTACGGAGCACCTGAAGAGACTAATTTGATTTTTTCTGTACTTCTAAGCACTCTAAATATACAACAAAATGCATTTAAGGGCTAAAAAAGTGGATTTAGCATATGTCCCCTTTAAACAGTCTGAAGGTAATGTACAGTAAACACAAGCTATAACACATATAAAAAAAAAATCTCATATTTACCTTTCCTAGAGTCATACTTGCGAGACAGGCAACATGGCCAGCCACTGCACCACCCTGTAATAAATAAACAAAACAATAACAATCTAAACCTTTTGCAGTGGTTTTGGCAGTGTCACGGTTTTTGGTTTGTGTGTTTTCAAGCTTACATTTGCCTTTTGGGGGTAGTACTGTGGTATCACTCTGGACAAAATGGCCCACAGAGAAGGGTTTCCAGGATTTCTATAAAACACAAAAAGAGCCTAAGATTTGGGCAAACACAGGCAGAAAATTGTCTAGTAAATTCAAAATATTTATGTGTTAGTTCAGTATCATAAAAAATGCTTTTCAAAGTTTACATCTCCTTAGTTCTATTAATTTTAATCTGCTTTGTAAGAAATACATATCTGATGTTTAAAGTACTGTAAACTGTGATGATAGAGAGAAATGTAACTGCTGAATAAACACATTTAAAGTGCAACAAAGCATACTACAAAGATTTAACTAACTTGTGAGAAAATTATGAAAAGGCTGTGCTTTCATTAAATAAATTACTAAATTGTCCCCACCGACTGTTAGGAATGTAAATAGGCATAATTCAAAAGTACAAACAAATTCCTTTCAAAATAAAATGACAAAAATAAAATTGAGTCACTGGCTCAGAACAACTACCTACCGATGTACTGCTCTGGAGGCCTCCCTTTGCACAGCACTGTAGTTGCCTTGCAGGGACAGCAAAGCACAGGTGAGCAGACATTGCTGCTCAACAACACTCCCACAGGCTGGGCCTTGTTTCAGCAGCTCAGTCAGAGCTGCAGTAGCTAAAGTAGCATCACTGTGGACCAATCCCAGAGCGCACAAACACAGCAGAGACTCTGAAATGGGCTCTTTTAACATTGAGCTGGAGAGATACAAGCCAGACACAAGACCTTTGTTAGTGATTTGTAAAAAAAAAAAAAGCTGTACTTCTTTATAAGAAGAAAGATCTTAATGATGTGTCAACTTAGTTTGAAGCTTAGAATACTGTCTTAACATCTGGAGCATGACAAAAAAAGGTATATTTCCTGTTTCTAGAGCCAATGAGACACATGCTGTTATTTTACTAAAACTATGCAATGTACATGCAGCATGTTCACATGATATTGGTCTATTTCATTATAAATACAACAAGAATTTCAATTGTGAACCTCTCATCTAATCATATTAGTACTTCTTTATAACATTTGAATACATACACACATAAACAAAAAATATGCAGAACTATAATATACAACTTTTCTTACAATGCTGTGATAAAGTCAAACTGAATAAAAGCACAAATACATTTATGTACATGGTTTCTATATCATTATTATTTAACTATTTTTCTTAATGATTAGCACTATTAATAATAAAGGGTTTTTGTGGCTATACAGTATATGCCTTGATAAAAGGAAACAAAAATATTTGTTTGTGTTCTAAATATAACATTCTAAAGTTTGAAAGTTCGGAAGTTAAAGTTCTAAAGTAAGTATATTAAATTATAAGTGAATTGGGAAAAGGTCACCATTTAAACAGCAGGGTCTTGGCTGAATCCAGGTTGTTCTGTCGGTGCTGCAGCAGAGCCAGAGCTGTCATTATGTAAGCTTTCTCCTTCTCACTGGAGGCCACAGCCAGAGCACGCTCATAGGCTTCAGTGCAAAAACACAAATTTATTTAGTGAAACCAGGGTGTAAACTGACTTCTAAAAGCTTTTATTTTCCTCCAGTTCTTACCATTGCTGCTTTCTGAGAACAGTCCTGCTCTGCAGTAGACCAGAGCCAATCCCACCAGGTCACTGAGCTCCTGCAGTGAAGTGGAGTTGTAAGCATCAACTGCTTCCTCCCATTGACCAGAGGTGCTAAAAATCAATCAGAGGGCGACATAGTCATATATATAAATATATATACAGTATATGTATATACAAGGTTCTCACCAGGAATTTTTCACAACATGGGGGATCGCGTGGCATCGAAAATTTAGAAATGTAAAGTAACGCTAAAGTTGTTGTAGTTTTTTTTTAATCTTTGTTCCAGCCTTACTTTAAAGCTAAAAATTTTAATTTAAATGAACGTATGCATGCATACAGTTTATATTGGAAGGTGATTATAGGTTACAAAGCAGAAGATGCACAGAGTAGAGCTTTCAATCGGGCCGAAAAAAGAAAACCCAGCCCGAGAAAACACAGCCCAAACCTGTCCACCTGTCCTGTATTCACATCCATGCACGCAAATGTAGAATGATCCGTTGAGTTATAAACATGACGAACAGCTTCATGTTTGCTACACGCTACGTCTTGGATGAAGAACACCATTTGTATTGGACGGCAATTATGGTTACCAAGCAAAAAATGCTGAGAAAACAGCCTTTTTGTAAAAAAAAAAAACCCTGTCAGTGACTTTAAGGCTATTTTTTCTGCTTTAGTGACAACTCTAACATATGAACAGTGTTTCCTTATATAAATCAAAAAAAAAAAACACTGAGACAGAGGTTTTGATGGCAAAAGTATTATTATTGTGCTATCTATGTCAGAGTTGAATAGATTTCTTACTGTATTTTGGCGTTCCTCCAACTTTCTCTCCCGTCAGTCTGCACACAGGCAACTTCTTCCTCCCTGACATGCAAAGTGTCACTGCTTGCCCCGTTTTTTTTATTGTTTTATCTCACCATCGCCACATTATCCATGAGTTCCACACATGCTCTGGTCGAGTGTGCGCTGCTGGGAACGCCTTTCCTCTCTCCCTCTGAGCTCTGCTGAGCATGGATGATATCTCGTCCAAAAGTGCGCTGCTACCTCCTAAGTTTCACCTATTATTTTGCTATCTGGCTCACAAGCTGGGGGTATTTTTTTACCCCCCTCACCCCTCCTCCCGACACGCAGTGATGACCCGTTTAGCCCGGTTGGTTGATGGTTTTATCTCACGATCACAACATTATCAATAATCCACTCAGGTCCACACATGTTCTGTGTTAGTATGTGGAGCTGTGAGCTGCTGGATACTTCACAATATCACTCTCTCCCTCGTTCCTGCTTCTCCTCCCCAGCTAATGGTAGCATCAGTGGCTAATCTCTCATCTAAAGGTGCACTGCTGCCATCTTCAAGGCACAATTGGTCACTACAACAACCCACAGCTTAGATATTGATGAGGGACCTCTGCCAGGGTGTTTTCTAGTAATCCCCGTGAAAAAAAGCATATGACGAGTTATCTCGTCAATGGCACTGAGTGAGTTAAATAGACGGTGTGACTGATGTATGTGTTTCATGGTTATGCAAATTTAAAAAAGAGTTAAAACAACCCATGCATGACTGGAAGTGCCTTTTGTGTCCAAGTGTGCAACAATTATTACCACGGTACCACATAAAAAGGACAAAAAACAACAGAAAATCCCCCCTACGCTGCTGAAAATGCACCGTAGGGGGCGACATCACGCCGGCGAGAACCCTGAAGTTAGCTTTTTTACTTCAAAGAGTGTTTACCTGAAAGAGAAAGCATCTTACCACAAAGCACGAGCGTAGCTGCCCTGAGCAAAACAAAGCTCTTCCTTGGAGGCAGTTGGTTGAAGCAAGTCAACAGCTCTGGGAACATGACATCAGATTGAGATCATGATCACTGTGCTCCAAATGATCCAACATTCTCAATCAATTACACTGATCTTGTGCTTAAATTACCTTCGGTAAGCTTGTACGGCTTGCCTCTTCAGCTGTAGGTGTTCGTTGAGATATCCCAGCATTATGAAGGCACAGGGGTCAGACTGGATCCTCTCTGAAAGAGAACATGAATGTCATTGCTCATCTGTCCGAGGACACAACAGCAAACAAGTGCATGTTTAGATGCTGCTGAACAAATGGGTGCCGCACCTGTGTACTTGCTCAGAGCCACCTGAGCAGCAGAAATGGCATTCATCTGCACTATGTTGTAGCAGTACAGCTCAGAGCTCCTATTGGTCTTGTCTAGCAGTGTGGAACAAACCCAGTAGGCATAACCTTTCACTCCTTCCATCTGAGAGGGAGAGACAAACAGGAATCATTACAAAATGGATCTACTGGTTCAAGTTGCTTGGTGGTATTTTAACTTCTTGAACAGTTGCGGTAAAAAAAACCTGGAGCTGACTATGAAAGGTAAAGCAAATGCTGTTATTATCCAGTTAATGAGCGGGTATCACAGAAATGCAGTGCTGTGCTATTGTAAGGCTCGTACATGAGTGCTGAGCTCTGTGGTGTGCCTGAAAAGGTCCATGGTGTCAAAGCTTCCCACGCCTTCTGCTATCAGCGCCTGGGAGAAAGACAAGGAGGACAATAATATACGTCAGGAAAAAAGTTTTAAAAATCAAACAGAAATGTTGCTTCAGTTATACTACTTTTCTTGACAAAATTTTCAATTTTAAAAATGCTTACAGTATGAATTTTGTCAACAAAATCCATGTACCCTTCATTTTTGGTTAATCCGTTTTATAAAGAAATCAAAATAACAAATAAACGGGTTGGTTATTTTGTTTTACTGACTTAAAACCTAAACAGAAGTACAGAAACCACAAAAACCAGAAAAGCAGCATTTTTTCTTTTTTAAAATTAAAATATTAATGGAAAAATCTTGTTTGGTTTGTGAGATATTTGGATATTTACTGGGAAATTAGAGCGAGAGCTTAAGCACGTCACATTCTGTCAGCGCGACCAGGACGTCCAAATAGTATCCAAATAAACTGAAGACTAATTATCAACTGTGTGGCTGGTGTGAGGAAAAATGGAACTTCTACGATTTGACACTTTTGCAAAAACAATTACACAGCTTTTTTGTGGGCAGTGAAATTATTTATTTTGCACGTTATAATACCACTAGCCACTAATGGCAGCCGTCAACACACATGGAAGTTGATCACAACAAACCGGGAACACCAGTAGATTCATTACACTAGCTCTGGTTACCTAAAACCTAAAACATGAAGCTCTCATCCTATTTTCCCTTAAATATAAATATATTGGTTTTAAAACGGAATACCCAAAGAACGAATGGTAAACGGAATTACAAAGACTACTTTAAAGTCAGCTTTGAAAAATAATAAGAAAATTATTAACTACCTGTCCAATCCAGCAGTTGACGTAAAGAGGCTCCAAAGACTGAGCAGTCTTAAATGCCTCATGTGCAAGCTAAACACAAACCAACACAATAACGGTGTAAATGTGAGCCAATATAAAGTAAAACAAACAAAGTGAAAAATTAAGAAATTAATCACACACCTCTAAATTGTCTTTTTTCAAATATAAAGCACCCAGGTTAGTCCAGGCAACAACACTCTGTAAGAGATTTATGCTTAATGTCATATTAACAACAGAATTTTAAAGTCAGTGGATCATCATCACTAAACAAATGTACCGTACATACATCTGGATATGCTTGAATAGACTTGATGAAGCTATGCTGAGCCAAAGCAAAGTTCTCAACACCTGAAAAAGAAACACAATCATCCACATCTTACTGAAGTAAGTATTTCAAAAATGATTTGATAGATATATTAAACATATATATATATATATATATATTAATATAAATAATATAATATATATCTGAAATAGGTATGACACTTTAAGTTGATCATATTTACCTTGGGTTTGCAAATGTTAGTTCACAGACTATGGTCTGTTTCCAATTTACACCTCAGAGCAGAAGGATGGGGCTGCAACTAGTTCTCAGCAATTACAGTATATTAAATTTTTTTATATATTTTCATGAGCTTACAGCTTATTACAAACATTTTCTTTCTATTAGTACTACAGGGCAATAAATACTATCTAAAGATTACAGTCTGGAATTTGCACTAAAAGCTTAGCGCTGAGTGAAATAATGTTATTTGGGTTATTTGCTTTCTAGACTTTAAGGGGAGTTAACTGATCAATTCTGATCAGTGGTGTCCACACATGGTATTTTCCTGATTAAATTTGTTAACAGGCTTTTTGCAGAGATGTGTGATGGGACTTTATTCAAATTCAGGTGCGTCAGCTGTGGACATCTAAAATCTGCAGAATTTATTGTGCCAGGGCAACAATAGGTCAATAGCCTCAAAACACTTCAAAAAAGATCTGAAATAAAGGGTGGTAAACCAGGTGGATCCTTAAATCCTTTGGTGGCGCTGTTTCTTCAACTGCTGTGGGGAATTCACTAACATTGCACACCTATAAGCATAGTGCACATATAGACGTGGTTGAGACCGCCCTATTCAAATGAACATTTTGCTCATTCAATGTGGAGAGGTGAGTGCACAGAATCACAAAATGACATTTGAAGTAGTTCAATAGAAGACTGGTGGACTTCTCTGTCTGCTGCACAAACATTTAATAATGTAGAAAACTAAATGAACAAAGAAAAATGTTTAAAAAAAACAAAAACAACAACAACTTTAAAACCTAATGGTATTTGTTTTTTACTCCTAATTTAACTCACTCAGTGCCATTGACGAGATACTGTAACTCGTCATTTGCGTTTTTTCACGGGGATTACTAGAAAACACCCTGGCGGAGGTCCCTCATCAATATCTAAGCAGTGGGGTGTTGTAGTGACCAACTGTGCCCCGAAAATGGCAGCAGTACACCTTTAGATGAGAGATTAGCCACTGATGCTCCCCAGCAAAGCAGGAAGAAGCAGGAACGAGGGAGATTATGGCGCTACAGTGATATTGTGAAGTATCCAGCAGCTCACAGCTCCACATACTAACACAGAACATGTGTGGACCTGAGTGGATTATTGATAATGTTGTGATCGTGAGATAAAGCCATCAACTAACCGGGCCAAACGGGTCATCCCTGCGTGTCGGGAGGAGGGGGAGGAGGGGGGATGTGGAGGGGGGTACAAAATACCCCCAGCCTGTGAGTCAGATAGCAAAATAATAGGTGACATGTAGGAGGTAGCAGCGCACCTTTGGATGACAGCTCATCCATGCTCAGCAGAGCTAAGAGGGAGAGAGGAAAGGCATTTACAAAACAGAAAATGGCGCTACGTACGAGAGTTGACGTTCCCAGCAGCGCACACTCGACCAGAGCATGTGTGGAACTCTTGGATAGTGTGGCGATGGTGAGATAAAACCATAAAAAAACAGGGCAAGCAGTGACACTCTGCATGTCGGGGAGGAAGTTACATGTGTGCAGACTGACGGGAGAGAAAGTTGGAGGAACGCCAAAATACAGTAAGAAATACATTCAACTCTGAACCAGATAGCAAAATAATAATAATTTTGCCATCAAAAGCCCAGTGTCATTTTTTTTTTTTAATGTTTTATTTAAGGAAACAATGTTCAGATGTTAGAGTTGTCACTAAAGCAAAAAATAGCTTTAAAGTCACTGAAAGGTTTTTTTTTTACAAAAAGACTTTTTTCTCACCTTTTTGCTCTGAAACTGAAGATTTGTGTAAAACTTGCTCTATTCAACAGCTGATTACAAAAGAACGAAACGAGCCAGAAACAAATGTTTTCTTTGATGAAAGTAGAGGCTTCAATCTTTCAGAATCTGGTGTCAGATTTCAGATAGTCATAGTAGAAAATATTCTGTGGGTCTTTAAAATCAGTCAAAATGCTCAAAAGTGGCTGGCACTGGAGGGGTAGAAATTCTGAAAATGGCTGGCACTAAATGAGTTAATGGGGGTGCTCCGCTAGGTCCTGTAACTTCGCTCTGATCAGTCTGTGGAAACAGGCAGATTTGATCAGAAACCGTCCTATTGATCTGTTGATGCCATTGATCTGAGTTAATGCAGCAACAGTCTGTCAATCAGTTGATCAGCACCATTTGAAGATTATCTACTGAGCCTCATCCAGCAGGTCTGAGCTCCTGAGTAGCACACGCACACTCTCATATGTGAATATTGACATCGCTGCGTAAATTACGCACGCTACTCAGCTGATTCAGGCCTAACACTCCTGCTATCAACGTGACGAGAGTTTTACAGTGAAAACATGGAGAGAAAAACACAGGAGCTCACTGGTGCGTCTGGAGCGATATCCATACAGCGCCGCACAAAGCATCCTCTGCACCGCAGCCACACCAGACTCCACACGTGCCGCCTCGAGTGTCCAGCCTTTTCTCTCCCTCACACACACTTTACTCTGCATTTTCTTATTCAGTGGCTGTTAAATTTTGACAATTGTTTTATTTAAATTATTTTCTTATACTAGAAAGGTTAACTGGAGCATTTTTTTTCCATCTCTGCTGTGTTTTGTGTCAATATTCAGTGCAGCCATGATCTTTGTGTGAGTTTGCGCCTGAATGTGGGCCGTACTATTTTCGGTGCAGAAAACACTCACCATTAACAGTTCCAGATTTTAAGAATTGCAATGCGCCCACTGCATTCATTTATTCGCATTTCCCACTCCCATGTTTTTACGCCCCTTGTGAGATCCGCCTACTTTATATATTCATCAGAGGGAAACGTGCTAAATGGATTGTGGGCGGATTGTGTGCAGTCCTGATTCCCTGGGGTTTGTACCCCTCATTAGCGAGTGAAGTGACACACGTTTTAATACCCCTAAAACTTTAGTGAATCCGCCCCTGAGTGTTTATTAAACCATGGAGACTGTGGACCTCAGGAAATCCTGGAAAGTGTTGATTTCAGCATTGTGAGAGCTGCGTAGTAGGACAGTTAGGAGAGGATGCATTTTGTTACCCTTGTTAGTGGAAACAACTCCCAGTGCGTTCCAGTAGCTGTGGTTCCCACTGTCCATCATGATAGCCTTTTTTAAACACTGAAGAGAAAGAAAGAAGGAATAGAGCCACCTGTGAGACAAACAATATATTTACATGTGTGACACACTGTTTACCTGCTGGGCTTTCTCTAGCTCCACTGACGGAGCCTTTTTGTCTCCCTCAGTACAGGAAACTTGAGAGCTGGCCTGGTGATAGTAGTTGAGGCCGAGGTCATACCAAAGGCTAGAGACCTCAGGCATCAGTTTCAGAGCTCGAACGTAGCAGCTGTGGAAAACATGAGCATCTACTGTATTATCTAATATCTACCTTAGAACCTGACCTCATGAACAACTGGTGTGACAGAGCAGTGATGGGATAGGCTAATATCTGTATTACCTCTCACCAACTTTAAGAATCTGGGTCTGATTTAGCATGTGGATCTCAGTGTTGGGGTCTAACCCAACCAGTAAGGCTGGCACCTGAACCTGGGCTCTGTTTGGAGAGACGATGTGAACGGTGGTACAGGCGTCTCCCAGAAGCTTCCACAAACACGATAGGTCGGGTCGTAGCTGCACAGCTCTGAGAATCACAGAATGAGAAACGATAGAGGATAATGAAGATCTCTGTATAAAATACTGAATAGGCCTGGGCCGATATACTGAGATTTCTATTTTGGCAATATAGAAAATTAAAATTTTGCCTACATTGATATATATATATATATATTTATTACATAACCTATTTTTTGTTGACATACTTGTTTTACGAGTCGCTGCTGTCTCTCCTTTTCAGAACAGTTAGATGGATCACTGACTGTGTCCTAACCCAACCCTTCCCCTAAACAAGCCACACTACACAAGTCACTCACACGTGCTGTCCCTTAGAGGAGAAAAAGCCAAAAGTGGCATATTGTGCAGCTGTTTGTTAATAAATGTCCCAAGGTGTATTTAGTTCTTTTGTGTATTCGTTGGTAAATTTGGATGTCTTTCTGAGTCGTTTTGTGTATTGTTTGGTGTTTTTGTGGTTCCATTGTGTGTTTTTTCTCCTTTTGTTCTTTTATGCATTTCTGCTGTCTCATTGTGCATTTTTTTACCTCTTTTTTTGTTTTTCTGTGTATTTTCATTGTTCTTTTTTAATCCTGAATTGTCTTTCTGGTCAGACTTCATTTGAATTAAAATGATCGAGATTTATATCGTATATCTCCATTTTGAGAAAAAATATCAAATAATTTTGGTCCCTATCGCCCAGCCCTAATACTGAATGCAGGCTCCCTTTGGGGCTTGGCTGTTACTTTACCTGAATAGGTTGTTAATGGACTTCTGAATGAGGTCAATAGCTCCTCCATCTCTGCAGTCCTCCATTAAACTTTTTGCTAAAGACAACTGGCACTCCCCAAGTCCTGAACCGTATACAAATCAATTAGTCCATAAAATGTTCATAAAACAACAACCAGAAGATTGTTGGAACAGTCTGTGTTGAGATTACTGTGGTCACCTTTCAGGGCAGGAACATAGTCTTGGTGTTCTGTGATCAACAAGTACTCTGCAACGGCTTCTTTAAACTTGCCCAGAGTCTGTTTGATAGCAGCGGCCTGGTAGACGCTGTAGATGGAGCTGGGATGGAGCTGATGGGCTTTAGCAAAGGCTTTCAGTGCAGCTGTAAAGCTCCTACGGTTCAGGTAGGCCTCACCTAAACACTCCCAGCTCACCCAATCCTCTGGGTCTGCTCTGAGAGCGGACTGCAAACTATAACGAATCAAAATGATTATTGCTACATTCAACACTTCAAACATAATCAAAGATGTTTTTAAAAAAAAAATCAAGATCTTACTCAGCTATAGCTTGTTGATTTTCCCCAACCTTCAGGTAGTAAAGGCCACGTCTCATCCAGGCCCATTTAGCCGAGCCTGGAGTGGCTTTCTCTATGACTGACTCAAGTATTGCTAAAGCAGTGTCCTGCATCAAACAAGAGGAAATAAACATCCATAAACTAGGAGTTTAGAAAACCTGGATTGTGACAAAGTGAATGTGAAGGCCTAAGGCAGGGGTACCCAACTGGTCTTACTCTGGGACCCACATTTTGCCATAGTCATTAAATCACGATCCATTTTATTTTTAGAATTCAACAAACTAAATTAAGATTTAAATGTTTTTTTTTTGACCAGCTGTCCGCAACCCACCCAGTACAGGTCTGGGACTCACCAGTTTAGAATCACTGGTGTAAGGGGTGTTTCATAACGAATTAAGCCACTCACCATATCTCCCTGTCCCATACTGAGATCAACTGAGGCAGCTCCAGACTCATCATCATCATTGTTCAGCTGAAAAGCCTTCTTGTAGCAACCTTGTGCACGCGCACTATCATTAGCCACCACTCGATAATAATGGCCAAGGTATCGAAACGCAGAGCCAAAGTTGGGATCAAGCTTTGCCGCCTGAAAATACAAGAACTATTGAAATCCAAACCATTTATCTACTTAATTCAGACAAAATTCAAAATGTGAAGTGGATTTATTCATATAAACATTTGGATTCAAGAATACTTTAATTGTCATTTATGACTCATGCTCATACATGGACAGCATAAAATAATATGAAAGGAAACCTTTAGTAGGTGTGTGTGTGCTTTGCTGCGATCTTTCCGGGTCTCCTCTCCCATGTCCCAGTAGAGCTGTCCAAGCAAGAAATAATACTCTGCACAGTCTGGGCTCTGGCTCACAGCACTGAGGAAACTAAGTAAAAAGAACACAAAGTGGTAATAGGAGATTTTGTAAATACTTTGTCCCTGAGAACAAGATAATAAATCTAAAAAAAAGAGCATCCTTACCTCTGCTCTGCGAGCTTGTGCTGACCCTCAGCTATGTGTGCCAGTCCTCTGAGAACCAGTCCCTGTGCCAGGTTTGGGTTTGAGGCCAACAACTCTGAAGACACCTAGCAAAAATTAACCAGACATGTGTGTATTTAATAACATCTGATGATATCATGAAGGCAGAAGTCAGTTGGAGAAGAATTTCAACCTTAAGAGCTTGTTCAATCTTTCCTTTCATGATAAATGCTCGTCCTTTAAAGGCTAATAGGACTGGGTCTTTTTCAGTTTCTGGAATCTAAGACAAAAACAAACATTTGTTAGTGTGTTTCTAAAAGAAATGTTCAGTGGTCCCGATAGTGAATTTAAAAACCCCTCAAATAAACTCCACACACAAACATCAAATGAAATACAGCATAAACGGCTTATTTTTCATTTTCATTACCAAATAAAATGTGTCCAGAGCTTCATCTGCACTCTTCTCTCCATTTCTCACTGAAGCCTCCAGTTTAAGTCTCAGTAGTTTTACTCTCAGCTCTTTATCCTCAGGGACACACGCATTCAACCCTGATACAAATACACACAGTAAAAATCATTCTATTACAGATAGAGGTGCAAACCATTGGTGAAAATGATTCAGAAAAGAATTATGTACAGGATTGGTGAATCATTTAAACATACATCAAAGTAAACATACCTTGGGAACACGAGTACAGACTGTCAGAGTATCTGTGCAGTTTAAACTGCGCCTCGGCCAAACTGTGCCACCCAAAACTCAATCTTGTTTTCTTTAACCCTGTTGAAAAAGGAATTGCCATTAGGTGTGAATCTTAATGTACAAACATCTAACTGCTTTTATGGCCTGTACTACGAAGCTGGATTGCCTTTTATCACGCTAACTTCTGGGATTTAATCGATGTGTGCTGTACTACAAAGCTGGATAACTTCTTACAGGGCTAAATCACCATGGTAACCTAGGCTGAACACCAAACCTGGTCGGGACCAGGTTCTGTTCTGGATAAGATCTGGAGCAAGTACAAAGTCCAGCCTCCTGAACTATCAGTTCTCTTAGAAAACGACGTGCCCAATAAAAGGAGGATCATTCTGTGAACACGTCACTGTGTGGATCTGATGTGACGCTGACAGGAGAGAAAATATTTAGACATCAATGAAATCCTTTCATTTACCGTTGACATCCTATAGGAAACTTTCAGTCCGATAAATTAATTAATTTTTGAATTTGCTCATGTTTTTTTCTGGGTGACCCAGAGAGCCTCAGTCCTGTAGGATAATATAAAATACAAATATTGACCATCTTATGATTTAGGCTGAGCTGTATGAACGCAGACAAGGTAAAAGAAAAAGTGAAACTGATGAGTGTCTGTTTTTATATAATCTCACTAATTTAAGTATTAACACTCAATCAATTCCTGCATTCATTACTTGCTGCTTTTTCTACAATTTAATTCTCTATTTTTTTTTAAAGAATTTCTCCTCAATTGTGACGTAAATTGCTCAACACAATTTCCCTGTGATTGTGATTGGTCTGACGTTGCACTCTCCATCCCCGTCACAAGAGTGCGCAATTAGCCAGGCTGAAATCACCTCACTTAACTTAGTGACTTCATATCTCGCTTTGTAGTACAGCTTTTCTCTGACAGACAATGTTTGGTTAGGTGGAGCCCGCTAACGGAGATAAATCCAGGCTTCACTAATCTAGCTTCGTAGTACAGGCTCCGAAACATGCAAAAAAGAAGACTAACCTTGTGTGAGGCTCTTAATGGCATCTTCAAATCTTGATTCTTCAAGTGCTTTGGTGCCCAAACCCAGATGACCTAATCCATTGTTGGGGGAAAGCTCCAGCAACTGGGAGAAACAGCTAACTGCATCCTCAGTCATGTTACCTTCAAATACAAATATAGCATGTACCTAGTTACTTTGTTGATGTAGAATTTGAGGTTTTAATGACAGAGAGAATGTGTTTTACCGGTGGTCAGGTAGTGAGAGCAAAGGACCTCTAGAGGATAACTTTGGTTGGGGTAGAGCAAGAGCACAGACTGGCACACCTCTTTCATTTTCACTTCTTCTTGTGGCAGCTACAGTGAGAGCACATAACTTTTTTTTTACACAATTTATTTAGGTACCATGACAGGATTTATGTTTGTTTGATCTTTTTGTGATATACACATGAGAAAACTTATTCTTACTTTTGAAAGACATTCCACAAAGTTAGCTGAGATCTTCTTGTGATCGTCACCTGGAACTGGATCCATTAACGCCATGGCTTTTTCAAATGCTGTAATTAACTGATGACCAAAAACACGTCACCAAACATAAATGACTGATGTTAGGTGTTGAGATCCTTGGAAAATTGTTTTCTACTAGATTTACAGCAGTGAAAACCAATAGACAAAAACATTCCAAACTTTTCAACGGTTTGGAGATCAAGAAAAAAGTATTACATTCTGATGAAATGTATTGTCCAACTCGCCATCCGTAAAGCAGTCTGTAAAGAGCTGCGTCATCCGCTGCAACAGCTCAACCAACTCCTTCTTATTCTCAGGCTCCTCCTCCTTTACTTGAATGAGCTGCAGCCAAACCTTTGCCAACTGTGTGCACAAACATACATATTTATAATTTGAAAGATGTCAAATAGCATGGTATTTATTTATTCATACATAATATATACAGTATATGATATGGCCTGCTTACCTTTGAATTTTCTTTATCAGATTCATAAATATCACAAAGCTTTTTCACCATCTCATAACATTTGGTTTTATCCGAGCTGTGAATTAATAAGAGAAGGAAAAGTCACCTATGGAATGATTGTCTCGACTACATTCACCATCAAAAAAGTGTAATCAATCACAGATCTTACCTTGCATACAGCTCAATAAGCTTTTGATACATATTTGGCAGCTCAGCTTTGAAATCCCATTGATCAACCTTTTCATAAAGGTTTGCCAAACCCTATACAGAAATAAAAAAAAAAAACAATTTTTAACATAATAAAATGAAAGATGCAATTTTTTTTTATTATTATTTTTGTAAAACTAACCAACTGTGTGATAATAGCATGCAAAAGCATTTAAATCAGTCAACCAGCTGCTATAAGCAGGCTGTTCATTTAGGTATCACATTTATAAACTATTAACTTAAGCAAATTACAAAGATAGAACATACATTCGTTTTCTTAGTTTTACCTCTGAGGAGCACGGAAGCCCATTGTTTTTTATGTATTTTAAGGCTTAAAAATAAAAAAATATATATATAATAAGCAAATATTAGTAAGACTAGAAAAAAGAAATTGGAGGAAAATAATTGAGAAAAACATTTTATTATTTAATATTTAAAATTTAATTCAATTACCATATTATTTAAAATCTGTAACTGCCAGTAGGTTTTAAACCCTGTTATCTAACTGCAAATTTACCAATTTATCACAGTTAGGGGCCACAAAACTGTAACTCTCGTAACTCAGCCCCACATTATCATTATTCATGTAAGCATTTAGGGGGTATACTAATAATCTAGATTACCTCTTATCGCGCTAACTTCCAGGATTTAATCAGTGTGTGCTGGACTACGAAGCTCGCTGGAGCTTAATCACTATGGCAATTAATGCTGAACGGCTAACCTGGTAGGCAGCAGGTTTTGCTCTGGCTAGAATCTTAGCGAGTACTAAAGCCCCGCCTCCTGACCAATCAGATATCTTAGAAAACGACCAGCCCATTGATAGATAATCCTGTTTGGTACATATCTGACAGCTGAGTTTAGGAAAGAAGATTATTAATGATAAATGCAATCCTTTCATTTACAGATGACATCCTTTAGGAAATACATAGATTTATATCTAATAGACTGATTTACAGTCATCTGATGAAGCCTGTGTGTCAATCGTATGCACGGACGGCTGAAATCATTCATTCATTCATTCAACGCTGAGGCTGACACCATCAGCAGGAACATACAGTTAAACAATGTACTGTCATCCCAGTGTGTGTGTGATAAATAGGTCTTGAATCGAAAAACGTGTGTACTGTAATAAAGGGAAACTGATCAGAGAGCTTTTACGCATTCACAGTGTCAGCAGCTTCCTGCCTGAGTTCTTTCATACCTACCTTTTCTGTAACAACAGTGTTGTCTTTGGTCTGAATTATGGATTTTAATTATTCATCATTTTAAACTTAAGCAACCCGGTCGGGACCAAGTTATGAAGTGGATCAGAGCTAAGCGAGTATAAAAGCTCCGCCTCCTGCTGCACACTGCACTAACACTGTTGCTCTTCACTGTCATCATGGATTTATATTCATTATATTTGTTTAAGATGATAAGATGTTCCTCCATTCATTGTAAAGACACTCAATCTGCCAGGATCTCCACTGATTGGTCAGAAATACAATCTCCACCCCCTTTATGTGCACGCACACATACCGAGGGTACATGGCTTAAATCAGCGTGTTTTGAACGAAGTTCGTAGTACAGCTCCTGTCTGACAGGGAATGTTTGGTTAGTTCAAGCCAGCTCACGGAGATTATTTCCAATCTAGATTCGTAGTATAGGCCCTTAGAACAATGAAGAATGTGAGCATTCTTTGTATGATTTTTGTATCTTTCAGTTGTTATTTCTTATTCCTTCGCTGTCATTTTGTAAATGTTTATCTACTTTTGTGTTGATTTTGTGTGTGACTGGAGTCATGTGAATTTTGTTGGTCATTTTGTATATTGTTGGAGTCACTTTGTGTAATTTTAATGTCTTTGCACATTTTTGTCATTCTGTTGCTTTTTGCATGTCATAAGTGATTTAATGTATTATGATCTAACCTTTTAATATATCGGAGTGATTGTTGTTGTTTTATTTATGTTTCAGTTATTTGTAGATAACATAACAAAAGCAAAGGGCTGCCTTCTGGAAAGACAAAGACCCTGGGTTTAGCCCTATGCAGGCAGTGTTTTGGAATTTGCATGTTCTCCCTTTCAGAGGACTGCAGGTCCATCTTACCTGCCAGGCCAGTAGCTGGTCAGGCTCCAGCTCCACAGCCTTTTTATAAGCTGACTGTGATTGATCTGGTTGGTCCAGTTCACTGGCTGCCAAACCAATGAAAACCCAGGCATTGTAATTGGTCTTCTCAACTTTCAGGACAGTCTGCAATCACAAGAAAAAAGCAACAATACCTCGACAATCTCCCCCATGACCATATCAGATCAGTGACACTAATAAACATGTAAGATACCTTACCTTGCAGTGTTTAAGAGCCTCTTTAAACTCCTTGTTTTTAATGGCCTCTCGAGCACTTTTAAGTGCAGCTTTCACTTCTTTACTTGACATCTGTAAACAAGGATAAACATTAAAATAAATAGCCCCACGCAATTAAGCATAGCAACGAATAAAATAATGTAAACAGCTATCTGAATAATATATGACAATCATTTAGTATTACATTTCCTACTTTAATTTCAGGTCAAAATTAGCACGTATTGTTAGCTGACTGTTAGCAGTGATGCTAAAGTTTAGCACTAGCTGGCAGTTTAACAACACTATTTTTCAAAAATTCACACCGAGCAGACCCTTGACTGTTAGTGTTAACCAGACTACCTACCAAGTAGTATTTAAATAAATATGTAAAAGTATTAAACTCACTGTTTGCCTTTCCAACTTGCACACCATACGACACGGAAGTGAAAGTGGCAGCAAATATTTAACTTTCAAAATAAAACCCTTAACGCTGAGATACGCAAAGTTTGTACCGTGCTGGAATTACTATGCACAAATTGTCATACTGAGACTACAATGATATCTTTGTTGTTATTCACATAATATTGTGTATTAAGAAGTATAATAATGAATTTTAAATATTTCAGCAAGTTATTCGTCAGTGAAGTACATTTTATGCCAAATATTTACTTTGAAATTGAATGAACGTCTCAGCACAGCGGAAGTAGTAAAATTGTATTTTCCAGTAGTGCGCATGCTCAGATACAATCTCAGTACGTGACAACGGGTAATAAACACAAATGAACAAAAATGTTCAATATTTTAGGGATTTATTTGTGTACTCAGTTGTCATTTTTATTCCAGTCATAATACTGTTTAAGTGCAGTATTTGATATACAAATGAAGAAACATTTCAAACACCCATAATTATAAAACAAATACGTTTTTTTAATACATTAATAAAAACAATGGTTTGTATTGAACATGATAATTTATGTGACAATCTAAATATCTTTATATACTAATTATTGCTTTGTCCTGTTTTTAATATTTAATTTAATATAGAAAAGTGAAACCACACACTTAAGAAAATTGAATACTTTAATCAGAAACTTTGAAATGATTGAAACAAAGACAATATATATATATATATTAGAAAGTTGGTGTAAAAGTAAACATTTAGCAAATATATATCGTATTTAATGTGTTTTATTTGTGCATTGAACACATTTACTTTCCATAAAAGCTATCAGGCGCTCTTTTATTGTAAAAGATGCGTCACAGCAATTATTTGATTAAGTACAGCTTGAAAAAATAACCAGTTTACAGATAAGCAACAAAGAAACCTTCCATTGTTACGACAGACCATACAACCAATGGTCAATAGCTCGCTCATTGAACAACACATCTTTTTGCCAGTCGACATGCCACCTAAGATTAGCAATAACCTGGCTGTAGTTTGACCCTAGACTCTGATGCCACGCACTAAATGCTTTTCTGTTGTAGAGATGAACATCAGCGGAGACCTTTGGATAGTCTATGATGCTCTGCAGGAGCTTTTCCAGATGCGTCTGCACATCTGGAAACCTGTGAACCACGTTGTGAAGTTCATCCTGGTCGTGTCTAAGATCTGAAGAGAAAGAAAAAGAAGAGAAACACTTTACTTGAAGTTTTGTACAGAAGGCTGACATTACACTGTCATTATCTGTCATTAGAATGAATAAGGTGTCATAAAGGCTGTCATTAAGTATCGTTTGCTAAATGATGACAACTTTAGCTAAATTATGACACCTTTGACACCTTTGACGATGCCCGGTGGGCTGTCGACCCAAATTTAGTCAGGCTGGTCTGCTAAGTTTTTTTGTATTTTGTATTTTTTTATTTTTTTACGAGCAATTGGAGGCAGACATGGTAACAGGTAGGCAAAAAATTTCCAAAAGTGGCAAAACATGGCAAGAAAATGGTAGGGGGTGTCCCGATCCGATATCGACATCGGATATCGGTCCGATATTAGCCTGAAAATAATAATCGGATATCGGATTCAAATTTCCGGATTTTCAGATTAAAAAATAAATAAAAATTAAATTATTTTTTCATTTATTTGATTCAATTGTAGAATACTGTAGATTTATGTTGAAGGTTGAAATGTATGTAACCAGTTGGTTAATAATAAATGGGTCAGTTTTTCTCATACCTACTATTGCTGACTATTGTTCTCTGTTTGAGAAACATCACTTGATTAAGCCTTTTCTAACATTCCACACTAAAAAAATAAGTAATTTTTTTTTTTTTTTTATTAAAGAAAAGAGAAAGAAAAAATAAAAATAAAAAAGGCTGCAATTTCGGTATCATATCGGAAATGAAAAAGTATCGGGACGATTTTAGAAAAGTAACTAAAATGGGTCAAAAGCATTCAAGATTGGCCAAAAATGGGCAAATAAAGAGGAACCAGATGGTATGTAATGGCAATGGGTAGATTAAATGTGCAAAATGTGGCAAACAATAGTGAAAAACGGCACAAATGTGTAACAAAAAGAGGTAAAATGTAGGGAAAAAAAGGAAACGTGGTATTTATTGGGCAAAAGTTAGCCTATTTGAATGAAAAGTGGCCAAAAACATTAAAGAAAGGACAAAAATTTGATACATGTCAAAAAGACCTAGCAAAAATGGGCAAAAAATAGAAAAAAGGGATATTTATTAACAAACGGTAGCTAAAGTCTGAAAAAAGTATCAGAAATTTTTGAAAAGGGACAAAAATGGGACAAAGGCAGTTGCAAAATGGGCAAAGGAAATACATACATTAAAAGGGGTTAAAATGTTTCCCATATTTAAGATTTTCTGGGGGAATAATAATTAACATGTTGAGCATCACTGACTTAAAAACAATTTCTACATGGTGTCACTGATAATATAGTGGAATGGTCTAGACAGAAAATGCCTGGGATGAATTTTTGTCCCAGTCCACCCCTGGGTTAGGGGTTAGTATAACAAAGGGTTAGGGGTTAGTGTAACAAAGGGTTAGGGGTTAGTGTAACAAAGGGTTAGGGGTTAGTGTAACAAAGGGTTAGGGGTTTGTGTAACAAAGGGTTAGGGGTTAGTGTAACAAAGGGTTAGGGGTTAGTGTAGCAAAGGGTTAGTATAACAAAGGGTTAGGGGTTAGTGTAACAAAGGGTTAGGGGTTAGTGTAACAAAGGGTTAGGGGTTAGTGTAACAAAGGGTTAGGGGTTAGTGTAACAAAGGGTTAGGGGTTTGTGTAACAAAGGGTTAGGGGTTAGTGTAACAAAGGGTTAGGGGTTAGTGTAACAAAGGGTTAGGGGTTAGTGTAACAAAGGGTTAGGGGTTAGTGTAACAAAGGGTTAGTATAACAAAGGGTTAGGGGTTAGTGTAACAAAGGGTTAGGGGTTAGTGTAGCAAAGGGTTAGGGGTTAGTGTAACAAAGGGTTAGTATAACAAAGGGTTAGGGGTTAGTGTAACAAAGGGTTAGGGGTTAGTGTAACAAAGGGTTAGGGGTTAGTGTAACAAATGACACTTAATGACAGCCTTCATCACACCTTATTCATGCTAATAACAGGTGTCATGTCATAATAATGATAGTGAAATGCCAGCCTAAACCAAAAGAAGAGAACAATATTAATGGTGTTTCTCTAACATTATGTCAAAAAGAACTTGCCAAAGAGTTGTGGAGAGACACTAAGTCCATTTCCATATGTGATGTATTTCCACTGTCCACTTCTCAACATGTATGTGGAGGAATTTGCATTGCAGCCATGATATTCACTCAGCACCCAATCACGATGTTCCTTCTTGGTAGAATTATTCGATGCAGAAATCAGAGGAAGGAGGGATTGGCCACTCACATAACTGACAGCTGGAATCCTTGCAATGTCTAAAGAAAAAAAGCTCAGTGTCATTCATCACGAAGCCACGAATGATGACCTGAAATCTTTGTCTTTATTCTGCCTTCTTACCCAGCACAGTGGGGTAGATATCTACTAAAGAGACGAGCTGGTTGAGCTGTAGACCAGATTTTAAACCCGGGCCCGTGATAAGGAGCGGTACGTGGGAGCTCCCCTCAAACATCGACATCTTATAGAACTGCCGGTGTTCCATAGCCAATTCCCCGTGATCGGCTGTGAATATCACAACAGTGTTTTTGAGTAAGTCAGCGTCTCTCAGAGCAGAAATCACCTGACCTGCAGAGGAACAGGAAGTAAAAGCAGAACATAAAGATAAAGAGGCTTTTTTTTTTATTTCTGATAAATGTCACAGACAAAATTACAAATAATTCCTTAAATTAAACCAAGTGTATTTTAGTTAAAAGTAGAAATAAAATAGCAAAAACAGTATATAAATGTGATTTTAATTCAGCTTTATAATAGCAGCCAGGGTTGGGTCCTTTATAATTGTAATCACAATAACTGATGATTAATTACAATTGTGATGTAATTATAATTGTAATTTAAATTTTAAAAAATATGTTGCTGTTGTATTCGTAATTGAATTGTAATTGAGTTCAGATCATTGACTTTGTATTTGTAATTGGCATGGAAACTTTATAAAAACTGTCAATTACAATTACATTAAACGTGTTACAGTTCTATGACTTACACATACTGTACGTAGTTATAGTTAACAATCAATAAAACATGTTTCATATCAAGTTTTCCCACGGTTAGTTTTCTTGAGGATCATTTTACCATTAAAAAAAATTTAATTAAGAGGTTTACTGACAGAAAAAAGGCTCAGATGCACATACCAAAAATATAAATACCAATATTTTCATGGATAAGGAAGCCTAACAAGGTAAACAAGAGACGGAGAAAGAAATATTGGATGACAGATCATATATTTTGTTAGCGTATTTTACAGCTGATTTAAAACATGGGTCACAACCAACCTGTTATCATAAGAGATGCTAACAGAGAGCTAACACAAGAGGAAGGTTAAGTCTTAATGGGTTATTTACTTCAGGCTCAGTAATTGAATTGAACTTTATGAATTGAGAACGTAACTGTATTTCACTTTCAGGGGAAAAAGAATAATTGCAATTGGAAAAAATGCTGGTCACCGTAATAATAAATAATAGAGCTGTGGCTAAATACGGATAATTGAAGACGTCATTTTGAAAAATTAAAAAAAAATGTCATTGACCCCACAACCCTGGAGATAATTGTGAATTGTTGTTTTTAACTAACCTAGCATTGCATCTGCTTCAGCACACATGGCATAATAGAAGGCACGGATGTTTTTGATCTCGTCCACAGTAAAGGCACCGCTGCAGTTTTTGGTGAAGGTGGAGTAGTAATCAACAGGGTGCATCGCAGCCATAGGCAACCACTTAGGAATGGAAATTAAATCAGAAGCTACCTATTTGTAAAAGAACATGGGAAGTCAATTTAACCACATCAAAAGTGCATTTAAATTGAAATAAGGATTAGAAAAGAGGAAAAAACACCTTTGTCAGCCAGTATGGTGAGGTACGGAACGTGGATCCTCCTGCAGTGGATCCCAGGGATTCCGTTTTGTACGGGTGAGGCAGGTTGAGGCCCAGATAAAACGCAAACGGCTGCGGTGAGGATGCAGCTGTCTGTTGGATCCACTTCACAGCATCATCAACTGTTGTCCAGTCTTCTTCCATGATCCTAACAGTCGACATGTTTCCAACGAGCTCAGCCACTGGTCGGCCTTCTTGGCGCAGCAGGAAGTGAACATCACGAGTCCAGGCTTCAACACGATTGCTTTGGCAAATAGAAAAGGGCGACCAACACCATGGGAGAAAAAACAAACCTGAAAGATTATTCAGACCGTTCTCGTAGAAAGTGGGAAGTAATTAGACCAGGGTTGGGGTCAAATACATTTTTTAAGTTACAATTATGTTTTTAATTACCCATGTTCAATTATATTTACAGTTACCCGCGTTTTTTCCCAATTAAAATTAAATGATAAAATTATTTTTATCCTCAGAAAGTTACTTACAATTACATTCTTAATGACTAAAGTTCAATTACAATTAATCGCAATTACTGAGCCTGAAATAAATAACCTAATAAAAGTTAACCTTCCTCTTGTGTTAGCTTTCTGTTAGCATCTAATTTGTTTCACATCTATTGGTTACCTTGTTGGGCTTCCTAATCAATGAAAATAAAGGTTTTAATATTTTTGGTGTCAGCGTCTGAGCCTTTTTTGTGTCAGTGTTATTTATGTATATAATGTAAAATTAGGAAAAGCTTGATATGAAACATATTTTCATAATTATTAACTACATATGTGTAAATCTGTACATTGAACTGTAACATTGTTCCCCAGTTTTAAATTATAATTGACAATTATTATAGATTTTTCATGGCAATCACAATTACAAAGTCAATAATCTAAACTAAATTACAATTTCATTATGATTATGATAGCAACAGATTTTTTAAAATTACAATTATAATTACGCCATAATTGTAATTAATTATCAATTACGCGATTACGATTATAATTGATCCCAACCCTGCAGTATACCCCACGATTTCAATGTATTTATTTTTTCTTATGATAAAGTGTGGGAAAGGTTTATATGAAACATATTCTAATGATTATTAACTACATATGTGTAGAACTGTACATAGAACTGGAACATTGTTCCCCAGTTTTGCGTTAAATTATAATTGACAATTTTTATAGATATTTTCATAGCAATTACAATTACAAACTGAATTATTTCAATTCAAACATGATTAAATCAGCAAGAGGTTTTTCCATTTACAATTATAATTTACGTCATAGTTGCAATTAATGATCAATCACGCGATTAGAATTACAATTGATCCCATCCCTGAACTAGACTGATAAATGTCATATTGATTTGGTGAACATGAATAGTTTGGTACCTGACAGAGTGTCCCCCTGAGGTGTAATCCAGTTTGCCCATCCTTTTTGTCAGGTATCCATTCTTCTCCAGCAAATCCATCCATGTGGTTGCATTTGCCTCCAAACACTTATAATTGTTCCATGACTGCGTGAGATGAACAAACTGACCACTCCACATCGCTGAGGATAAAAAAACGTTGCAAGTTGAAGACAACTCTTTGACGTAAACTGAGATAACTGGGTATCCAACGATGCCACTTACCTGCCCTGGAGGGACAACAGATGGGTGAATTAGTGTAAGCATTAAGGAAGGTGGTGCCCAGCTGTCTCATATAGTCCACGTACGGTAGGTGTACAACTCTGCTGCCAGGTTCAAAGGTCAATCTGCCGTCCTTTAGAGATCATAGAACAGTTGGAAATGTGAGATTTGAGGACTGAATTTCAAACTTGCCATCAAACCTCTCAAAACCTTCACATCATTTATAACTTCAATGTCTTATTAGATAAGCACTTAAAACTAGGGCTGTCCCGATCCGATATTGATATCAGATATCGGTTTGATATCAGCCAGAAAACGATTATCGGATTTTATCGGACTGCTTCTAAAATCTCCGATATATATTATATTGATTCAATTGTAGAATACTGTAGATATTATGTTGAAAGTTAAAATGTATGTAACCAAGTAGTTAATAACAAATGGGTCAGTTTTTCTCATACCTACTGTTGCTCACTATTGTTCTCTGTTTGAGTGACATCACTTGATCAAGACTTTTCTAACATTCCACACTACAAAATAAGTCATAAAAGGATGCATGATTTGTGCTGTTATGGTATCGGATCGATATCGGTATCAGCCAATATCCAAGGCTGCAATATCTAAATATCGGAAGTGAAAAAGTTGTATTGGGACATCCCTACGAAATACCTGGAACAGAAAATTTAAAAAATGTTGTTTTGAAACAAACAAAAGGGGCTTCTTCTCCCACCCCAATTAAATGTCAAGTAAAATTTTATTCTATTCTTGCTTTTATGGATACTTGTACATTTTTTGAGTATATTTCTAAATCAGTAATTTTACTTGTACTTAAGTACATTTTAAAAGACGTAAAGTATTTTATTACATGCATACACCCAACCGTTACTGTGTAATCTATCAACAATGAAATGCTCACATCATTGTCGACCAACCAGATTAAACGTAATGCACCGCGCCAAAACAGCACTGAATGCAGGTTATTTTCTCAGTTAGAGCCTGATAATTTTGTTTTATTTTGAATTAAAGTCATTGGTTTTATTTGATTAAAAAAAAAAAAAAAAAAAAAAAAGAACTGTACATTTTGACAATGTGAGATGTTTACAAGGGTACCGTGGCAAGGTTTATTACCAAAAATAAACATAGGACTCAATTAGTTTGTGGCTTAAACTCATTTGGTTTGTGGCTAAATTGTGGATATTTGACTACGATGTCAATAGCCTCATTGTTAGTGTTGTGTATTTTGTTGTTCTGTGTTTGTTTGTCAAGGTCTAGTTGTGTTTAGAATGAACTCTGGACTAAGTACTGTATTTGTATGTATTTCCCTGTCTTAGTGTGTCACATGTAAAATGTTAAAACTCAAATAAAGTTAAGAATAAATAAATAAATAAAATTAACGTGGCGGTGAAAATAACTAGTCATTTTTACTTTCAGTATTATTTATTTCAGCTACTTTTCACTTGTACTTGAGTACACATCTGCTTGATTCACTGGATCAATTGATTTAGAATGTTATTGATTTCGATATATATATTTTATCTTTAAGTAATTAAAGATATATTTATCAATTATCAAAAGGAGCAGCAGAGAATGACTGTTATGTGAAAAGCATGTAATGTATTTCACCTTGAAAGGTTTGTGTATTTGAAGTTTTGATTAAACCAACTAAAATCAACAACTGAATTAAAGCATGTTGATGAGCTTGTTATTATAAGTCGACCTTGTTCATTGTATAAAGTACAAGATTCCTATGAAAAGAAGTTAAAAAAAAAATATATATATATATATATATATATATATATATATATATATAGAACAGGGAATATTGAACTTCATACTCACAAGTGCATCAGTCATCACCAGTACAATGTTAACTCTGCTAGCATTTTGGCAATAACTTCGATGGTTGTTTTGAAAAAGAAAAATTATAAACAAAATAAACATCCTTTAAACTACTATTCTCCTCTTTGGTGGAATATTCACCACGTATGTTCCTCTTGTCTTTACGCAGCTTCTGACCACAGAAATATGTCTTTAACAACATAGTGATATCATATCCGGGTTACCCTTTCAAAATAAGCGTATGTTTTTTTTTTTTTTGTGTGTGACGGTGTCACGTACTGAGTTTACCTCCGTACTGAGATTAGAACCCTAACCTAATCCATTAAACAAATAAAACACGTGTCCGTTCACTTTGAAAGCCGAAATGAATTATTATTATTATTTTATTTTATTTTTAGCAAAATTTCATTTTCCGGTAGTGCGCACGTGTGCACATGCGCATATACAATCTCTGCGCGATGTGATTGTTTTTTTTTTAATTTTTTTTTTAATTATCTTATTCGCTAATAAATGCTAATATCTGTTGACAATCTTACGGTGAAAATAGGAAATAATATTTCCTATTAAACAAACATTCTAACTTATAACGTATTCTATTTGTAGTAACACAATAAACCCACTAGAGGGCAGCAAGTACTCATGTTATAATTCCATTTAGGCTTACCGTAAAATGACGCTTCAAAAAGATTTCATTTTACTAAGTTTTATACTTTCGACAAAACAGTAATGACAACACACTCACAGCCACAACAGTAATGTCACAAAAATAATGACAAATATACAAAGGCTATTCATAACGACAATACGTCAGTATTGATTTTGTTGTTGTTGTTGTTTAAACAAACAAAATAAACAAATATTGAATCAAAACACAATACAAAAGTATCATTGACAATCAAGAACTAAACTAAATAAAAACTAAAACCAAATTATTTCATATTTGGGAAATTTTTAACATCAAATTTATATTGAAAAAATGTATATTGTATTTTATATATATATATATAATAAACAAAACAAAACCACCCTGATTTAGAAAATGTGGGGGGAAAAAAATGCAAGTACAATATTTACCACTTCCCCCTTGTACAACTTGCCTACACAAAAGAAGAGGGCTGAGGCCTCAATCGACTGATAAAAGATTAGATAATCAGTGTGGTTACTATAGAAACAAATGAATGAAAATGTCTCTTACATTTTGATATGTTTTGTTTAATCGATTTCAGTCAAACAACAACTCATTGTTACAAGGCAGCTATGATCAATAATTGTGAATATTCTAATTTCCTATGATCAAAAGGTCACAATATGTAAGTGTGTTAAACTGGTGAAATGTACATGTTTTGTAACATGATGTCATTTTAAAATAATTACAATCATTTAAAAACTAATATTTTGGCTATTATCTGTTATTTGTTGTATACTTTTACTGTAGTGACATTCAACAGGTGACACTGCAGCTTGAAACTGAAATCACCAACATCCGCTAGGGGGCGTTGTTTAGCCCTAGAGTTGTTTTTCCACTTGGAGACTTATTTAAGACAATGAGAACAGCCTGTGTGTGTACATTGTGCATGGTTGATGAATTGTTAGGGTATAATCTGATTCATATTCTTCCTTTTAAAACACATTTCTAGTCCACACCAGCATCCTTGCATGGCCTATGCTGCACGTGGATCGTTCTTATCTGTAGTCAATTCAGATTAAAGGCGAACAACACCACCAACCAAAGGAAGGTTTAACTGAAGTTGTAAAGGACTTGTTATTTATTTGCGAGCACAGATTGGTTACATGCATCAGAGTTGTTTCGAATGAGTTGATGGAAATGTGTTTTTGATGAAATCCACACTGTATTTAAATGATAAAAATGTTTAGTTTGCAGTAGAAAAAGTGTAGGTTTGCTGATGTTTTTCTTCTGCAGCTCTCGTCCATTGTCCATAACTGTGATGAGGGTGTCTTTGTGCAGTCTCTCTCAGCTGTTTGGACCATACTTGTCATCTTGGCTGGCTGCCACACAGCCGGAAGGAGGGGGCTAGCGATGCCTCCTGCGCATGCGCAGATGCTTGTTTTTCTCTCAGCCCAGTCGCTTAAAGTGAGCTGATCCGCGGGGGTTTCCTTGTCTTTGACTGGAGACCACCTCGCGGAGAGGCGGATGATAACAGCATCCGTTGCTGTTATTGAGCCCTTCAAAGCATCTCAATGAACTGCTCGCCGAGACATCACTGATCGAGCCCCGATCGGTGTCTCACATCTTCACACCCTTTTTTCCCCCCTTATGAGATCTTTTTTCTTCTCCCCTTCCCCTTGTTGCACAGACTTCTTTTTTTTTTTTAATTTCAAGGTCTGTGTAGCCTGAGTCTTTCCACCATGGTGCTAGGAAAGGTGAAGAGCTTCATAGTGAGCTACGACTGTCTCAATGACAGTAATGTCCCCGTGTTCTCCAGCGGGGACTGTGTCTCAGGGAGGGTGGTCATCGAAGTGACCGGAGAAATCCGAGTCAAATCTCTCAAAATACACGCAAAAGGATTTGCAAAAGTTCGCTGGACCGAGTCAAGAAATGCAGGATCCAACACTGCCTACACGCAAAACTACACAGAAGAAGTGGAATATTTAAATCACAAAGACATCCTAATTGGGCACGAGAGAGGTAAGTGAGCTTTATTTTCCAGGGGAGATTTTTAATGGACACTGAGATACTCGTCGTGTTGTTTTGCTCCTAAAAGGAAATGCAGTAGATGTGATGATAACAGAATAAAAGACTAATTTCAAAGCTGTTTTTAGTTATACACACGTAGTGACATGAACTCCATCTTTCCCCTCTCTTGTTTGTGAGAATGAGTGACAGCTGCTGGGGCATCTTCTGTCTTTCATAGGATTTCTACTTCTATTTAAGTGTTAAATTCAGTTTTGAAAGCAAGTACGAAAAGACAATGGCTTCCAAGGATGCGTTAGCGTGTTTGTTGGGAAATTTCATCCCCGAACCGCACCTTTTACGGTGTTTCTTTGTAGCTTTTCTTAAGTTTCCACCTATTGTTCAAAGCGGTTCAATCCTGTTCAGAGAACTGGTCCAGGAGTGGGCGGGGTGCTGCGGGTTGGCCCCGCCTTTTCTTGCTTCCCATTGGCTGAGGTGCTCATGTGCGGCCAATGACATCATTATCTCGCAAAGTGACAGAAAATTCTGCAACGTTTCTATGCAAGATTTGAGCAAACTGCAGGTGGTGTTGTGAATGGGTTTGTTTGTTTTAAATAAGCTCTTTTAGCCTTTTTCTTCTTTTAATAAGAGACTATTTTCGACACTTTTTGTCTTTAGCTCGAGACATATATGTATATGTAGTGACACATTGCGTCTGAAGTTCCCTGTTTTCTGATAATAACACGATGCGAGCATGGAAAGTCACACTTGAGCAGCTAGTTTCTCGAAAGAACGATCTGGAATGATCTTTGTACGCAATTTGAGTCACTGCAGCAAACAACAGCCAGTTTTTTGTTTTTTTTTCTCTCGGTAAAGCCCAGCTGGAGGATGAATATTGTTTTTTGTAAAATCGCACAGAATAGTGCAGACTCCTGTGTGTGTGTGGCGGTGGAGGTGTTGTGCGCGGACTGGTCGTGTAGTGTAGTGTAGGGCAGGCTGTGGTGTCGCACAGTGAATGCGTAATGAGCGCAGCGCGGCTGTGGAAGCTGCTCGCGCCGGTTCAGGCCGGTCTCCTCCTGCTGGAGGCTGCAGTTTGACTGACAGCTCGGCACTTGTTTACCACACAGCGGCTGCTGCTGCTGCTGGCAGCAACACACCCACTTATACACTTTTTATACCACAATAATAATAATAATAATAATAATAATAATAATAGACTTAATTGAAAGATTTTTCCATTATTTTTTTCACAGAGAGCTGAAGAGGCTTCTCAATGCAAAAACACCCCTTTTCCTTCTCTCAACACTATAGACAATCTTTATTATGTGGATTCAAGCATCTGTAAGAATTATCGTTCATTCGTAATCATGGATTTGATCATGTGCAGAATAAAAATATGTAACCAAGGCCCCCTTTTAAACCCTTATAGAAATACATGAGGAAAAAAACATGTGTGCAAGCAAATAACAAGTGTTAGCAGCAGGTTGTGGAAATAGTGTGTTATACACACGAGGAATTTGACTTGGTGAAGTGTGGTCTCTCTAACAATGTAAAGATTAAATAATAATCAACTAGAAAATATAAACAGTAGTTAAAGACTAATATGTGCAAAACTAAAAATAATAATAATAGGATAATAGTGCACTATTGGTAAACTGTGTACCCACTTTTCCACCAGAAACAGCTTAAATTTCCTCAGTAATGTAATATACATTTGGTGATATAGGTAATTACAATATTGCCTATATTGATATATTTTTATTTTATATCTTATTTTGTATTTTAATACTTGTTTCAGGAGAACTCACTCACACCTGTGAATGTGCCTGAGTGCCATTTTACGTTCACATTTAACCCAGAATTGTCGTTCTGGTAAGACTTTATTGAGTTAAAAATATTGAGATGCACATCATATATAGCCATTTCGAGAAAAAATATCAAGATATGAGACTTCATCTATATCGCCCAGCCCTAATATACGTAGCTCTTCTGTTTCACTCATCTATGTGTATCAAAAAGCTCTTTTGCTTTTGGCCTCTTACCCTGTCACAAGTTATTCACTTTTCTTTCATTGCATCACTTCTAAATTAGTTAACTATAGCTGTTTGGCCTTCTTGTTACACGATAGTTTAGAGAACAAAAGGTTGACTTCATGTGAAGCGTGTCCCACCCTCTAACAAGCGCAATGATAATCTCTCAGTAAAGTCTGACTGGTGTAGGTTAGGGCTCTAGCTGTGTGGCAGATTACCCTAAATATTGCCCCGCATTATTTATTCCCAAAATTGGTGTAGGGATTAGTCGCACGTCATGCGCACTCGTTTCCTGGCTTTGGGTTCTCTCATGGGTTCCATTTTCATCTTTCATATAATATTCTAATCCCACACCTATATGATAGTAAAATTTGTTTATCCTCTTCTGTCTCCCCCACCCTGTTTTTTGGTATGACTTTCAGATGCCTTCGTAGAGCATTTTGCCCAGGTATGGTATACATGTGTTTGGAATATTGTCCTCCTTGTTTTTCAGATGACGATAACTCTGAAGAAGGTCTCACCACTATCCATTCAGGAAGACATGAGTATGCATTCAGCCTCGAGCTTCCACAGACGTAAGTATCCCAATACTACACCGGGGTCAAAGGTTTAACAGCTGCACTATCATATCATTGCTGTTTATAGCTTCACTGTTTTTAAACATTTCTCCCTTCTACCTTATCCTCCCTGCAGACCTCTGGCTACCTCCTTTGAGGGCAAACATGGCAGTGTGCGCTATTGGGTAAAGGCAGAACTCCACAGGCCATGGCTTCTGCCCATGAAGACCAAGAAGGAATTCACGGTCTTTGAGCACATTGACATCAACACTCCATTATTGCTGGTAATTCCTCTCCTAAAGCATAAAATCAGTGTTTTTAGCCAACTGATGCATTGTAAGATGAACAGCACTCCAGATCAAAAATGTTCCTAATGGTGGCAACCACCAATCAGTTGCCCTATTTGGTCATATTTTTGGAAAACACATATTTCAACATCTTAACAGAAGACTGTTTACTGGTAGAAGAATTGCCATTAAATGTATCTGTTTTCTTTCAGTCACCACAGGCCGGCACAAAAGACAAGACACTTTGCTGTTGGTTCTGCACCTCAGGTCCTATTTCCCTAAGTGCCAAAATCGAAAGGAAGGGATACACACCGGGTAAGAATAAATGCAGAAAATTCTGTACCGATCAGTAATTACACAGCACCAACAGGTTGGTAATTTTTCTTTTGATGTTCTGTCATGTAGGAGAGTCGATCCAGATCTTTGCTGAAATTGAGAACTGCTCGTCCCGCATGGTGGTGCCAAAGGCAGCCATCTACCAGACACAGACCTTCTATGCCAAAGGGAAAATGAAGGAGGTCAAGCAGCTGGTGGCCAACCTGCGAGGGGAATCTCTGTCCTCAGGCAAGACGGAGACCTGGAGTGGCAAGATGCTGAAGATCCCACCTGTCTCACCCTCCATCCTGGACTGCAACATCATCAGAGTGGAGTACTCACTCATGGTGAGTTCTTTTTAAGAACTATCTCACACTCCTGTAGCATAAGGGTCTGGGGAACACAGATGTGCTTGGGACTTGAGGAAGCTCGTTTGGAATTATAGTATTTCTCCTGGTAAATGACTAGGCTGACTCAGCTCACTCTGCCAATCCTGGGCCTTGGATTTTGCGTGGTGTTATCTGCACATGCTGCTAAGCGTATTATCCCTGGTTATCTGTGGCAACACCTGCCTCGAAAGCACCTCTGACCTCTTTACACTGAGAGCAGAGAGACATCAGTCGAGGACTCTACCTTTCATATCCAACTGACCTCACGACATTGACACACATGTTGCTAAAGGGCTACCAAAGCCATATCCAAGTCCTTTCTTTAGTTTCTACCTATGAGGATTAGAAGCTATAGGCGCCAGGTCATGGTTTTGCTCCTTTGCTTTGACAATATTCATGTTTTAAGTGTTGGTGTTGCTTTGTGTTGGCCTGCAGGTGTATGTGGACATACCTGGGGCAATAAACCTATCCCTCAACCTGCCTTTGGTCATTGGAACCATTCCCCTCCATCCATTTGGCTCCCGAACCTCCAGTGTCAGCAGCCAGTGCAGCATGAGCTGGCTGGGCATGGGTCTGCCTGAGAGGCCTGAAGGTAAGCTGGGCATCTTACTGTCTAGGATTTTTTCCTGGCCAATTAATTAGGAATTGATTTATTACTCCATTGAAAACTAACTAAGTATTACCTTTCTGTTCAGCTCCACCAAGCTATGCAGAAATTGTGCCTGAAGAGCAAAGACGGAGCAGTTTGGACGTCCCAGCAGCTCGCGAGGACCTGGACGGACCCTTGTTTGCCTATATTCACGAGTTCCGCTTCCAGCCACCTCCTCTGTACTCTGAGGTAAGCATCACATTTCTCATAGCGACGAATCTACTCAGTTGATCTATTTATCATCAAAAACCAGTCATGCATTACAAGATATAATGTGCATTTTCTCCTATTTTGCTTCAGATTGATCCTCACCCAGATCACACCAGCCGCACAGAGGAGCGCAGGCTCGACTCGTGTCCATCGCGCTGAGGGCATTCCCAATCATTCCCTGACTGCTTCTGGGAACTCAAAGGAAATTGCTTGCAAGGCTCTGCTTTGATTACTCCTGTCCTATTAACAGCGCTTCCCACAGTGCTGTTAGGAGAAAAACAAAAACATCTAGCCAACAAAGACTTCCCGCATTGGATTGGGAAAAAAAAACCTCTTCCTGCTTTCCCTCAGTAAGGGAGAGCAGGAGTCACTAGTTTGGGGTGTTACTTCCTTCAGTGGTGTATGTGCAGATGAACACGTATTCGGGCTGCATGAAAGACCCCTGCTAGTAGTGAGAGCTCTGGCAAAAAGCCACGACCAGGAGGAATCGCGAGCTCTTACTCTGCCGAGCTCCTCCAAACTGTTGATTCTTCTCGACTTGTGGCACATAAAGACAGTTCCTCAGACAAAGATCAGGACTGATCGTGCACCCACTACAGGAGAATGGCTCGCAGAAGAAGGAGCAGACGGTGAATAATCTAACCACCATGAGTAGATGTAAAAGTAGGCTTTTTAGCTGCATCAGTCAACACCAGAGCAAAGATCCTCCTGCCTCATTTGGGATTTGTTTGCACATTTTGTTCTTGAGATGTATGGCTGTTTGATAGAACTTTATAATAATCACTAATGTTTTGCTTTTGGCCTTGCGATGCACCTGACCATAAATATGAGACTGCATATTTAACTTTGAGGAGTTTAACCTAAATAACTCCCAAGTGTCGCTGAGAACAGGATATAATGAAACGACTGAAAAGTACAAGATCAATGCACTGATTTGTTGAAGAACGTTAATTTTTCTTTTCTCACTATGATGTTGCTGCGGTGACTAAAAAAACAACTAGATCGGACTTTAATATCTGCAGCACTCGGTTTCCATCTGGAAGCTCTGTAAAACGTTGCCTGTTTTACTTGGATTTAAGTGTGGCTTTGTTTGTCATGAGTTTAGCTTTGTTACCGTTTTCAGTCATAGAATAGTCTATTTATCCTATTATTAGTTTTCAGGTTGTTCTGGATAAGGACTAGGAGGGCTGCAGACCAGTTTTTACCACCATGTATTTAGGTTTGAGTGAGAATAGTCGGTCCAGCATTCCTCTTCCTTATCTGAGGGCACACCAGGCTTGTAGAACTGCCAGAAAAGCACTGTCTCAGGTGGTCCTCTCACTTGCCAAATGGTTGGGTTTTGGGGGGGGGGGGGGGGTGGGTAAGGCTTTCTTTTTTTTTTTTTTTCCATTGCACTGTTAATTTTTTTTAAATATATATATATATATATATATACACTACCAAAATGAGAGAACAGACCTGCAGACACAAGGCAGCTTTCTGAAATAAAACACATTCCCTTATAGGCCTGTTGCACCTTCTTTTCATCAAGTCACTATTTCAGGTTTTACCAGACCAGTGAAACCAGGATGCTAGTTATGAAACAACAAACAAAACAAAACTGTAATGACGAGGCTTCTGCATTTAACAAATGATACCCAGTGTTAACGCAGATCTAGCAACGTTGCCAAATATCGGTTTCAGCTGGTAAGAACAAGTAATAGGTTGATATGAGTAATACATTGGTTTCTAACTCATTCACAACTAAAGACCAGCTGAAACCGAAATTTGACATCAGTACATAAAAAAAAAGAAAAGCTCCATTTTGATATAAAATAAGAGAACATCTAGCATTCAACGGTGAAGGTCTGGACCAAAACCACTTGGTACTGAAACGGTTGCTTAGGATGCAAATACCGACATAAGTCATTCTTTTTAGAAATATTAGCGGCTATTTAAGTTTACATTTGGAAAGGTTGCTGTTGCATGTTTGTTTGTTGGTGTGTGTGTTGAGTTTGTGCACGCTCTTTATCTTGATCCAACCGACAACTAGAAATAACAGCTTCTGTTGGTATATGGCAAACTGCAGATTATTGAAGTGATCTCATCATAGTGGCCTTGACCTGGAAAACACCTGATCAAGATTCTTCATTTCTTGTTCTGAGGTTTTGTTATTTGTGAACACCTGTATGTTTCTATGTTCGTATAAAAGGACAAAAAGGGAAGAGAAAAAGGTCTTTTGAAGCAAGTGTTGTTGTTTTTTTTTTGTTTTTTTTTAAAAGTGACATCTTGGACATGCCTTTTGATTGTTATATTTTTGTAAAGTTGGTGATGGTTGACTGTCTCTTTCCATGTATTTTAGGGCATTGACAGGTTGCTTTCTAATTTTATAAGCAACCTTTTTGAGTTAGTCTGACCCCTCCCACCCCAACCCTTTCAGGACTTGTATTGGTCGCTGTTGATCGGCACTCCTTCCCTCAGAGAACCATGTTGTTAAAATGGCACAGCAAACTTAACACTTCTTCTTTGACGAAAACAAGTCAGCAGTTCTGTTATTGGGAGTTTATATTGGGGAAGCATAAGTCATGAATAAGCTTACGTATTTCTTTCAGGTTGCTCTATTCTCTAGTCTAAGCTTGGGCCTCAGTAGTGCAGTGTCATACCTAAGCTGAACTCTTGGCCTGAGCGAGAGCAGGAGCTGAAATGTTCGCAGATGATGAGTTACGGCGTTGGGATCTGAAACATTTTGCAAACAAAGTGCAATATTATTCACTGATATTTCATCATTCTCCATTTCTATGTTTTTGTTTATTTTATTTTTTTTAACTCTTATTTGTCTGTTAATCACAATGATGTATAGGTATTCTATGAATATACTATGTTCTAAATGATTTAACCTTGTCTAGTTCTTCCTTTTGATTTGAATAAACATCATGTTTGAATTTACAGACGGTTGGCTGTGAATTATTTAAACACCTACAAAGCTAAACAAATGCACACTACAGTCAAATTGAAGATGTAACCCGAATAATCTAGTGAGTCCACATTTATAATTGTTTGGCAGGATCAATCATGAACAGTTGATTGATTTAAAAAAAAAATAATAATAATAGTTTTTTTTACTATATGACTTACTTTCAGATTAAAAACACACAAAGATAGAAAGTAGCAGGAGATGAATAATCACCCTGGGTTTCACAGCGGAAAATTAAAATCCGTTTTAAATGGGTCAGCAGATGAAGCAACACTACCCCTAGAGTTTGCTCTAAAAACAACATCGGAACACTTCTCAGTCACTTTGTTGATCGTTAAAATATAAGTTCGAACAAGTGCAGTTACTGCTGGTTTACTAGCAGTAACTTACCAGATCCTGTCAACACCAAGGACAGAGAACTGTTTTTACTCGGCTTAGTACTTTAGGCCTCGTGGAAATGTTCTCTCCAGGAAATTTTCTACTGAACAAACATAAAAAACACAAATGGACTTGTACTACAAAAATCAAATCATGCACACACAGGACCGCCCACTTAAGAGTTTCTTAAACCTTTAATGTCTTCCTGCAGTAAATTTGATAAACGGTTATCCCAAGCAGTCAACAGTTGGTTTTTCTATGTTTATCGTTCTCTTTTGTGAGTGAATCCATTTCACTCACAGCTTATCGACTGCTACATCTGCCCACTGCGTCACCCCCGGTGATGTACTAATGGATTAACTTAGCACCAATGCTAAAAGCTCAAATGAGCTCAGTGGATTCGATCCCAACTGGGTGTGGTTGGTTTTATCTATGTGGTCCATCTGGAACAAGATGCATGCAATGACATCTCAATAGCATGAAAGTCATTGCTGGTGCATAACTAAAACTGACCGTTAGTGATGGTGCAAAGCTCTCTATGATGCAGATCATGTAACATTTCCTAAACACTTGCAGAACTCTTACATGATCAAGTCAAATTCAGGCTCACTGATGACTCAGCAGCTCCGTCAGCTTTGACCGAGCACATTAGTCTGCTTTTGTGTGGCCTACAGTAGTACTCTACTGTCCCAATTGACTTCTGAGAAGTTGGGCATCTGTGGGGGGGTCAGAATGAAAAAGGCAGAAGGGGATTTTTGATGTGTGTGTGTGTGTGTGTGCATGAAGTGCTGACATTACACAGGCCTCAGCTGTTTCCTCTCACCAGTTAATCCCACTATACCCAGAAATGGCCCGTTATCCACAGGTTCTCAGCAGCTCGGTGTGACCAGGCATGTTCAGCTTGGATGGGAAGCGCTTTGCTAAGGCCCCCCTCATGTTTGCTCTTCACTGCCAAATCATCACTCTGACATAATAGAAATACACACACACATTCATCTCAATGCTGAGGTCAGGGGTACATTGACATACAATAGAATAGATAAAATGACCACCTTGCTATTTACAATGGAAGGAGATTTTCACTTTGCATTTGATTCATTCAAGAATAACATTTTACAATTACATTAAAATCTGAAAATGACTTTAGTCCCACATTTTTATTATTCTTTATTCCTTGAATAAAATTTGGATGCTGATGTACGTATAAGTCTGGACAAAAAAAGGCCAATTTAATACTTTCATTTTTCATTTCATGTATTTATTCATTTGAGCAGCATATTACAAACTTATTTTAGATAATAACAAAACTAAAACAGTTCAAAGACGTTCAAAGAACATCTCTCGTGCATCTAAATCATCACTACACAAACTTTCAGCGTATACTCATGCATGTGTTGTTTGCTTTCTATGCTTGTACATTTTTAACAAACGTTTATGGTCGTACAATCAAAGGAAAAAGAAAAGCACACTTTAAAGTCATACAAATAAAGCACATATCTTACTTTTTTACTTTACTTTTACTTAAGGATCGATCATTTGTAGTTATACAAAAATAAATACACCGTACAATAATGAAATATTATCCAGCATGTTTCCTAAAGATAATGTCTTTATACATTCTTTTAAAGTGTCCTAGTGTTTTGCTTATTTTAGTCTCTTTATCTAACTCAATCCACAGAGTTATTCCTACTTGGGTGATACACATACTTTTAAGGGTGGTGTGAAATCATCTTTATTCTATTTTGCTCAATCTAAGTTTTATACTTGGGGTTTAATAATTTAACCTATAGTCAAAACTATAAAGTTTAAAGTCAACCAAATGTTATATTCAAAATGAGCTAGCTAACAATAGTGGGACGATATGTCGTAAGCTAACTCGTTCCAGGACACTTCGGTCCTTTCTGTATGGAGTTTGCCTGTTCTCAACTTGAATACTTAGTTTAGTGGAAAAGGAAAACTCGAGTATTTCAACATGATGTTCTGAATATAAATTCTATATTTTTTTATTAATCATAAAACATGTTTAACTGTTTAAAATGTGCTTCTCCTATTCTTTCTAACTCTAGCTATGTTTGGTGGACAGTCACCTCTAAGTCTGACATTGTATAGTGAGAAAGCAGTTGTTTCAGTAACGTAGGGAGTTACAGAATTATCATTTTGGACGTTTTCAGTTCTACATCACAATAGCAGCTCTTTGTGTTATTGGGTACTATGTAGCCTATTCAAGCATGTCTGACTCATGGGGAAACTTATCTTCTTTTCAAGAACTTTCTGGTCTGCTGGTTTATTCCAGTTTAGGGCTTTTCTGCAGTGAGGACACCGATAATCAGAACTTCTGTTTTCATTTTTAACTTTGTTAGAAACAAGTTGTTTTATTCTAACTAAAGGTACCCCAGCTACTCAAAAACTGCACTTACAATTTTTGCTCACAACTTGTAATAAATCATTACTTATACATCTTACAGGGCTCAAAAATACGTTAACCCGATTCATACACTGTATCTGTATGTCAACAGCAGCTGGTGCAGCACACAAACACAATTTGTCACATATGTCAGTTTTGGACCTTGGGTTTTCCAAGTTAGTTCCTACATGAAAGACAGATGTCAGATTCCTCGTCTAATCTGAGCTCCCACTCTAAAGTCTGTCCTCACCTTGTGCATGGTGACGTATTATGTTTTCAGTGCAGAAAACAAACACCTATTAACATATTTCATTGAGAGGAAAAACAGGGTTCAGCTGGGCTGTAACACAACACCCTCCCAGTGAGGACAGTTTATAATGGTGTTAATTAATTTTCCTAAATATCTCCAGGGTTGCTGCAAATGAGTGGTGTGTGTTTTTGTTATATGCAAACGAACATGATAGCCAGAGCGATGGTGTGCTATGTTCCCATACCAGGATTCCCAACCTTGCGATGCCGAAGTCCTGGCATGGTCAACATTCCAGATTCAACATGCATTTGCACATACACACACATGCACTCTGTACTCCAGTCAGCCACACAGGCATGTTGGCAACTATTACAGGGTGGGCTGGGCTGTTACTACCGCTGGGAGACGTCCTGCAGGCTGGGAACAGCTTTTAGTGAAGGGGGCCAGAGTTTGTGCTGAATATTAAACGCAGAGGGTTGTTATGTTACCATTCACATATCTGGTGCTAATTTAATTGTGATAAAACACCATGGTTTTCTTTATGAATGCATGCATTTCTAGATTTAACCAAAAAAATTGCTGACTGTACTACAAAACATAAAATATAGCAAACTTTGGAATTCAGCGGTTGAAGGAAATTGTCATCCAGGATTGAGAACATCTACATGATCACATTTTGCACAGTTTTCACACATGCCATTGTCATGGAGATAATGAGTTGTGTGACTGCCATGCAAAAACGTACGACGGAAAAGTCAGTATTTTTGGACACATTGCTGCATCTTGACAGTCCTTTTCGTTAGTATCGTTAAAAGACACTGTACTGATGGTGAAGTAGTGTGCTGTGCAACTCAAATTACAGCATTTTCCTTCCTGAGCAGCAGCGCTGCATGCTCCGCTCTATTCTGAGCGCGAGACGGAAGGAACGAGAAAAATCGTCAAAAGCCAAAATCACTGTGCATGGACTGTGAGAACGTCCTGTTGTGTTGTGTTCTCGAAAAAGCACATAATTGCTGCTATACTGTATGTTCTTTTTATTGATAATAAACATTTTAGATTTATTTAAACTTTAAATAAATATAAAATATACATTTCAAAGCACAGATTACAACAAAAAAGCAAACATATCTGTGGCTTTACCTCTTCAACATTTCTTACTAACTTCACGTTTCATGAAACATGTAAACATGTGGACTGCAATTCTTAAACACTCTCTGAACTTAACAGGACAGTCTATAAATAAATAAATAAACAGATATAAAAAATAAAATAAAGCTTACAGATATATCAGTAACATCACACATACTAAAGTGCAGAAAAAGTAAGGAGAACTATTGTCTGCTTTAACCGATTCGACATTTTTTAGGTCAATCAAACTCTCAACAAACTTAAAACAAATTATAACTAAAAAAAAAAAAAATTGCGATTAGAATATTGCGTTTTATGATATCGCAATAATATCGCAAATGTAATTTGTTTAAATTGATCGATGTTAAATACATTTATTGTTTCACGGTGTGCTGAGTTTGGGAAGTGCATTCAGCGCAGCTATAACAGCATGTTTTTTAGACATAAACGTACATTACAAATCAGTCTGGTGTGCTTTAAATGTGTTTTTCTTTTCAGAACATTAACATTCAGTTTTTATCCATTCATCCCTTCCAGACGGTGAACAAGACTAAAGAAAAATCTTGTTTCAAAGTTGGATATAATTGACTTATGTCAAAGACTTAGACCTTTATGATGAATATATAGGTTTTTAGATATAGCCCGGTAGTGGCGCAAGGTAGCGGGCTTGTGATCATAGGGTCATCCGTTTGAATCAAACCTGGGCCATCACCGTGGGATATAAAAGCAAGTCCCTTGGCCTAACTATAAGATTAAATTGTAATCTTGTAATCTATAGATGTGTTGTTTGTCACCTCTTATTGGCTGTAGTTTATAGATCTGTTGTTGTTTGATGATGCAATTACAGGCTTAGTGGCTCAATCTATCTTCTGAAAATGTCAGCTGAGGGCAAATTATATTTTGCTGCAGGTTGTTTGCAAAATGGATTCTTTTAACTAGTTTTTATCAAGCTAAAAGCAACAGGTGGTGTCTGCACTGAACAGATGTATAGTAGAGTTGAGGTTTGTCCATTTTAAAATTTCTGCTTATGCAATAAGCAAAAACAAGAGTTGACAAATGCAAAAGGTCAAACATTTTCCTGTGGTTTCATTTACTCCTTCTAGAGTTTATGACTTGGGAAAAATGTTGGATGGCAAGGCACCAGGAGTTATGTAACAAGAAATCTGATGTGTCTGTTTAACTCCTCAAAGTCCTTGGTCACCCTCTGTCCACTGTAAAGATGATGAGAGGCTGGTCTGAGGAGTGCTGTTTCACCACTTGTCTTTTTTTACCCTGCCGGGCCTCAGTGGTCGGGCCTCACCTTCCTTTTTTAGCCAGGGCTGACTCATAGCACACACCCCCACCCCCCCATACCGTGTCATTCCTGCTCAGCTTTAACCCTCCCTCTGCGGAGCACTCAGATTCTCCTGAGTCACAGGGAGCAAAACCCCCTCCTCTTGTCCTCCCTCCTCAGTGTGTCTCACTCCTAAAAAACAACAGGTGCAGCAAGGCCTGCAGAGAGGGTGGGTGGCTGTCTGCTTGGCAGCGGGTGTGGGCCTTCTAGTCACCTCTCACTGTTATTTCACCCTTCAGTATGTGTCACCTCTTCCCCATCCCTCACTCACTCTTTGACCTTCGTTCATTTCAGGAACTCTCTGCCTGGCTTGCTTTTTCCCCACTTTTTTCCCCCAGTTTATCTCATTTCTGACCACAGTCCCTCACCTACTCTTACTGGGATAACAAAACACTGACCTTCACTATCCACAAGCTCACAGCACAGAGATGACCTTTGATAACTGGTTTGATATGAAATTGATTTCACTTCTAGTAAACTTATGAAAGAAGTGACATGTAGGAGATAACATTTAAATAATAATTAAAAAAAACATAAACAAGGAGAAATCGTAAATGAGTAAGAAAGTAATTTATGACTGTGGATCTCCAGCTCATTGAAGAACCATAATAATTCCTACTCCAACAGTCAATAAACCAGAAACACTATTGCTGTTTAAACACCTATTTTATGTGTGCAAGTTTAATTTTAAAATGGTTATTTTAAAACAAGAAATTAAATACAGACCAGTTCAATCACAAGTGCGCCGCAGGTTTTAGGCGGGAAAACAAACAATTTCAACATTAATGTGATTAAGTTTGCACTTGCAGTTATAAATTAGACATAAAGTATGGAATTACACAAATATTCAGGTGCAGCTTTTACATTAGACCTGATTTCTTCGAGTTTACTTTTTATTCATGTCTTTGTAGTGCTTTTCCACACATTTGCTTTAATATTGTTTCATTCATTTCTACAGACAGTACAAGGATGTGTATTGGACATGTCATATATTTAGGTAGTTATCGTCATAAGCCCTATTTGCACGAGATTAGTTTGACCTAGGGACCACATGTGATTTGTAATAATTGCAGAGAATGTGATGTTGATCCTGTGCGAATCGGCCATGTCAGTAATTTGTAAAGTAAAAATTCCACCACAAATTACCTACTATATTTTGCTGAACTCCAAGGTCCTGCAATGATACTAATCCAATGCAAATAGGCATCTCTGTGATTTGGACAGAAATGGGCGGGATCTGATGTGTGATTATGCATCAATTATCAGCATATACTGTATGCACATGCATGCACATATATGCTCATAATCGATCTCAGTAGGAAGTAAACATGTTTATTTACTTTAGGCGAAGAATGGAGGCTGCATTGGAGTGTTTAGAAAACCTTTTGGATCCCGGGCCAGCAAAACCTTATCAGCCCGTAACGTACGGCAACAGAAAGAGAAGCAGCAATATCAGAAGCAAAAAGTAGATCACGTCGTGCTTTGCACTGTGCTGTAAGAATATTTGTTTTTCTGTTTGTGGCCTTCTATTTAATACAGCTGGCGAGCGCTAGCAGCAACACAGCACTGAGCTGTGGTTCAAAGCCTGCAAAGTTGTTTTAACATCAACTCACACACTGTTTCACATTTTCAGATGTCCATAAATTGCAGCAAAATCTCAGGCTTCGTTTATCCAGTGCGAATGCGCCACATAAAAAGCAGACGTTGGAGGTTCATTTATTTATTACACGTGGTCCCAAGGTAAAACTAATCCCGTGCGAACAGGGCTATAGTTTACTTATTTAGTTCTTGCAAGCTCTTGTTGAGCATCGGAGCAGCCACAGCCAGCAGTCGGCTCCACTATTTGCGCGAATGAGTCTGAGAGGCGATTAATAATAGTTAGAGATGGAAAATCTACTAGAGAAGTCGGCGGAGCCACTGGTAGCACTAATTCAGCATCGCGTTAGTTTAAGCAGGCACGGAAGTCAAGCAAGCCCAGCCCCTTCTGCTGTCAGTAGCTAGTCAGGAGTTAGTCTCAGTGCTGCATTTAAACCACAGCAACACACCTACTTCTGCTCGCAACTCACCCCCGTCCCAACTCCTCCTCTTCTGTCGAATTAAAGAGTGTCTTCTTTTGGCATCCAACATCTGTTCTTTTGTTCCAGCGGGTCCTGCTGACCGCTCTCTCTGCTTATGCCTCTCCATGTAGCTCATGGAACAGCAAGGGAGACCTCCCTTCGCTTCGGGCTTTCCACGCAGCTGCTGGTAGGGCAGAGAGGTCCCAGAACAGAGCTTACCACCAAATCTAAACTGCATGCTAAATAAAACAATTTGACTAAAGTGATCCTGACTGAAATAATAACGTGCAGTAACTACAAGCATCTGAGGTGAGCAAAACGGTGGCGATCATGCCAGGTTTTTCCTACTTCAGGCTGCTCTACAAGGACTTTTAAAGAAAGTTACCAGATTAAACTTCTATTATTATATATGATATTTTAATAGAGCTTGTAGTTACAATTTACAAAAGGTTCTCCTAGGAACAAACTTACAAAGCATTTTTTTACGTTAACATTAATAGATGATAGAAAAACAGCAATTTTATAGTGAAAAAGTGTGGACACATTCTGACACTACACACACCACAATATTTTCCTCAAACACTGCATCAGGCTTATTATGTGCATGATGCATAAAATGTCACATTAGTGTTTCCATCTTTTGCTAAAGGCCACTTTCCATCTCCTCACAGCCTGCAGTTTCTAGGCCACTGGCAGGCGTGTTGTGCACTAAGCAGATTTCATACGTCACGCCACACTTTAGTATCTAACGTACATCCATCCAGTTAACACCCTGTAGGTGTAAACCCAGTGTTTCCAAAATAGTCTGCTGCTCTTACGCACTCACAGTGAAATAGAGTAAGAGTCAGACACCACGTGTTTACAAGTCGAAATGGTTTTATTGCATGTTAGCTTTCATGCTAATAGGACAGCTGATAGCTGAGACATATTGAATTCTAGCAGTAGGTATTATTTCATCCTATTCTGTTTGGTATGATGAGGTAAATTCTGCAACAATACGCATGGCCTACTTAAAAGTTGCCCAGTAAATGTTTCCCAGGATGTTGATTGACTTGAGGTAAAGTGCCAAACTGCTATTCTGAGGTTATACTGGTGTGTAACCTTTAGATCTGCGGTTAGCATGTCGATACCTAATCCATCTTAGTGCATAAGGGGAACTTCTCTTGTATTTCTTGAAATAGGATAGACTTGTTTTTCACATGCTGGGTCTGAGCAGATAATAACAACACACCCTTTTTCCCAGAGGACAAACAAAATAGTCATTAACACCAAAATGTCCAAAGAACAACATTCAACTGGTTTCTCTAGTTATGTTTTTTGACCCCCTTGAAGATTTAACAAATCTCAAAAACTACCATTGAAATTATTAGGAAAAAAAATGTGTTTCTTCAATAACAGAAACAAACAAATTACATTTTCCTTTTAGTTAACAAATAACTACAGTAAATAAAAATTGTGGGTTGGGCAGCTTTCTTGAAATCTTGAGATCTAAAAAAATGTTTCATTTAATTCCCTCAATAGACTTTAGTTTTGTCAGTGGCTATCCATACGGTTGCCGAATCAATATAAAGACATTCTACCCAGTTTAGGTCACGTGAATAAGACTAAACCTAATCATAAACCTAACCCTAACCGTAAACATTGTGGCGATATAGGGTTATAACTTAACCCTAACCCTAAACATAACCCTAACTCAAAACATAACCCTAACCCTAAGACGCGTACTTCGGTAAACATACCAATAGCACCGGGGGTTATCCGTACGTCAACCAAAATGAAGGATCTTTCCAAAAATCTTTTGCCACCTTTGTATTACCAGACTGCAAGTACCCTCTATGTCTGCAGCTTGCGACAGAATTACGTTCATAAATCACAAAAGCAGACAAAAATTTCTTGGACTGAAGCTTGTTGCCAGGTATCATATGACTCCTCAGGTCACCCTCTGTCTGCTCTGAGCTGGAGCGTAAAAGTTCAACATTTTTCTGAGCCTGTATTTACTCTTTAGTTTTGAGGGACCAAAACACAACACTATCTTTCACCCAAGCTGGTGGTCCAAACATTAACTATGTATCTGATAAATGGTTGCATCCAAATGGAAATCTGGTGAAAGCTTGAAAAAGATACTAATCCCATGAAATTAAGAGCTGATGAAATGTTTGACAGATTTGATTTTATAACAACAGGGAACATAATATCTATAAACATTTAGTTAAATTAGAATCAGATTAGAGTCACTAACCACCAGGACTTGAACATATGACCTCCTGTGAGGAACACAAATGAGCTCACGAAAACAACTTCATACAAGTCAGAAGTAGCTCCAACACACATCCTTATGTTGCAGTAGTAATACATTAAGCAATATTAAAGGAAATGTGGGGAAAGAAAGCACTACAGAAACCAAAAAAAAAATTCAGACAAATCAGGTGGGACCTAATCTGGGGTGGAATGGCCATCTGGCATACCGGGCATCGTACCGATGGACCATTGATCCAAAGTGGGCCGGTCCGGTCGGCTACGTTTTTTTTAACTTATTTGACGAGTGAGTGGAGGCAGACGTGTTAACAGGCGGCCAAAAAACTGTCCAAAAGTGGCAAGAAAAAAGTGTCAAGTGAATTGAATGGGTCAAAAGTAGTCAAGATTGGCCAAGAAATGGGCATATAATGAGGAACTGGGTGGTATGTAATGGCAAAGGGTAGCTTAAATGGGCAAAATGTGGCAATCAATAGTAAAAATGGACAAAATGTGGCAAACAATCGTGAAAAAGAGTCAAAATCTTGGGAAAAAAGAGAAACAAGTGGTATTTATTGGGAAAAAGTTAGCTCATTTGGGTGAAAAGTGGCCAATAAGGACAAGACAAAAATTGGATAAAAGTGTCAAAAAATACTTACAAAAATGGACAAAAAATAGAAAAAAGGGGTATTGATAGGCAAAAGGTAGCTGAAGTCTGAAAAACGTGTCAAAACTATTTGAAAAGAGGCAAAAATGGGACAAATGAAGTTGCAAAATGGCCAAAGGAAATAGGTAAAAATGGGTGCAAAAGTTTCCCTGTTTTAAGGTTTCCTGGGGGAATGATAATTAAAATTAAGACATAAAAAGCCACATGTTGAGCATTACTGACTTACTAATTGCTTCTGTGTGGTGTGGTGAAATTTTTGTCCCAGTCCACCCCTGGACCTAATATATAAACTGCACCAGAATCAATTACTTGACGTCACATCTGACCGAACATGGCTGCTTCCCAAGGCATGAAAAAGGACAAAAAAAGGACAAAAAAAAAAAAAAAAAACCAAAAAAACAATGATGTGATTTTGCTCTGAATGTCAAATGAATTTCTGTGAATGCAACCATGTCGGAAATGAACTGAATAAATAAATAAATAAATAAAATTGTGCCAAAAATTACTTTAATATGTTTATAAGTAAATGTGCACATTTTTTTTATTGGTAACACATTAAACATTTCATACCCTTTAAGTACGGACCTAGCTGGGAAAATGGAAGAGAGAGGAATTTGTGAGTTTGTTCGGAAATTTATTTAAATTGTAATCTCTTTTTTTGATTTTCTTCATGTTTTTTCTGAGACGACCCTGTTCTTAGTGATGAGGGAAACAGCGGAAAAAACACGCCTTTTTTCAATCCCACCCATGCAGTCTGTGGGCATGTGACAGACATGCACCTTTCTGGTCCACATGGCACAAATCTGTTAGAGATGTGATGTAACTGCACACTTAGGTGACCGTGTCACTGTGTAGAATACATAGTCATTGAGATGTACCACTGAGTTGTCTTAAGTTGTATCCATTCGCAAAATTCAAAGACAAAGATGAGCTGGTTTTCTTTTTACGTTTGAGCAACATTCCTGAGAGTGACTTTAGAGCAAATGCAGCTTGGTCCGGTTTGTGCTGGTTCCTTGACTCATTTCATTAATGTGGCGTGGACAGCGACTTGAAGGGCTTTCTTATTTCATCCAACTGCGTCAGTTATTGGCAGTGGATCCCTTTTCCCTCCAAATGAGTGGAGCTGCAGCAGACAGGGAGGAATGTGTGACACACATTGTCTGAATGCCTCTCTCTCTCCCGTCACTATCGGATCAGTAATTCTCCCGCGTTTCACAGTCTTTTTGAAGTACAATGAACAAAATATACTTGAAACAGATTTTTATCAAAGCAGACACTTTAACACATAATCCACAATATCTGCTTTTACTGAAATAAGGTCAGTGGAGCTTATGTGACACTTTTACTGTGCTATATTTAAAACATCACGATTATACAACTGTCTATGTATTTATATGGTGGTTGACGATGAGGAGATCTTGAAGGTAAGTTTCAACAGACACAGCACAGTAAACAAGACTCATTACGATCAAAATTAACATCAGAAACTCTCCACAGTGAATGAGTCACTCAAGTTTGATAGTAGAAAGGACTGTCGTCAGTCCTCCTGCTTTTCCACATTCTTCTACGAAGATCGTCTTTGAGTTTGTTCTTAAACACATGTACTTTTTTTTTCTCTGATACTGTTCTGATGAAGCAGCAGCACAATCATAAAGGCCAGGGGTGCAGATCATTTTTTTTGGTTAGGGCCCCTTTCTTTAAATGCATGTTTTTTATAACTACATCACAGTAGGAACAAGACAGAGGATGGCGTGGATTCTTTACTGAAAATAAATGAAAACAGGCCAATTTAATGTCAGTTCTTGAAGTTTTCAAATGAAATGACTGAAAACTAAATGTACACATTTCTGAAAACTAAATAAAATGACACTCTGTTCTGGAACTGTTCATGACATTAAACTGTGACTGTTTTCTTTTCCCTCGCCTTCATATGCTGTATATAGAGCCTGCTGAATAAGAAATCATTGAATCCTACATGAAATGACAAATGTGAAATGTATTATGCTGAAGAGATGTGAGACAGAAGTGTAATTTTCAAATGAGATGTGACAATGTCTGCGTTGCAGTTTGCTTTTGTTTGATGTTAATTGATTTTTTTAAGGAGGGGGCAGATGTTATAAGTTTTACTTCTTTCTCCTTTTCATTCAGATTTTTTTTTTCTTTTTTCAATATTGTATGGAGGAGAAAGAAATTGGTTTTAATGTCTTGAATGAAATAAATAAGCAAACAAACAAACAAAAATTTCCTTCAGGTTTTGGAAAGTTGGAGCAATGAGGAAGAACATGAAAACTCTGCAGTCTGCACAGCGACAACCTTTGACACACCAACAAGCATCCTTAAATAGTATGCAAAATGTGATTATTGTCACATAAGAAAACAACTAGAGAACAATACACAAGATAGCATTAATTGATAGTGAACTTAACCAATTTAAAATAGGCTCTTAGTTCAGATCAGGCCTTTGCCTCCTGAACAGTGTCTCCATTGTAGGCCTTTCTTCAGACCGTCACACACCACCAGCCCTCACGTCCTGTCCTGACTGCCTTGCATTTGACATTTTATCGTGGACACACAACAAATACTCATACTGTTCTTGTATGTGGTTAATAGCCTGTCTGGGCCAGTTACTCCTCCTCATGCCGTGCTGCTGCTGATTCTGTGTGTGCCGGATCAAACCAGCTGAGTCTGGCTGAACACAAACAGAGGAAGCAGTGTGACATGATGACTCTCTCTGATGGTCACTTCCTATGTTTAGTAGAGGTTGTAGATCTCTACGCTGTGATCAGCAGGTTCCCTTTTATTTGTACTGTTCCACTGAAACTTTCTACCGGCTTCCTTCCCGCTTTGCGGCTTTGTTCCTTTTCTTTTTTTCAATTTATTTGCCATTTGTGGTGAAAAGAAACCACATTGGAATATTTGTGAAAAAATACACCAGTATGCACCAGAGACAGCAACAACAAACACCAAAATAGAGAAAATAAATGATTTTTTTCATAATGATTTTTTGGAGATAATTTTTTCAGAGGCCTGAAATACAAAAAGTTTCCTTTGAAACTTGTTGGTAAAAAAAAAATAAAAATGTGTAATGTGTAAGCATTCCTAACTATTTCTCAAGTAAATGTAATGTAAAAACAACCAGTTTTTGTTTTGCTATACATTCAACATCGGAATATGGAATGAACATCTACAAATATAGATATAAATATTCACTTTTTCCACAACTTTTACGTAACAGGCTACATGTTCACGTTCAATGTGTGTGTCAGTATAACACTAAATCATGGACAAATAGTCAGCATTTCTGTGCAGCGATTGACTTTTGTCTTGGATGAAATCAATCTCAGTGAATAACAGTCCAGAGAATCAAAAGTATTGCTCATCTCATGAGTTTTCCTTGCGCCGGTCAACTGTACAATGCTTCCCACTGTCTGTGTGGGTTAAACTACAGCATAGAGGGGTGTTTGACATTAGCATAAGCGACACCAAGTAATTTAAAATGGGCAAAATGTTAATTACTCTAATGGTTAAATAATGATCCTCCTGTAGCTGCAGACTCTGCATAAACCGGTGGATGGGCATGTGCTTATAGATAAAAAGGGGCAGTGAGATTTATTATTTTTTCTAGAATCTAATTTTGAAATGTACACAACAGTTTCGTTATTCTGGTGGGAGAAAATGTAAATGGTACCACTGTGGCTTAAGACCATTGCCCAGTCCCATTAATGGCCAGATGATCTTAAATATTTAATTTTAATATTCAAATTCAAGCACTTTTAGTGGGAACAGCTGATGAGCTGTCATGTTTGGTAGGGAAGCTTTATGACGGCTTGACTACTGTACATCACAAGGCAATAAAACTTTGACAACATTCTACTGAATTCTAATTAGATAGACTTCAAAACTATGTGAGTGAGAGTAAGTGTTGTGTTATTGTAGTGTATGTTAGAACCCAAATAGCTTTAAAACATATTGTTGAACAAGAGAGGTGATATAACACAAAGAACACACCACCTGTGTTAGGCTTTGACCTTCAAACCCTACATTATATAATTCTCTATGAAAGCCATTGAAGGATTTGACTAAGCGATATTTAATACTCATATAAATGACAATACCGTTGCCATGTAAAGTGTTCTTTATTGCCGACCGATTGATCTCCGATCTGAGGGGTATTCCAGAAAGCGGGTTACTGTATGTTCAAACTCTAAATGGGCTCAAATGAAGGAAACTCTGAGTTTCCGATTCTTGAAAGCGGGGTTCTACACTGAGTATGTCACCACGCTAACATTCTCCGCTAACTGAACCTGCACGCTGGCAGGTTTTGTATAAGACACCCTGGGTTTTTACCTGGCTCCGCCCACCTGAACTTCACTGTGCAACAAACACTTCAATTTACCTTGACACTCTTCTCGTACCACACATTTGTAACATCACACGCCGCGGACTAAGCTCACATCATTACAAATGTTTTTCTGCTTGACATTTTTTTGGAAACAGTAGTTTTCTTAATAACATTGGTGATGCAGAGCAATCAGAAAGCTTGCTCTGCATTAAAACGCCTACTGACATCTTTTGGAAAGTTCCCTGGATACATACCTGTGGCAAATGTAAAGCGGAATATGTCAATTTAATGTGATTATCCGGAGGATGAAAAGAGAGAGAGAAAATTCAAAAGCGAACGTCTTCATGTCCCTCCCTAAACAGCTCCACTTCCTCCCCTTGCCTCTACCAATTTACCAAAAGCCACGCCTCTACTTTTGTGCACCCACATAGTGGAACATAACAAGGTTGCATCAGGTCGCATTGATATAGGTCTATGGGTCATCATTATTCTTTTGGCGAAAATCATATTTACCTGTTTGCTGTTCTGACGCGGGGCCTTGTTTCCGAGCACAGTTTACGCACGCGCATTCACTTTGATTGACAGTCTCTGCTACAGGAAGACGAAGCCTATTGACTGGGTGATTGGGGCGCAATTTGCAATTTGTGTAGGGGTCTATAGGATGAAGGCGGGACTTGTATACATTGATGAATATGAATGACCACCGGCAGTAGATATAGTAAAAGACTGGTTAGGCATTTTTTCGCATTTCAAAAGAATGATACAAATACATAGATTTCTCAGAAACTCCTTCAAAGGCTGGACATTTAAATTATTTCTTAAAACATTAACCCAACCTGGGTCATCTTTTTTATTACATCTTCTTGTGATGTCTAGAATACGTCTTTTTTGGACGTCCAAACGACTCTGGCGACTACGTTACATTCAAAATCAATGTAAATGACGCAATGTCAAGCGGCCGTCAACTGTCAGTAGAGCCGAGGCTGCAGCCGTCTCACGTTAGGGCTGTACACTTTCTTAACTTATTGGGGCCAAATGAAAGTGGAATACTCCTTGAATACCCCCTTTAAATTCTAAGTATATTTTGAGTGAACTCATTTCGTACCTCCGTAAGTTGAGCATTTAAACCATAAGTACAAGTGGAGCTGCCTCTGATAAGTGCTGTAAACGTACGACCGGAGAAGACGTGATCAGCCCTCTCAATGCAGCAGCCCTCTCAGTGCTGCTGCTGGCTCCGCAGACAGATACTATTCCCTGGTCTTCATGTCACTGGAGCAATGAATTGGTGAAGCGATGAAGTGATGAAAAAGCAATTTAAGCGACTATAGTTGCTAAAGTGGTGTTCGGTGTGAATGCACCATTTTAACAGGTTCACATTCCACAAACATCTGCTTATTTCACCCATCGGGATAATAAATTGCTCTCTTCTGGCTGGTTGCCAGAAGAGAGCTTCATACCAGCTGTAATGGAATTTCATACTCTGAGTCAACATACCCTGCAATGGGAAACTGAGTTTATGGATAGACTCAGAGGTTGTTGAACTTTCTTTCTGGAATACACCTCAGAAGACATTTAAACACACTGACGGTCACACCTTTCCAGCACTGACCTAGTGACACCAGCAAAGTTTCCTCAAATTCTGCTTCTCTTGCTCATACTGATGGTATTTATGACTGAGGAGATGATGAGGATTACTGCAGGGTGTTTATCTTCCTCACATGTTTCAAGGCTGTCACGCTAAAACAGCTCGTGGGTGGTAGACAAAAACTGGTCTCAGCCTGTTTGAGGAAGACCAGGACAGTGAGGGAGACTGCAAGTAAGTGAAAGAGAAGCATCGATGAGTGATTGGTTCCTGGCTCACGGTGAGGTGTCGGCTTCGAACAAAACAGATCATCTGTCCAAACGTGACAGCTATTTCTAGCTGCAGCACTGATTGAAAATATAAACATGGCAACCAGCAGGGTTGACTTTCAGGCTTAAATTTCAAGCAAAGCAAAGAAGCACGTATTCATAAGTTTTCACACAAGCAGTCACCAAAACAAACATTTTGTTCAAGACAATGCATGCATGTACTAATCAACAATTAAATATGACCTCTTGCATTTGGTCACACAATGAGTGTGACCCAAAGGAAACTAGTTTTCTTGCCAACTAGACAGCATAGTGAGAGCAGCGCAGAGTCGCATTTACAGACAGGACGTGTCCTTCTTTTAGCTTCGCCTGGCCATCCACAAAAGCAACGTGACTATACACAGTGTTGCCTTTCACTTGAACAGATTGTATGATGATCCATTTAATGGGAAAGTTAGTTGACCTACTTTAACTTTACTGTGGTTTGCAGTGGTCTTGAAACCACAACCTTCACACCGAGTGTCCATTTACCAAGTGTTAGGTTTAAATGTGTATTATTGGAGATTTATTATCCACAGTGGCACACCAGTCAGGGTGTCCATTTGGACCCCATGATGGATAAAAGTTCAATGGATGGTGTGTGATGAATCATGATTTCTTTTACAAAGGGATCATTTGTGCTTTCCTTACACAGAGAACAAAATATATCATAATTAAAACTCATACATATTTATGCAGAACAGAACATTTTGCTTCTGCTAAGGAAGTCATATTTTCACTGACATTATTTGTTTTCTTGTTTGACTGGTAGCAGGATTAATTCAAAAGTACTGTACGGATTTTGACGAAATTTTAACCAAAGATAGACTTTATGCCACGGATGATTCCATTCAATTTTGGAGGGGATCCAGATTAAAATAACTGATTCTGATAAGAGTTTAAAAAAATGCCTATGTCTAAGTGACTGATCTTTTATAAAATTTGACTCGGTTCTGTAGTACCTCATCAAGTTTAACTTGATACAGATTTTTTTGAAAAACTGGGGGTGCCTACATTTCAACCTACTGTATCATTATTAATGGGGATAGAAATTTCTTCATAGTCCTTGAAGTGTGAATGATCATGGTACCATGATGAGGATCACTGATCCAGATAACTGCAACTCTCAATGCTCTTTTGTTCGCTTCTTGAGTAGGATAATATTCCCTTTGATAACATTGAAGTTGTACACAAATTAACTGAGCAAAAAATCCAGTTCTATTAGGGAATCGGTGGGATTTTAGGATAAATGAGCAAATTCACCACGGCCACACCATTAAACTCACAGGATTTGACTGACCCAACACAACATGGCAATATCCCAGCACATTTTCAGAGGAATTTAAATGCCTTAACGATACAGGGTTGTTTTGTCAGCAAAGGACAGGCCCACAGAGTATCACACGGCACCTCTGCATACAGTGGGACAGGAACATTAGGTAAACAGATGCAACCACATGTAAAAAGTACGTGTGTACATATTCAAACATGTTTGTCGTTGAGGCCGATCCTTCTCCTCATGTTATACAACCTCTTTCATTTGAATGAAGTATGGGCTGACTTCTGTTTGTAGTGTCTTTTAAGGGTCAAGACCAGTGATGGGAATAGCGGCATTACTAATGGCGTTACTTTTTTTAGTAACGAGTAATCTAATTGATTACTCTTCCCATCTTAATAACGCCGTTACTGTTACTGCCAAAAAATGCGGGGCGTTACTATAATTGAAGACTAGATCTGTTTGTTACTGTTCTCCCATTGTTAGTGGGCAGTGCCAAGACAAGCTCATAAATGCTGCTGATTGGCTGAGGTTGAGTAAAATTTTATGGTAAGCCAATCAGAGGTAGAGTTGGATGGGTGTTCGAAGGCACGCGTAGCCAGACACACAATGAACAACACAGTTGAGTCAGTCAATGAGAGACAGGTATGGCAGTGAGCCCAAAGAGTCAAAAAGTAGCCTTCTCTAAATGGAAGTAGAGCCATTACTTTTCACTCCAAGAAATCAAAGCAATCAATGTCACCGTGAAATGCACATTACGCTCAGGGCAAAAGTTCCAATCCATGTCGGTGACAACTAATTCCAACTTACTCAAACATCTTTCCATGTTGCATGCTTCGACAAAATTAGTGGCCAAGACCACCGAAGGAGAAGGAGACAGTGCCACAAAACCCAAGCAACTGAAGCTTGATTTTAAGGCCCCACCACCACACGTTTTGTCTCAACGGAACTGAACAAACTGGTAACCAGGTATGTAGTGGAGGATATGCTGCCATTATCTACCATTTAGTCTGACTCATTCAGGGCACTAGTTGCCAAAATACCGGTCAGAGGAGGGGTAGCCCAATCGTGTAGAAAGATGTTTTCGAACAATATAGATGCCCAATAGACTCAAATGAATGTGGAGCTCAAACAAACATTTGAAAAGTTAGAATATGTATCTACCACAGCAGACATATGGACTGCATGTAACAAGAGCTATCTAGGCGCAACGGAGCATTGCATAAATCCGCAAAGCATGGAGTGAGGTAAGGCAGCCCTGGCATGCAGGAGGTTCAAGGTACACCATACATATGACCAAATTGCAACAGAAGTTGATCATATCTACTCCTCATATGGGATATCATTCAAAATCACCACAACAGTTACAGATAATAGCTCAATTTTTTTAAAGGCCTTCAAAATGTGTCAGCTAATGGAGCGAGATGACTGATGATAAGGATGAGGTGACGTTTACTGGCATCAGTGAGGCCTTGCAGACAACTTGTTTCATGATGGTGGTGATGAAGATGATACTGTGATCATGTTGTCGCCACATCAGAGATGTGCGTCACATACCCTGAACCTGGTGTCATGCACTGATATTGGCAAGTGGTTACTGTCAAGTGCTACCATAAAATGCACAGGGTTGTGGAATAAGCCTAGTCAATCAATGGTGGCTGCAGAGATGTGTGCATGATGTACTTTCTAAGAAGCTGTTAATCCCATGTACCACAAGATGGAACTCATTTCATGATGCCCTGGCTTGTATATCTGTGATTCCTGGAGTTGAGCTGAACACCATCTCGTCCAAGTTTGGATTCACAGTCATCACAGAACGAGAATACCAGTTCATTAAGGAGTACTGCACAGTCATGAAGCCACTTACAGGTGCCTTAGGCATTCTTCAGGGGAAAGATCATTCCATTGCACACTCCTACCCACGCTGGAGACATTGACGTTTAAGACCACGAAAAGTGGCCTGCACATCCTAACTGACCTTCCAGAGGCAATGTCACAGTAAGAACTTTAGTTTATTTGAGATATTCAACAAATTACCCAATAAATTACTTTTATTATACTGTATGTATGGAAAAAGATTACTGTTCTATTTTAGCCTAGCCTTCACAGTTACACATTATGACCTTCAAAGCCTTGTTGTAAAGAAATACAATGTATAAGGATATAGGGAAATAAATATAGACCAATATAAAATTAAGTACCTACAAATATGTATAATAGTCTATAATGCTCTCTTTCTCTCTCTGGATAGGGATATATACAGATACAGTGATGTCCCCCCCAAAAAAAGTAGTGGGCTAAAAAAAAAATAAAAGGCTTAAACTCACATTCATATTCATATATATACAGTATATAACACAAGCATATTTTAACGAAGTACAAAAGTTGATCATGGATGTTTAACGTTCGTGTAAAGCAGAAATACATCTGTGTCATGAGTTTGAGGTGTCAGAAAGTTCTGCTACGCCCGAGTTCGAATTTGTGAATCTCTCCCCAGTAGAGTCAGAATTGCGCCCGCTAGAGGCGAAACACACAATCGCGGTGCAAAAAAGTGCTCATTTCAGTTAAGTTCTGAGCGGGGTGGGACAAACACGCGCAGAGTAACCAATCACATGATGAGCGGACCTGACGAAGATAGCGCGATAGTTCTTATTCCCAAAACGGAGCCAGCAGACGAGAACAGCGTGTAGTATGGTACAGACTTATGGTTTTAAAGCCTCTTCTTGTTGTGGTTTCAACAATAAATCCAAGTCTTTTAAAACAGAGCAGAGCGCAGTTTCAAACGTGTTCTCCCTGTCGGCTGCAATGTTTGTTTTGATACTGCTTGGTGCACGGGATATGATGTTTTTTCCTGTTTGGCTCGAGAAACGGTGGCATCACCAGACCCACTTCCTTACAACAGACTAGCTGCTTGGTAGTGTCAGATGAACTCTCACGGGACTTTGAACGGGATTTAGAAAATGGCCACCAAAAGAAAAAAGTTGCTTAAAGTGTAAAAAACTTCAATCTTTCATGGATTTTAATCATTCTCTTGGTGCGAAAGGGGTACGGAATCATTTATGAACATGTTTAAGAGTAGAAGACAGCCAGAAAGAGAGTAATAGAGAATTCCGTCAGCCGCCTGCGCTTGTGGACATTCCTGCAGATAATATAATATGGATTTTGCATCTTTAAGTATCATTTCAGGCAATCAAAACAAGATTTGTAGAGGTGCTGGAAAGTGAGGATGCTGTCTTGGCTGCTGTGACTTTGTCCAAGTTCAAACTACGTTGGCTGCGGACACAGGAAAGGAAGGACAAGGCCAAAGCAAGTCTGCTGGTAAAGGGTTGGAAAATTGTCCAAGAATACCAGCAAACAGATACCAGCCCACCAAGAGTCAAGTTGCAGATTATTTAAAATCAAGAGAACAAGGGATAGACTCTCTTAATGGATTTGCATTGATAAAGAAAATCTCACTCCGGCATAATGCAGCCACTCCATCCAGTGCCCCAGTAGAGAGACTTTTTATCCTGGGGAAGCTAGTCGAGACTCCACTGAGGAACAGGCTCGCTGACCAGAAGTTCATCTTTTGGTGTTGAGATACAACCACTGGTTCAATGACAAGAATGGGTGGATGGATAGCTAGCTAGGGTAGCTTTGATGGATGGGGAGAATAAAATGATGTATGGTTGGATGATTTGAATGGATTGATAGATGAATGGATAGATGAATTAATGCATGGATGGATAGATGAATGAATGAATGAATGTTCAGGAGCTAAAGTTGGACACAGTATGTCTGAAGTTGTGTTGCATCTGATTACAATTGCACTAAAAAGCGTATATATATATACAGTATATAGTGTACATTTCTTAAAGAGCACAATTTAATTTAGATTTATTTGTTGGCTGGCTGCAGCCTCTTGAAGTGAGATCGTAAATGGCCAGAGAAAGAGATTTATTTTTATGGAGATGTATTTTTTAGTTTTTATTTGTTACCGGTTTATATTTGGATTTTTTAGATATGCTATACATTGTACTTTTCAGTTAGATTGAAAACACCTCATATTGTTACACTGTTCTATTTTCGAGGAAGAAAACACTTTAAGTTCAGTATAGCTACCAATTGTCTGATTTTTTATTTCATTTGCACAACAAAGAGTGTATATATATGTGCTATTTATTTTAGTGCTTAAGCATAATTTAATTTTGCCCAGTTGTAGCCTGTTGAGGGGCAATAAATATAAAAAGTTCCAAAACATCTATTGTATCGATCCACTATATAAACATAATATCTATGTACATGGCATTTGATTGGAGGCGAGTTTCACTTTGTCTCACAGAAACATTAAAATAGTTTAGATTTGTGTACATTGTTTCTGTTAGTAATGTATTTAATCTTAATCTTTAATTGTATTAAGTGTCAATTTAATTATAATATTCAGATTTATCATAAATAATTGAACTTGCACATGTATTTGAAGTTCCGTTAAGGGTTGGAGGTGGGGTCACATTTGGGCATTTAAAAGTGTACTGGAAAATAACACAATAGTTACATTATGAAGTAACTTGTTACTTTTATCATTTTAAGTGAGTAACTAGTTGCTTTTTGGAAGACGTAAGTAGTAACTGTAACTAATGACTTTTTTTAAAAAGTAACTTGCCCAACACTAGTCAGGACATGAGCATGAGCAATAGAGTGAATCTAAATGCGCCATGTGCGTAATGCACACTTTGAGAGATGCTCACAAGCAGCTCAAATCACTTGCTGTTGAATCTGCATGAATCTCTGAGGCCGTAAATGTTGAACATAATGCTAGCTCAGCATCATTTCAGCAAAATCGAGGACTAACCGTTGAGCATATTCGTACAGTAGTGACTTTATTACCACGTGTTCCAACTGCATTCCTTCCGCTATGTGATCGTATCTCAAGTGCAATGAGTATAATAATCTTGTACATGGTTACAATTAGCGTTAAACGAGTTTTCCACTCCCCGAAGAACGTCACAGCATGCTGATTGGTTAATCCAGTTGCACCTATAATTTCATGAAACTTGTAATTAGTGTTGCTTACACAATGTGCTGCTCTCTCTCTCTCTCTGTGTGTGTACACTCAGATGTAAACAAATTAGAGGTTCAGATTTGCTCAAAATCAGGAACCATTTAGTTGAGAGAACATTTTACCGATTGTTGTAGAGACTTTACAGGAGTTTTTTTCAATAATAAAAATACATAAATAAATATGTAAATCCCCTCCAATATAAAACTGGTTTTGTACTCTTCTTAAAGTGGGACACACTGTCATACTCATCATCAAGATAAGTGCATAATAATTTATCTATTTATTGATACATTTATTATTTTATTTTATCCCCTCTTGTGATCTATGTTTTTGCTTTGCTAAAGTAGTCTTTTAATCAAAAAGTATAGGTGGATCTGTTCTAATACATGTCCGGGTGTCAGAGTGTCCTATGCCACACAATTTAAAATACATGTTGACACCAGTTCCTATTACTATGAGTGTTGTAGTAATCTATTCTCCCAATGACTTTTAACTTATTTGTGTACTGTTCTGTAAAGTGTTTTCATTATGATTTATTGTCTTGTCGTTTGTCTTATTGCTCAGTTTGTTTTTAACCTGCCCAGGAACTGTGGATGCAAATGAGCAATTTATTTTGCTGTAATCCAGCATATTTCCATTTATTGCTGCTAAAATAGATGTTCATTAATAAGCACTGTCTCTATATATATAAATACTGTAAATGTATACCCTGATTACAAACTATTATAATTTATGGTTTGATCCATGGTCTCATTCAGTCTGTCACAGGCTCATTATTTTCATTGTCGAGTTTCTCAGTCATTCATGGTTCATTGTAGAATTGTATTTTTTTCAACAAACAAAGAATCTCAATGCCAGGTTTTACTTTCCACTGTGTACGTGTAACTGGGTCGTCATTCTATTGTAGTCTCAGACTGGGCGTTGCATGTTCCATGGTAAAACGTACGACAGGCTTGTATTCGGATCAAAAGAGCAACTTTACAGCCTATTGAAGCAAAGCAAAGGGCTTTGTTACATCCATTATGCTGTGGAGGCAGAGCTCTTAAATGGTGGCAATATCACATTTCATGCATCATTCATAGCATTTCTATTGTATGTACAGAAAGGTCATTTGTATAGATTAGTCCAGAACACAACAAACTCTACTTCCCTTCCTTTTCATAGTATGTGAATACCACGCTAAACACAGAATCAGCTGTTCCTGCCCTAACCTGAGGCTGGTGGAATGAACCTGAGGACCCAAATACAGAGACAGACTGAAGCAGCAGCCAGGTGTAGCTTTCATAATGATTGTCCATGTTTAACGCTCAAACCAAACAAAATAAGCACAAGGAAAACTGGGAGGAGGAGAGGACACGCTGCAGCACGCAAGGAGGCTAATACTGTATATGACAACAACCCAACAGCCATTCTGTGTCCAAGCACTCAGATAAATAGTGAGGGAGGCCTGATTGGGAATAGGCCACACCTGGGTGCAAAACATGAGGCAGCTAATCATTCAACCTAAACACACTGACATCACTGGGAGGTGGAGACAGGTGTGTCCTATACTACAGCGCTGGCTAACTATCTACCGAGCTAAATATTAGGCTGAACACCAAACCTGGTCAGGAGTAGGGTTATAGAGTGGATAAGATGTGAGTGCTAAAGTCCCGCCTTCTGAAAAATTACCTGGAATGTTCTTTTTGCTTAGCAGTGGTTTTGATCTTGGAACTCTGCCATGCAGACCATTTTTGTCCAGTCTTTTTCTTATGGTGGATTCATCAACACTGACCTTAAATGAGGCAAGTGATGTCTGCAGTTCTTTAGATGTTGTTGTGGGGTCTTTTGTCACTTATTGTATGAGTCGTCGCAGCGCTCTTGGGGTATTTTTGGTCAGTCGGCACTCCTGGGAAAGTTCATCACTGTTCCGTGTTTTTAGCATTTGTGGATAATGGCTCTCACTGTGGTTCGCTGGAATCCCAAAGCTTTAGAAATGGCTTTATAACCTTTTCCAGACTGATAGATTTTAGTTATTTTTTTCTCATTTGTTCCTGAATGTCTTTGGATCTCGGCATGATGTCTATAGCTTTTGAAGATTTTTTGGTCTACTTCACTGTATCAGGTAGGTCCTATTTAGGTGCTTTCTAGATTTAGAACAGGTGTGCAGTAATCAGGCCTGGGTGTGGCTACAGGAATTGAACTCAAGTGTGCAGGGTTTACCACCGGCCACTAGGGGCCACTGTAGGCCTCTGCTTCGTTGGTGTCTGAGTTAGTCAGGAGGCATCCATGTTTTCTGCTGCTTCCCTCCTGCTAAGACGTGTTTGTGAGCTGTTCCACTTATTTCATGTGAGTTTGCTCATTTATATTTGTTCTCTATGTTCTTGTACATGCTTTAGCTTTATATAAGAGTTATAAGCTCCTGCTTAGCTGCACTTTTGTATTTGCAGGTCTCATTCATCTCTGTCATTAAAGAAAACCATTTGACATAGAGGAGTGTGTTTCTTCATGAATGAGACATGGTTGTCGTCGAGTGCTCTGTCCCTGGCTGCGCTTTTGAGACGGGAGATGTGTCTGAGGCCCTCGCCATCGCCCTGCTGATGAATCATGGTCTCGTGCATCAGATCCCACCTGTCATGGCCGTGCCAGCCCAGGCCCCACTACCTCAGGGACCAACACTTGATCGTCCTAAGGTTGACATCGGCATATCGGTGGAGGAATGGAACGTATTCACTCGTCGCCGGGATGTTTTTCATGCTGGTTCAGGCATAGGCGACGCCCAGGTCCCTTTCCAGCTATTCCAGTGCACTGGGCCTGATCTCGGGGACAGCCTGTTGAAAGCTGACCCCAATGCTGCTTCCAGACCTCTGCCTGAACTCATTTCCGCCATGCGGTCACTAGCGGTCATCCCTGTGGCTACATGTGTCCTGCGTACTGAGTTGCTCCAGTTACACCAGTGTGTGTGGTAGGGACGTGGACTACACCGACAACATTATTCGTGACGTTCTTATCAACGGGATTTATGACTCCGATATACGGCGTGAAACACTGGGCATGCCTGATGTGATAAACAAACCCGTGAATGATGTGATTGCGCTTGTTGAGAACAAAGAAATGGCTCGCATTGCTCTCCCGGTGTCGACCCTATCGGCCATGTCGTCATTCCAGCGCTCTCTAAGAGCCCCGCAGTTGAGCGCTACCCCAGCCCCAGCAGACAAGGCGAGGCAGGCCTTATGCCCAGACTGTAAGAGCGCCTTTAAGGTCTTCACAAAGGGGCCTCGTGGATGGAATACTAAACCTCACGGGGTGTGCATTGACTGCTATAGGGCACGCCGTCGTAAAAGGCGGGAGCAGCCGTCATCTGCTGGTCTACACGCCGCTGTGGAATCAGAGCCCATATCCCAGATTTCTTCAATCCAGTCTAGTGCCCGCCCTGTCCGGCGTTACATGAACCGCCACCAACGTCGTCTCCCGATGACTCACGGTGGTGTCAATGATCCTACGACCATCAGGCTCGAGCACCATATTTTCTCTAAAGGCGAGTGGAAACGTACAAGGCTAAGAGACCACCCCCGAGTGCCCATCACTATCTCGATTGACTGTATGGTGGGCGTAAGAGGCAGCACCAGTGGCCGGGGCTCGGACATTCAGGCGACAGTATCCGCCATCGCTGACACTGGTGCGCAGTCAGACCTTTGGTCACTGGAGGAGTTCCTGGCCTGTGGTTTCTCACGTGATGATCTGTGCCCCACTAGCCTGAGCCTGTCGGCCGCGAACCGTTCCCCTATAGCCATTGAAGGGGCATTTTTTGCCAGGCTCTCGACGGTCCCCAGCAGCGGTGTAGTGACATCCTGCCGCTCCATGGTGTACGTGAGCAGCTCTGTTCGCACCATGTACCTCTCCTACGAGTCACTGCTCAACCTTGGCCTCCTGCCCGTGAACTTTCCGTCCACAGACGGAAAGAGCCCTGTCACTCTTGGGATGCCTCCTGAGCCCTTGTCCGTCAATGCCACACGGTCCAACCGCAAGGAACCGGAGAGTTCTCATCCTGCTCAGTGCTCGTGCCCCCAGCGTACAGCCCCACCAGCACGGCCCACGGGACTGCCGTTCCCTTGCACGCCGGAATATAATGGCAGGATGAAGGGTTGGCTGCTCGAGAGATACGCCTCATCTACATTTAACACCTTCCCCCATCGAGTGTTGCCATGTATGGAGGGGCCACCTGTCGAGATACATGTGGACCCAACAGCCCCACCCAAAGCATGCCACACCGCAGCCACCGTGCCCCTACACTGGCAGCAGATGATCTCCTCCGGGACGAGGCCCTCGGTGTCATTGAACGTGTGCCTTATGGTGAACCTGTGACGTGGTGCCATAATATGGTAGTCACCCGGAAGCATGGTGGTTCCCCCCGCAGGACAGTGGACCTCTTCTCTCTCAACAAGTTCTGCTAGCGTGAGACTTTCGCCACTGAGTCCCCTTTCCAACTCGCTCGCCGTATCCCCAGAGACACTTGGAAGACTGTCACTGATGCCTGGAACGGTTACCATAGTGTACCCCTGCGTGAGTCCAATCGTCACCTGACCACCTTTATCACGCCCTTCGGACGCTGGCGCTATACTAGGGCACCTCAAGGTTTCCTTTCATCGGGGGATGGCTACAAGCGCCGTTTTGATGCCATCCTTTCTGACTATGAGCGTAAAGAACGCTGTGTTGATGACACTATTCACTATGACGCTGACCTGGAACAGCACTAGTGGAGAACTATTGACTTTCTCACGTGTGTTGGCAGATCGGGCATTGTGTTGTACCCGGACAAACTCCAGTTTGCGGAGAGGACTGCCGATTTCGCTGGTTTCAGTGTCTCGGATGCCACTATCAAGCCGCTTCCCAAGTACTTGAACGCTATACGTGATTTCCCCACCCCTGACTCCACGACGGACATTAGGAGCTGGTTTGGGCTTGTGAACCAGGTGGCCAACTATGCCCAGTTGCGCGACACAATGGCACCCTTTAAGCCGTTTCTCAGCCCTCGTTGTAAGTTCTCGTGGTCCCCCGAGCTGGAGGAGGCTTTCCAGGTTTCCAAAAGGGCCATTGTTGAGGCCATCCGAGAGGGCGTTGAGATTTTCGACATGCAGAAACGCACCTGCCTTCGCCCTGACTGGTCCAGGCGTGGCATTGGTTACTTCCTGCTTCAACAACACTGCAGTTGCCCATCCGGCATCCCGGACTGTTGCCTTGGGGGATGGAGGATTACCCTTGCCGGCTCACGTTTCCTGTCTTCGGCGGAGCAACGCTACGCAGCCATTGAAGGGGAGGCCCTAGCCGTCACCTGGGGCCTTGAGCAGACTCAATACTTCACGCAGGGATGTGACAGCCTCGTCGTTGTCACTGATCACAGGCCTCTGGTGAAGATCTTTGGCGACTGGACGCTGGATGAGATAAACTCTCGCCTGTTCAGACTTAAGGAGCATACTCTCCCATGGCGCTTTGATATTGTGCATCTGCCCGGCAAGAGTAATCACGCAGCTGATGCAGCCTCGAGATATCCTTCCCCCTCGACCTCTCCTGACGATCCTTCCCTGGGGTTGATGAGTGTTCCCGATGATGTGGAGTCGGTGTTTATGGCATCCATCAGGGAGGATGCAAAAGAACTCGGAGCCATCTCGTGGACTCTCCTCGCGTGTGAGACTGCGGCAGACGCATGCCTCGCCCACCTCCTGTATCTCATCGAGCATGAGGGTAGGGTTGATGTGGACAACCCTGTGCTAGCGGACTTGTCTCCAGTGTGTGAGTCTATCTACGCGCAGGATGGCGTCCTGCTATACCAAGACCGTGTTGTTGTCCCCCCGACCCTTCGCGATAGAGTCCTCCGGCACCTCCATTCTGCTCACCAAGGTACTTCGGCGATGGAGCAGCGTGCCCGGGCCATAGTCTATTGGCCTGGCATGTCAAGGGACATTCGTGACATCAGAAACAGATGTGCAGACTGCAACCGCAATGCCCCGTCACAAGCGGCCACGCTCCCCCATGCATCTTCTTCACCATCCACACTGTTTGAGGCGGTGTTTGCTGACTTTTTTGACTATGGGGGCCGCCACTACTTGGTTGTCGGGGACCGTCTCTCAGGCTGGGTGGAGGTCCTTAGTTCCACGGCGGGCACTGACCTTGGTGGCTCGGCTGGTCTGGTCCGCCACCTCCGGTCGTTTTTTGCCACCTTCGGCGTGCCAGAGGAACTCTCGAGCGACGGGGGCCCGGAGTTCACGGCGGGCCGCACTGAAGACTTCCTGCGCTTGTGGCACGTTAGACATCGCGTGTCCTCGGTTTCCTTTCCACAGTCAAATGGGAGGGCGGAGTTGGCCGTGAAGACTGCTAAGCGCCTCCTGGCGTCCAACACTGGCCCAACCGGTGGTCTTGATCATGGGGGGAAAACATGTTTTCACACAGGGCCATGTAGCTTTGGATTTTTTTCTTCCTCATGAAAATAAACCCCTTCATATAAAAACTGCAGTTTGTGTTTATTTGTGTTATCTTTGACTAACGTTTAAATTTATTTGAGGATCTGAAACATTTAAGTGTGGAAAACATGCAAAAAATAAAGAAATCAGGAAGGAGACAAACTTTTTCACACCACTCTTTCACACCACTCATGGCACAGTACATGTAAACAGAAGAGGAGACCAGGACATTTCTTAGCGTTATACTTACAAATTATTACTGCCACATTAGACATGAAACAACAAAGGAATACAGAATGTTATACAGAGGTTCTGAACGTCCGTCTTCCTTGCGCAAAGTCTCTTGGGATGAGATTTAGGAGTTACGAAGCTCTTGCTCAAAACAACCTTCAATGGAAACACGTTCAAAGCGCAATTATACAATTAGCGACTTTTAGAAACATTGCTTTTATTTTACTTAATCTGTAATGGAAACCCAGCTACTGACAGCATCAGCAGGAACACACTCAGAAGCAATATGCTCTAATCCCAGTGTGTGTGGTAAATTGAGAAGGATTACGTCTGAGACCTTTCTGTGCTGTAATTAAGTGAAAGTGATCAGAGTGCTGTACGTTTTATCATTCATTGGATTCATATTGTATAATCTCACACTTTTACGCATTAAAAGTGTCAGCAGTTTCTTGCCTGTGTTCCTTAATCCCAACGTTTTCTGCAGCAACAGTGTTGTTTTTGGTAAGAATTATGGATTTTAATTCTTCATATTTCTATAGAATTATTCCTCCATTGTGATGTAAATTGCTCTACAGTTTATACGTGTTTGTGATTGGTCTGACGCTGCAATCTCCACCCGTCACCCGTCTAACTTAGCGAGTTGATATGGCACTTTGTAGTGAAGGAACTCTCTGACGGAAAATGTTTGGATAGGTGAAGCCCGCGAACCAAGATAAATCCAGGCTTAAGCTTCGTGCTACCCTGACAGCATCTAGGTTATGGAAGTTTTGATTCTTTTCTCCACACAAATACTTATAACACAGTGTGAGAATGTATTGCTTTATCAAATTTACAGGTTTTAATCCTTAAACCGGCCTGCAGCAACTATATCAGTCATCACCTGGGCACCAAATCATATCACAGTGAAAAAAATAAATGAATTAATACAACCAAACTACTTTAACCACCATCATTTTCACCTCACCTTAGACACTCCCTACTGAAGCCTAATGCCTTTACAGCATTAGATAAGGGGGATATAATGATTATATAAACAGTTATAAAATATGCACTGAGATACCTGGTGATCAGCAGATTTTATAGCTGCAACTACAAACTTTTAGTTAATCAGATCGATGCTCAGTAATTGACCGATGCCATTGTCATTGCATCTAATTGCTCAACCAAATGCAGCCTATACCACACTGACAAGCTACTATGACACGTTACAATGCTTGGCTTTTGCAGGGTTTTTTTTAAGAGGAGGGAAAAATAAGCTGCTGGAGAGAGAAAACTCAGGTTGAGTATCTTCAAGTTAAAGGATGCTATGACGCACATACTCGTTTTTTTTTTTAGCAATTGTTTTTCCCCTCATTCTCCTGAGAAAGGATTTCTTGTTCCCTTGAGCGTCATTAATGATTAATGTGATGTGATTGCATCCATGTGAAATTACAAAGGGCCCTCACACTCATTTTCGTGCAATCAGTCGACGGAGAAAGCTTTTTACCTTTCAATTCAAGCAAAAAGTACTTTCTATTAGTCCCTGAGGGATAAACCCCCCCCCCCACCTGATTCTGTTGAAAATAGTGTTATTTTAAGACAGGTGATGTCACCTGTAAAGATAATTTCTTAGATTTATTTTACAGTTTGCTTCATGATTTTCCATGTGAGGTTTGTTCCCCAATAGTCCAGAAACATGTATGTGAACCAAACAGCTATTAGACATACTGTAAAAGCGTGGATTGGGTTTGTATCTTTGCTGTTTCTGCTCAGGAAAATAAAAAGCTTTTAGTGAGAACATTACACTTTTTCTCAGACAGTTTTGTTGGTATTGTCTAACACTGCAAGCTGCACTAACCTCCTTTTACCTCCATTAAAGCGACTGGTAATGGACTCCTCGGTTCATTAGTGGAAAGACATTCTTACTCCTTAACGTGAGCCTGCGTCTGTTATTCTGTCTTGCAAATGTCAGAGCCGACACTCATCAGCAATTATAATAACAAATAATGGACTAAGTTCAGAAGATGAGGTGATGTGGGCATGAGTTTAAAGGTCAGCGTCTGAGAAGATAATTGGATCGTAACAGATTCAGTGCTACTAACTTAATAATAAATGTGAAGTATTGGTTAATACATTGGAACAAAAGGTGATATTTTATAGAACAATGGTGTCATTGATGATAGTGGTTTGTATTCACTGTTTGATTATTATTGGAAACATCAAACTGGAAACTCCAATTAACCTCACACACACTTTCAACCTGTTGAAGGGAATCAAAGAACTGATCACACCTTGAAATATTTTTTCAGAAACAGAAAAATAAGCTTTAAAATGTATTCCTTATTGACTCTGCTTAAAGAGGCAGTATTATGAAAAATCACTTTATAATGATTTTGCTACAGTGATATACATCCCTTTAGCATCATTTAGAGGGCCAAAGTTGAAAAAGTCCTGTTTCCTCCCTCCCTTGTTATTCCACATTTTGTAAAAAGTCAGCTCCAAATGGGTGAGTTGGTTTTTTGCCCCCTTATGAGTCATAATGGGGAAACTCCTCCTCCTGACAATCCTGGCTCCTCCTAACCTACATAAGAATGTGAGAATGTGAGCTCCTCCCTCTCAAACTGCCTCACAAGTAAAAACACAACAAAGGCAGGTTGATATTACAGTTAATATCTTTACGTTCAATATATAGATAATCCAGTTTAACAGTTTCACTTTTATTAGCCGTTATACTGCCTTGTATCGCCTTTTTGGGATGATCTGACGTGCAACACAGTGGTTGGACAAAACAATGGACTATCGTCTTAAAAGGACTATTGCGGTGACCAGAAAAGATGAAGAGCGAGCGGTTACAATCAGTTCCATTTTTAGTAGCTGTTATACTGCCTCGTGTCGTTTATATAGGATGATATGACGTGTTTGTGACCCAATGCGGTGCAGCGGTCGGACAAAACAATGGACTATCGTCTTAAATGGACTATTTCTGTGGTCAAACAAGTAAGAAGGAGAAGGAAGACTGCAAATGATTTACTGCTGCTGTGATAAACACACGCCCACTCATGTATATACTGTACAGCCTGTTTTTTGGAGAGCTCTGAAAGTCACTTTTCAGAGGGCTAAAACTCAAGAAAACAGCCGAGTTTTGGAAAATAAAGCTCAAATACTATGTTTGTTGGGGTTCTTAGAACAAATGCAGATGGGTGAAAAATAGCATAATACTGGACTTCTAAGAGAAACACCTTGAATCTCCTTCTTAACTTTTGAATTTTAAAATGAAAATCAAATAACCATTATTTTTTAGTGTTTAATATCCTTTTCTGAATGGAAAATCCAATAACTAAAACACCCAGCCTTGTAGTTGTGAGATACAACTCCAGATCGAAAATCATAATATGTGGTGCATGTTTTAATAACATGAAGAACAGCAGAATTTGCAGTTAAAAAACACACACAAAATCCCATCACAAACTTAATCTCTACAGAAACAACCAATATATACATTCAAACATTCACAAAGGCTTTTACAAAATAAATTTAGTAAAACATTCATGTATTGTGTGATAGAGCTGTACAGTACAAATCACAAACAGTATCAAACATCTATATGAAAAACGTCTATTCAAAAAAGCGGTTTTAGTGCAAAGATTTATACAATATAAAAATACTGCCATGTAAAACGTCATTTTGCTGTGAACAGCAAATGCCTTTTCTGGAGAGGAGGTTAGAGGTGTGTGTCGGCGATGGGGATCCGTCGCAGCTCGACTATCTGTGAGTTTGTGACGCTTCCTCCATCGTGGCTACCAGGTATGGACTCATTATCGCTGATGTTCAGGCCGGTCCCTGCAGTGAGAACACACACGGTTCCATTCACAGTTTAAAACGTGGCTACTGTGAAACAGTGAGGGGTTTCCTTACATAGAGGCACACCACTTATTTTTTAAACAAAAATGTGAAAACTATTTGAAATCAAACTTTTTGAAAACAATATATGGAGGCACTGTCATTGAGATTTATAAATAAGATCTTTGTTTAATGACAAACAAAGCAAGTAAACCTCAATGAAAGAACAAACGAGACAGTCTGTTTAGTACAATACTAGAAAACACTAATTTTCTCTTTATTTTCATTAAAGGCTGTTTATTTATCTCCACAATATGTATAGAATGAAACGCCTATTTCGTGATTTAGGTGTTAAAAACAATAAACTTAGAAGCGTGTTTGGCAGCGTGTGCTCCTCCTGAGATTTTATTATCCAATCTGCTTTTATTGGTTTCAACAGCAATAAGAGTAGCTTCATCAGTGAGTGGGAGGGTCTGCTTTCCACAGCTTTATTGCCAGGATATATATATATTTTTTTTTTTTTTTGTTTTTTTTTTTGCAAATACACTTCTTTGCAATTATTTTCAAATAAACATAAAGGAGAACCCACTAAATTCATCAAAACACTAGTTGAAACTCATTAAAGTTAACTGGGAATTTATGAAGCTAACATTTTTTTTTATTTTTTTATTTACAGGATATTATGTAAATAATTTTACATTATCCCTGTGTTATCAAAATCATGATTGAAGTTGTCTGTATATCATAACGCTTCATGGAGTAAGGTGCATATATTGATTTCTTCAAACCTCATAGTGATGACACAGCAATAACTGACCTGTTAATGATCAGCACCAACTTGTACTTGTGCAAACTGTAGTACAGCACATGTGTGTGTTAATGGTTCACGACCAAATGAAGGGTAAAGACCCTCATTATGGCACTACTCACTGACCCCAGTCATGTGGTGCACAACCATTATGTAATTCTAACGAGCGTATTATCTTTACTACTCACAGAATGACTGTGGTGACTGTAAGTCAGGTTGTAAGGTCAAAGGTCACCCAGACAGATATCGAGAACATTTAAACTTGAGTGCATGACTGAAGAGAGGAATGGTGCAGTTTTAAACCTTTAAGGACTTTTTGTAGCATAATGTCTAATTTAGGTGTTCCTAAATGGTGTTGAGAGAAAAAGTCTTAATTTTTTGTTCAATTGCATATTTTTCCTTCTTGCTTATTCTCTATATTAAATAATTTCAATAAATTAACCAACTCTGATTTCAAGGAGAAACAATAATGAATTAAAAGACAACTACAAATAAAAAATGCTAATTTCATTACCAAAAAGAGCAACGCAAGCATGCAGAGATGACTATTTAGTCAATAACAAACACAGCGTCAAAGGTTAAATCTACACTTTACAATGTGCAGATCATAGCCTTTCATTCTTGTTAGCATAGGTATTTGAATGATTTGTATTCACACAAATGGGAGGCTCTGCTGCTTCAGGACGATTAGATGAAATTAACTCAAACAAAAAAATAAAAATCAAAGCTGCTGTTCATGTTAAGCTAAATCAACTTATTGTGCTTTAAAAATGATAAAAGTGTTATTTGGGCTTCAATCACATGCCCAAAGTGTTTTTTCATTGATTCCATCAATCGTTAGTTAGAGGGTGATTTGCTCCTTTCTTACTGCAGCAATCGCTCTAATTTGATGACGCGTTCACACTTTGATGACGAATTTGACGCAGCACTGAGCTGGAGAAGCCACGCCTCCAGGAAGCTCTCTGCCGTGATTGACATGTAAACAGACACGCCCACAAAGGTGAGCATTTCAGCGTCATTCGCACAGTGCTATGTATGTATTTTCTACAGTCTATGTATGTACCGGCGAATGCCCCGCCCCCACTCTCTGTCTAGTGTTTATAAATCAGCATGAGCTCAGCTACGAAGTGGGTGGGAGGAGGGCGGGTCATCCTCTGGCCCTACGTCACCGTGCGGGGAGGAGGGGGTCAGTGTCCGGTCTATAGACACACCCACTCATGAATATGCATAAGTAGGCCACAAATCAGCCTGTTTGTGTAGAGTTGCTCAGAAAGTGACTTTTCAGAGGCTAAAACTCTGGAAAACAGGCGAGTTTGTGAAAATAAACCTCAAATACTGTTTTTGGGGTTCTCAATGGAGATGGTGGTGAAAAATAGCATGATATGGGACCTTTAACTTGCACACTCAGTTATGCAGCAGGATAAATCAGTGAATAAGTCCACCTCACTGAATAGCCTAATAAACAAAGTGATTAAAGTTTTTAGGGAGAGGACAAGGTATGACTGCAAATGAAGCCCCAAAATTCCTTCATTGTTTGAAGATAATAAGCTGTAGTTCAAACCCCTGAGATGGAGACATTTAGACACTGACCAATGCTTGTACATTTTGTCTTTTTAAATGCTTGAAAAATACTTTTTTGCATGTGCTTCATGTAAATTAATGTATTTAGAACTAAAAGGGACCAACTCTACAATTCTCTTTGGGTTGAGTCTTGTTGATAAGTCTGGGCGTGGGATGAATGGGCAGAATTGTGTCCTATGGGACGAGATGTTGACCTTTTGAAAGGTCAGCACATCAATTAAATTAACTGTATGATTCATTTTAAAGCTGCTGGACACAATTTTTTGTATATGAATCAAAAATCAATGAATCGAAGATCATGTGCTAGAAAAAAAGTAAAAAGTTTAAATTGCCGCTCGAAAGTTTGTTTTGAGCACCACAGCTTATTGACATTTTTTGAAAAGTTTTGTGCTGGAATCACAAGAAATCAAAGTAAAAACCCTTCTCTGAATCCATTTACCGGACTCTACATCCCACAATGCAAAGCATGAAAACAAAGTGGCAATTTCAACCTTTCACATTGTGACAACCCCAAGTGGGTGGGGTTGCAGGTGTGTTTGTCTCTGTGTTCTTTCTTCTTTTTGTTTTCACCAAGCTAACAACCTTATTGGACTCAGGTGTGCGTGGCTGCTCGGAAGGCGTGGCCTAACCATCAAACTCACCTGAGGACCCACCCTCTGTCTCTCTCTCTAGCTCCCTGCTTGGCCTGTCTCTGACTGATTGTGGTGGGATTGTTGGTTGTTGCCCCAATGTGTTGGGGAATAAACTCTCCTGCAGACATTTATCCTCTTGTTGTTTTAATCTTGTCATAGTCTTAAACCAATCTGACATCTGCTTTTTTGAGCAATTGAGGCAATACTGAGGACAACCCAATGGATTTTTCTGATAAGAAATGTTTGTGTCCATCAGATTTATGACTAGATGCAGTTACTTAAAACACACAACAACAACAACTCTGATTCACTTCATCACAAGGGGCTATCTCTGTCTGTGTTTTTTACTCTGTGTAACACAACCCAACCCTTTTAGCCTGATCTGCTTATTAACACCCCTAAGACTCTCAGACTCCCACCTGCCACAAAGGACTTTTAATTTCCCTCTCCATGGTTACAGAGTTTGTGTTTCAAAGCTGCACACTGGCTGTTTACCGAGAAGCTTGTTTTTGCATTAGGCTGAAGAGTAAAAGCCCGTTTTGGCTAAAACATATGATGATGGTTTATACATTTCAATGTACATATAAGTTTTGTCCTGGCCTTCATGCAAAGAACAGAGGGAAGTGAATGGATTTAAAATAATCTGGCAACAACATGGTCATTAGGATCGGGTCTGGAAAGGCTGCCAGTAACCTCTGTTAAAAAGTTAGACTTCCCCACTGACAGTATAAATGTTTTATGGAGGAAACCAACCTTCCTTGGGGGAAAAAAACAACCTAGAAATAGTGAGAGACCTTTCAAACTCAGTACAGAGAAGTCAGCACTGATTTTCAACCTAAAAAATGGCCTAATTTAAAATACATTTAATAGTCTTCTGACCTCTGAGAGCTCTAAATCACTGACATTTGGTTGGTTTCATGATGTTTTGAGGATCATGACTGTAGTGCATGTGAGTGTGTGTGTTTGAGTGCTTTGGTCACACCGCAGTGAGCGCTCTGATGGTTAAGCTCATCAATCATTGATGACACAGGATGTAGAAAGAAGAATAGTTTTTCAGTGCGACAGAGAGCCGTACAATGAGGAGAGCAGGGGAATGACAAGCTAGGACACATTTTGTCATTTCATTACATTAAGGTTTAGTTTCCTTTGACAAATACATTATAGTCGCACATTATCCTGATTGGGATTGTTTATGAGTGTAAAATTTGATATATTTAGTGAAAACCTGCTAACAAAGAGGGCGTTTTCGCATCGTGATAGACTAACTAGTCAATGAGACGGGTCAAACTCATGGCCTGGAGGCCAAATCCGGCCCTTTGGAGCATCTAATTCGGCCCGCAGGAAAAGTAACAGAGAAAACATTAATCATTGTGTTAATGAAACTCAACAATATTTGCAGGTGCTCAAAATATTCTTGGTGCTTACATTGCATGATTGCAGTAATTTTTTTTAATGTTAAACAGTTTGAAAAAACTCAAATCTTACAAAAACCTTCAATTTTTCCTCAAATTATTTTTTTTTTTTTCCTTGTCTGCACATGCTTTCGAAGGTTAACACTACAAGAAGTGCAATCTTTTGACAGCAATGCATATTTTATTATTGCAATTAAATAAATTTATTTATTTCATTGCATAATTGTGACCGTCACCAGCCCTCCCTAGGGAAGGGTAAGAAATACTTTATTAAAGGGAGGATGTAAAAAAGAGAGGGCAGTGTTACACCAAGGTGAGGGGTTGGAGGGGGGTGGGGAAGTTAGCAGGGAAGAGGGATACAAGATAGGATATGGAATGGGTGAGGAATAGTTTTAAGTGATGCGATGTGAAATTGTGGTTGTGTATATTGTGTTTATTGTTGTGTTGTCAAGCCAGTTTGGTGACCAGTGTGTGGTTTAGGAATAATGGTGGTGGCTGTGAACAGAGGAAGAGGTGAGTGGAAATTCCATAAAACAGGTATTTGGGAACAACGTGTCTAAGGTTGAGCCCAGTATGAGTGTTATCCCACAGCCCAAGGCCAGTGCATCCATGACAAATGCATTTCCAAGTACCGCCACTGCAAAACCCAAGAGCCGCCCCCGGGCCCGAAGAAGCAGTCAGGCCAGCAGCAAGAGCAGGCAGCCTAAGGGCCCCCGGCGACCACCCCACGGCCAAGCAGTCCCCCGAACGCCCCCAAGATCCCAAGCCGAGAGGCAGCCATCGCCCCCCCATACACACCCGAGAAAGCCCCAAGGAGCCAAGGACCCAGCGCACCACGCCACCGATCCCACCCCCAACCCCCAGACCCCCCACCCCCCCACCCCACCCCCGCGCCCAACCCCCCGAGGGGAGGGCCCCGAGAACTCCCTGCCCGAGGCCCCAGCGGAGGAGCCGAAGCCCACACCCAGCAGACGACCAGAACCGCGCCGAACAGGCAGCCAGTGGGCACCCGCCGGCGAGCCCAGAGCCAGCAGGGGCCCGACCCCAGGCCAGAAGGACCCGGAACGGATGCAGCACCAGGAGCAGCCCGCCCAGGGAGGACGACCACACCCCAAGCCGCATAAGGCACCAGGGGGCCGCTGGGAGTCTCCCCGCCGGCCCCCAGGCACCCCAACCTAGCCCCCCACGGCGCCCCAGATCACCCTTCACTGATGCCGCCCGCGCCACGAGCTTCAGTTCTTTTTTTTTTTTTTTAAAGCCAGGGCCCCCTCCAAGGGCCAAGCCAGACCGCCCCGCCGGGATGTGGCCCCCTATTCCGGCCCCCGACACCCTACCTCACGGGGCACTGCCCAAGCAGGGGCCGTACCAGTAGGTACGCAAGGGCGCGGCACGCGCCACCCGCCCCGAAAGACCCCCGCCAGGACCGGCCCGGCCAGCAGGCCAAGCACCCCGGGCCCCAGGAGCACCCCCCGGGACCAGGACCCCCCAAGGGCAAGCCCCCGGGCCAAGCCCCCCGGGACGCATTCCCCACCCCCGCCCGGGACCCGGCCACGGCCCAGCAGGACCGCACAGCCCCGGACAGCCCACGGCCAGCAGCCCAGGGCCCGCCGCCCCCCGGACAGCGCCAGCCACGGAGCAGCGCCCCCCGCCGGCCCGCGAGCAACCGGCGATCCCCACCGCGGGGACGGAGGCACCCCAATGGCACACATCAAGTGCGGGACAGCAGCCCCCAGCCAAAGATGCCCCGGACCCACCCACCAGTCCGCAAACGGCAGGATAGACCCACCAGGCGGCCGACAGCAACCTCCACCACCGGAACAGCTAGCGCCGCCCCCCAGTAAACAGCATCACCCCGAGGCGCCAAGCAACCCCGCCCCAACCCCGGCGAGGACACCAGCACCCCCCCAGCACACCCACCCCCCAAACCGGCGAGGCAGGCCGCCCCGGGCCCGCACACCGCGGGGCCCGCCCCCAAGGCCACCAGGAGACAAAGCAAGCGCCAAGCCACACCCAAGGGGGAGAGGCACCCCCGCGCCCCACCCGGCCGACACAGCCCGGAAAGACCCCGCAAGGAGAGACCCCGGCAAAGCCCCCCCGAGACCCACCGCCACGCCCGACCGCACCATCTTGATGTGCTTTTGCTCTATGCAGTGGCCCAGCCACCAACAGAGGGGCCAGGCCCCCACCGGAGAGGCCCAAACATGTGTACCAACCCACCACCCTGTTATGGTGCCTCTCCATTCCCCAATGGAGAGGCACTTCCCGATCCCCTGTGTGAATGTGTGTGTTTGGTGAATGTATGGGGTGTAATTAAAAGAAGGGGGATGGAGGGGAGCGGTGCTCCCCCTCCAGCCTCTGTGGATTTATGTGTATGTGGTGTAATAGGCCGGAGGGTGTAAAGGATGATACACCCTCCGGGGGGTGACATGTTGAGATGCGATTAAAATTGGAGGGATTAGTAGGGCAACTAGAGGTGGGAGGGCCGCCCCCACGCCACTACATAGTAACACAGGTGGCGGCCCCCTCCACCCCCAGCCCCACCATCCAGCCCCCCAAGGGTTGGGTATTGGTGTGTGGTGCATTTTGTGAATTTTTCCTCAAATTATTACATAACATTTCCCTTAATTAAATAGAAATTGGTCACAAAATCTAAGAAATTTAAAGTGAAGACCATGTTGGGACTGATATCTGTCACTTATTGCTTGGATATTGTCGGTTTCTTACATATTTAGTATTTTATGTATACGTAGAAGAGCAAACTAGGGCACAATAATAAAATCTGTGGTCCACTTGAGATCAAACTGCTCCATATTTGGCCCCAGAACTAAAATGGCTTTGGTCTAGGAAGTGCCCTGAGTTTAGTGATTGGGATCTTCTCTCACCTGTCTTCAAAGCAAATATGAGGTCATCAAAATCCTGTGATTCTTCATCTGCAGAGACCAGGTTTGTGTTGATAAAGCCTCCCTCTGATGAAAAGGTCTCCATTACTGGACTGGGCTTATACACCCTGCTGGGCAGAATGCTCGGTCGCAGAGAGGCACGCTCCCAGTCTGTCGACACCTGACAGTAAAAAAAACACACACATGGTTAGTTTATGAACACACCACATATACATTCTTAAAATGTTGTGTCAAAGAGGGGGAAAAAACAATGAAATCAAATACTGTGAGTCTCCAAAGTGATTTTTGTATTGAAATAAACAGAGAAATGTTTGTGTTAACAATACCTTGTGTGTTTTTGGGCTTTTAACTTTGAAAATATTTAACCAAGAAGCTCCTGTGGAGCAGACTAAAAACAACTGTGGAATGTATGCACACACACTCAGATAGCAATTTAAAAAAAAACAAACAAAATGTTATCTTAAGCCCTATTCACATTGGGATTAGTTTTACCTAGGGACCACGTGCGATTTGTAAAAATTGCAGAGAATGTCTGTGACGTTAATCCCATGCGAATCGGATATGTCAGTAATTTGTAAAGTAAAAACTCCCCCGCAAATGACCTACTATATTTTGCTGAAATCCAAGGTCCTGCGATAATACTAATCCAATGCAAATAGGCATCTCTGTGAATTGGACAGAAATGGGCGGGATCTGATGTGTGATTACGCATTGTTTTGTTTCCGGTGTCACGATCTGAGTTTACCTCGTACTAGAATCTATTATGAGCATCTACAGTGAAGAAAATAAGTATTTGAACACCCTGCTATTTTGCAAGTTCTCCCACTTAGAAATCATGGAGGGGTCTGGAATTTTCATGGAAGGTGCATGTCCACTGTATGAGAGATAACCTAAAAAGAAAAATCCAGAAATCACAATCTATGATTTTTAAACAATTTATTTGTGTGATACAGCTGAAAATAAGTATTTGAACACCAACGTTAATATTTGGTAGAGTAGCCTTTGTTTGCAAATACAGAGGTCAAACGTTTCCTGTAGTTCTTCACCAGGTTTGCACAGACTGCAGGAGGGATTTTGGCCCACTCCTCCACACAGATCTTCTCTAGATCAGTCAGCTTTCTGGGCTGTCGCTGAGTAACACGGACTTTCAGCTCCCTCCAAAGATTTTCAATTGGATTTAGGTCTGGAGACTGGCTAGGCCACTCCAGAACCTTGATATGCTTCTTACGAAGCCACTCCTTGGTTGTGTGCTTTGGGTCATTGTCATGTTGGAAGATCCAGCCACGACTCATCTTCAATGATCTGACTGAGAGAAGGAGGTTTTTGGCCAATATCTCACAATACATGGCTGCAGTCATCCTCTCCTTAATACAGTACAGTCGTCCTGTCCCATGAGCAGAAAAACACCCCCAAAGCATGATGCTACCACCCCCATCCTTCACAGTAGGGATGGTGTTCTTGGGATGGTACGCATCATTCTTCTTCCTCCAAACACGCATAGTGGAATTATGACCAAAAAGGTCAAACTTGGTCTCATCTGACCACGAAACTTTCTCCCATGACTCCTCTGGATCATCCAAATGGTCATTGGCAAACTTAAGACGGGCCTTAACATGTGCTGGTTTAAGCAGGGGAACCTTCCGTGCCATGCATGATTTCAAACCATGACGTCTTAGTGTATTACCAACAGTGACCATGGAAACAGTGGTCCCAGCTCTTTTCAGGTCATTGACCATGTCCTGCCGTGTAGTCCTGGGCTGATTCCTCACCTTTCTTAGCATCATTGAGACCCCACGAGGTGATATCTTGCATGGGGCTCCACTCCGATTGAGATTGTCCGTCATGTTTAGCTTTTTCCATTTTCTAATGATTGCTCCAACAGTGGACCTTTTTTCACCAAGCTGCTTTGCAATTTCTCCGTAGCCCTTTCCAGCCTTGTGGAGTTGTACAATTTTGTCTCTGGTGTCTTTGGACAGCTCTTTGCTCTTAGCCATGCTGACTGTTTGGGTCTTACTGATTGTATGGGGTGGACAGGTGTCTTTATGCAGCTAACGACCTCACACAGGTGCATCTGATTCAGGACAATACAGTGGAGTGGAGGAGGACTTTAAAAGGCGGACTAACAGGTCTTTGAGGGTCAGAATTCTAGCTGATTGACAGGTGTTCAAATACTTATTTTCAGCTGTATCACACGAATACATTGTTAAAAAATCATAGATTGTGATTTCTGGATTTTTCTTTTTAGGTTATCTCTCATACAGTGGACATGCACCTTCCATGAAAATTCCAGACCCCTCCATGATTTCTAAGTGGGAGAACTTGCAAAATAGCAGGGTGTTCAAATACTTATTTTCTTCACTGTATGCGCATACGCACGCATTCAACTATAACCCTAACCCTAACCTAATCCAATAAACGAATAAAACACGTGTCCGTTCACTTTGAAAACAAAAATAAACAAAAGTGAATTATTATTATTTTTTCTTTTATCAAAAATTAATTTTCCGATAGGGTGCATGCACATATATGCCCATTGATCTCAGTATGAGGTAAACTCAGACCGTGACACGGTAAGAATCTTTTTTTTAATGTTTGTAGCCTTCTATATAATACAGCAGGCTAGCGCTTGCAACACAGCACCGTGGAGTGTATTAAACCTTTCCTGATTGGATATTCATTGGCCACACATGCACCTGCACATTTATTGTAATTAGCAATGTGACTCTCTTAAAACACCATGTAAGGGGTTATGCTACAAACAGAGCAACAGGACAGAAATCAACATTAAAAAGCAGTAAAATCTAAACCCCAAAGTACTGCAGGTCTGCCTTCTTTCAGAGAATAAAGATCAAGGACACACTGAGAAATAAGAGACATACATTTGTTAATATAAGATTTGTTGAATTAGTGTACCATAAAATAAAAAAAGAAACAAATAATAAAGAGAATACCAAATAAATCTATTTACTTTCCCCATTAAACATTAAACATAGTTTGTTGACACTATCTTAGGTCTAAATGACTACTATTTGATATCAATTAAATATGTACACAAAGTCTGTTCTTTTTATGTAAACATGAGTTCTAAAGTGAAGTCAGGGTGAAATCAGGTCAAACAGGCCTAAACATGTTTGTATATTCACATTCAGTTCTGATTAAAAGAGTGGGTGTGTCTGTCAACCCAAAGTAATTGTGAGCGTTGATGAGAGGGGGTCAGCCTGAGTGCATCTGACCGTCCACATGACCTGCAGGGTTATGGTCGTCATAGCGAGGGGTGAGCCTGAGGTCAGGAGGTTTAGGGTTTCATATTGAATAGGGATGACATCATGGATCCTAAACCACCGTCTTAGTTGCAAAGATGACATCATTTTCTCAATGAGTTTACTTTGTAGGTGCAGCATAGTTTATTAAAAAAAAACAATGAAAACCCCCCCCAAAAAACTACTGAACCAAACTAACAATTAAGGAGGGGAGATAATCCATTCATACAAAAGCAGTGAGAGTCTGTGGCTTATATTGGACCCTGAACTCCAGTTCCACCTCGTCTTTGAACATGTACAGAACATTAAACAATCAATAAATATACACTTCAATAAATAACTAAGAAAGTTTGATGATGACTGAGACATAATTCTGTCTGTTGTCTGTGGAGACAGGGAGGTGATGAGGTGTAGACCAAATTATGGAATTTTCTATCATCTCGTAAAATTAGCGTAATGACATGAAACTGGCTGTAAACAGCGACTCCTTAGCTTTCAGAAATTGGTGAAATTCCTCAGATAGAGCAAATATTAGCTGAGTTACGGCCATTTAAATCAATGTGTTCCCCGAGATGAGTTCAGAGTCTCTGGGAAACCCGGACATTTTAATGAGTTTGTAAAACCCAGCGGGACGACCCGGACAAGACGTGAAAAGAGGACATGTCTGGGTAAATCCACATCCACACATATGGTAACCTCAATGTATTCCTTAGGTTCTCTAGATTCACACGATATATGTATACTCTATGTTACATTCATATGGGCCTGATTCACTCAATATTAGTTATCTGTTTTTTCTTCCATCTGCATTAACTCCTCCTACACCGTTTGTCCCATATTAACAAATAAGCATTCAAAAAATTCAGAAAGAGATTTATGCTTGTACTTTTATAATTTGTAACTTTTAAACTTTTTCACTTATTTCATTTTTTCTTTCCCTTTCATTTCTATTGGCATTTTCAGCTTTTTCATGTGCAGCTTGTGCCTTCAACTTATTTCAGCTTTTTTCAAGCAATTTCAAATTTTTTCAATTTTTTCAACCGTGTTGCTAATGTTCAGCTATTGCTAGGTTAATGCATAGATAATGCTAGATTAATGCTATTGCTAGGCGAATGCTGGGTTAGTGCTAATGCTAAGTTAATGCTATTGCTCAGGCTAATGCAAACACTAGGCTAATGGGATGCTAATGCAAATGCCAAGCTAAATGTTAATACGAGCTAATGTAGATAAAAAGGAACTTCGACAGAAGATTAACTTTTATTTTGAACTGGAGGAACGCAAACAACGGCTGGGAATGAAATCTACGGGGAAGAAGGACGACATGAACAATGATGGAGAGGAGGACTAAAAAAAAAAAAAACAACACTGACTACAGATGAGAATAAATCCTACACAAAAAAGGACAAAAAAAAAAAAAAAAAAAAAAAAAAATGAAATTGTGTTCAGAACCAAAGACTGTTTGACCAGAGAGACAAGCTCTGATGTAAATGTTCTGTGTTCAAAACAGGGGACGGGACTTGGATAAGCAAATGCTTCTCTCGTCTCCTTTTTCGGCATGTAAAAAAAAAAAAAAAAAAAAAATTAAAGAAAAAACAAAACTTCTGTGAATGCAACCATGTCGAAAATAAACTGAATAAATAAAAAAAATAAATAAATGTATGCTAATGCTCATACTAACTAATGCTAATGCTAAGCTAATGCAGTGCAACGCTGGCCAGCACCTGTATCCTCACTTGCATTTTCTTCAGGAAACGCAAATATTCTAGTTAGTGTTGCTATCATGAGTAACAAAATACTCCATTCCTATAAAAGCAGTGAGTCTGTTTCTTATAATCTTATATTCTTATATAGTTCCAGTTGGACCTCATCTGTCTTTGAACATGTCTCATTGTGTCTGCGTGCCTGCCTGCATACAAACCTCTGAGACTTGCTGAGCTGTGACCGGTACAGAGAGTCCCAGGGAGGTGAATTAAGCACCACCAGGCACCTCAAATCTGTCACATTCATTTAAAAACGAAGTGAACTTCAAACATGTGCACGTCAAGCCTTGACCAATATGCCCCATTTTTAACCAATCCGGTTTACAGAAACACCGCCCCTGCTTCAGGGGTCTCCCTGTGTTGTTTGCTGCTTTTCCTAATGGCCTATCGCTGAAATGCAGAGCGTGTTCTCATGTGGATAAAAGAAGATTACAGGACATGTGAACAAAGCCGAAGATAAAGATGGAAGGATGAAGGGTGTTCCCAGGAGTGAGGAAGTTCTCTCTGTTTCTGTCCTTATAGGGTGTTCTCCAGGGGATGGAGATAGTGAATACAGCAGACTGTCATGATAACAGGGTTCTGTGTATACACACACTGTTGTCTGTTTCTAGCACTTGCTTGTGTTTGATATGACGGTTTGACTGCAGTTAGTGTGCATGTAGACGAGAGCCTGAATATACACAATTTAACACACATGTAATTCAGTATACATGTGCATGCAGTGTGAGAGTGAATAAAATGAATGTTCAGTTTGATTAATTATAAATAGACACCGGGGATGAGATTACGCCATCAAATCAATCAATCAATTCAGTCATCTCATGTCCTTAAAAATGTTAAAATGTTCATTTAAAAAAAAAAACAAATTTTTTTTTTTATGCTCGTTATTGTTTACTACGTGTTGTTCTCTTGTTAGTGTACTCCATCCAGCTTTTTTCTTATTTTAACCCTTTATTGTAACTATATTTCAGTATATTGAATGTAAGCAGAAATAAACTTTTTTTGAGCATTTTCATATTCATATTTTTTTTAACCAATTGTTATAAATTGCAAAAAAAAAAAAGAAGAAAAGATTAATAAAATTGGAAAAGAAAAATGAAATTCCATGTATCGCTTAGTGGCAGGAATTGCATTATCTTTTATTATTTAGCAATGCTCCATCACCAAAAGTCATCAGGAAAAAGTTATTGTGTAAAATGATTGATCTACAGGTGTGGACATTTTTTTTTTTTAAATTGTCCCATCCATCCATCCATTTTCTGAACCCTTTGCTCCTTTTTTTAGGTGTCGCAGCTGTATAACAGTTTAAAAAATCCCACCACACACTACTTTCATTTGCGAGTTTGCTGGTTTTTAAAGGAGCGTTATGAAAAAATCACTTTATAAAGGTTTTGCTACGGTGATATACATTCCTTTAGCCAAAGTTGAAAAAGTTCTGTTTCCTCCCTGCCTTATTATTCCACAATTTGTAAAAAGTCAGCTCCAAACGGGCGAGTTGGATTTTTCTCACAATTTGACGTCATGTTGCGAAAACTCCTCCCCCTGACAATCCTGGCTCCTCCTACCCTATAAGAATGTGAGCTGCTCCTTCTCAAACTATCTTACAGCTAAAACAAACACTGCGGTTTAATATAGAATATATATTATACTTTATTGTCATATATGTAAAGCTACATACACAAAATGTGCTCTCTGCATTTACCCCTCCCTGAGGATCAGTGGGCACCGGAGCGGTTTCATTTTTAGTAACCGTTATATCGCCTCGTTTCGCCTTTAAAATTATCTGACGTGTTTGTGACCCAATGCGAAACAGTGGTTAGACAAAACAGTGGACTATCACCTTGAATAAACTATTCCTGTATTAAATAGTGGAGAGGAGGACAACAAAGCAAAGTAGCAGCTCCGCTGAGTGTTTGAAGCAGCTGACTCAGCTGATTTACTCCAAAGCTGCTGCTTCTGCCGCACAGAGCACACAGACCCTGAAACAGTGTTTAACTCACAATCACAATAGCCGCCTAAATAGCCGTTTGTTTTCCTGTAATGTGCAGTTTTTTGGCTGAAAACAATCACAAGAGTGTGTGGATAGAAAACGAATATCGCTAGTGATCAGCTGTTGTGTTGTCAGCGTTTACAAAGACGCCTACTCATGAATATGCAAAAGTAGACCCCAAAACAGCCATGTTTTTTGAACTGCTCAGGAAGTCACTTTTCAGAGGGCTACCACTCTGGAAATCAGGCGACTTTGGGAAAATAAACCTCAAATACTATGTTGTTGGGGTTCTTAGAACAAATGGAGATGGGTGAAAAATAGCATAATACTGGACCTTTAAGGAACGATGCACAAAATCTCATCAGACTATGTCTGTGGATGTTGGAGACACAAAGCTTCAGAAGTTATATAACAGGGACTCAAACATTTAACAACTGGACACAAGCACACGAACAAGAACAAGGACTTTAGACTGGACGTTGAACCCCAGAAGAAATCTATGCAACAGTTTATAGAATTCTGTATGAGAAGCTTAGCAGGGCATTTGAACCCCTCGATATTTCAAATGTGTACTTCTAAAGCAGTTAAATCACTCTTTACTTTCTTTGTGTGTGTGTGTGTGTGTATACCTCTTCCATTGCGCTGATAAGATTTTGAGTGGATTTACTGATGTCTCCTCCCACAGTAGTGGTCCCCCCTCCCTGGTAGGTAGAGTCTGGAGCATCGTGGCCACTCATCTCTACTGTGTAACTGGCTTTAGTTGGCCAACACAGCTGGTTGTGCATAATGAAGTAAACTGCAAACACATACAAGCCCTGTGGAGAAAGAGAGGAGATTAGATCACTATTGCTAAACTCTACATTAGCCCACTAGGTCTGTAGTAGTAGTAGTAGTAGTAGTATGTCCGTTTTTAAGTCTTTACACTGACTCCCAGTCAGCATCAAAATAGTGTTGGTGTATAAATCTGTGAATGGGCTTGGGTCCAGAATCCATCAGTGACATGTTAGTCAGGTATGAACCCAGCAGGTCTCTCAGATCTATGGACACAGGTCAGATAGTGGAGCCCAGAGTTCACAGCAAACATGGTGATGCTGCTTTTAGTTGTTATGCTGCAAAGAAGTGGAACAAACTGCCAGCAGAGCTGAAGTCAGCATCTAATGTGAACATTTTTAAATCCAAGGTAAAGGCACTTTTTTCTCTACTGCATATGATTGAGAGAGAGATTTTTAATCATGTTAGTGTTGAAATGTTCTTATTGATCAAACTGCTGTTGCACTTTTTGATCATGTAAAGCACATTGAATTGTACTGGGCCCCTAAAGGGACACGGATCTTTTTTTTTTTTTATTGCGTGCTCATGTAAAGGATCCACGCGAGCATGTGAAACTATTACGTGAGAGCGTAAAAGTAGTTCTCAGGGCGCACGCAATAGTTTTAAGCGCGCACGTAAAATGTTTTACGTGACATCAGTCATCAGGTTACATGCTCTGCTCGTAAGGAGTTAATCACGTTAGAGGATCTAGTAAAGCTTTGTATCAGCCTTAGGGTTAGGGTTAACAATTACTTTTCTGTGCTCGCCTACGCAACACTAGTATCAAGTGCTTGTAAATTTTACGTGAGCATGCAATATAAAAAAAAAAAAAAAGATCCGTGTCCCTTACGCGAACACGTATTAATATCACATGCTCGTAAATAAAAAAATAAATAAAAAAATTACCTGTGTCCCTTTAGGGGCTCCGTAGAATTGCCTTGTGTATGAAATGTGCTATACAAATACATTTGCCTTGCTTTGCCTTGGTGAGTTTAAAGAGAATAATCTGTAAAAGGCTTGCAAGCTTTAGGTTTATGATTATTCAATCTAACAGAGGCTAAGCACATGCAACTCTAGGAATAATAAAACAATGTTTAGACATTGTCTGTTTCTCCAGTTTACTAATGAACAAATACTTAATTTGTGTAATAGTTCGAGCGCAATTCATTTTGTCTTCTTTTTGAACAGTATGTTAAGTTGAAGTTTTGTTTATTCCGACAAGGTTTTTCCGGAATTTTTATCTCCCGACATTTTTCGACTGTCAACTGCCTGTCTTCATCAGAGGAGTTCTGCTAATCGCCTTTGATGGTTCCTTTGAAGTTTCACTCTGACGAAGACTGTCAGTTGACAGTTGAAACCTTGTCTGAATAAACAAAACCTCAACTTAACATAAATTACTTCATCCTGTGCAATGATATCATTGACACGCTGGTATTTTGTCTTCGTCCAACTCCTTGTCATGACCAAATCTCCTTGGTCAACAGCACCGTGCTGTGAATTACTCTAAAACACCTGAGTGTAAAATGCCTCGAGGCCGTCCTGTATTTCACAACACTCATCATCGGATGACGAGGCAGACTCCGCAGACAGAGATGGGGCAAAGCGGGCGGTGATGCAGGAACGTGTGGATGCACATGACATGACATCGGGTGCGCGGAAATGTCAAAGTGACTCTCATTTACAGAAACAAAGTTATACTTTTAGCAAGACAGAGAGAAATGGCTACTTCTGCACAATAACGGTTAGTAGTTACATATTAATAAACTAGGTCAGGAAAACAATTAGTTGGCATTTATTTCACACCATTTCTGACACACACATAAAGTCAAATAAAGATTATTTGTTTGTAAACCCACATATGATTGTTCTGCATGTGGTGGAAACATTATAAGGAACAATACATCAAGCAGATGAAAAGTCGACAACATTCACAATCTGCAGGATCTTGATATGACCCAGTGTCAATTAATCCACATAATGGGTGACAGTCAACAGAAGGAAAAAAAAATGTGAAAAGTGGTGGGACATTAAAAAAAATAATAGACCACTTGACATGACATGTTCTCACTGTACTTTAATGTCAGATGTTTCCTAACAAACAAACTGATACTAACCCATCACGTCAGGATGCTTTATGTGCTGACTACGATATATTTGCACTTGACTTTTTGCAACTTCCTAAAGCAATGGGACATTTGATGGTTACAAGCAGGGTGTAAAATCAATTATTCACCCTGGAGCCATATTTGGAGACACCTGGCTGCAGGGGTCTCTACCTAAGCAGCTTCTTAGGCTATTACGGTGGCTCTTTCACAGCAGCACTGTGTGTGATTAGCACAGATCATTAGCAAGCTGTGCAGCATGAAGAACCATAGGCCTGTTATGTAAGTGTTCCCTGATAACTGGAGGGGCCTCGTCTTTGTGGACAAAGAGCAGCGACCTGGAGGAGAGAGTGGTCTGGGAGGGTATGGAGGGATGAACCAAGACACATGTGGTCATTGAAGTATTGTTTTTATGAGAGTGAAATCTTCCAAGCTTCACACAAATGATTACGTGTTCGAACATACTGTACACACTCAAAGAGACTCTATGATGTTAAAAACAAAAAAATACACTGGGCGCTGGACTCTAGGTTGAAACTATCATTTATTACCTTTACTTAGTTATTTATTTATTATTATTTTTTATTGTTGTTGATTTATTTTTTATTTAATTTATCTTTTTCCCCCTCCTCTCTTCGCTCAATTTTATGTTTTATTATTATATATATATATATATATATACCCTCACCCCCACATGTCTTATTAACTTTTCTCCTCCCCTCACCCTCTAATAGCACACTATCATTATTATAATTATTATTATATCACACACAGACACCCACAAACACACTTACTTTATTATAATGTATAAGATTTAGAAATACTGTCTATGGTAACCTGTCAGCATTTTTGTCTTTGTGTTAAAAAAATAAAAAAGTTAAAAATACACAATAACTAATGACATAATCTGGCCTATTTTTATTCTTATTTTTATTAATCAATTTACTAAATGTGCTTAATTTGGAATTTACGTCCTCCGTGTATTGTATAGGCTTTGATTTATTACATGTTAACTTGGCTATGAAATAAAAAATGTTGTCAAAAATCCTCATAATCAAAGGATTATAAGATAATTCTTTATTCATCTCGCGATGGAGAAATTTGCAGGACAGCAGAAGAAAAACACTCTGTGCAAAATTTAATTAGATAAAAATATTTAAAAATTTAAAATATGCATCAAAAAATAGTTGAAAAGAGCCAGTAACTTCAAGATGTAAGTCTTTATAATCTGTATGAACACTATCGTGCATATAAGGATGGACATGTTATTGCACAAGTGGTCCCATAAATTATTATTGCAATGCAAATCAGATGTGTGTTCAGCAGTGCAAACACACGTTCTGCACAGCTGTAACATCTGCAGCTATTTTATAGTGTGGAGTTTAAAGTGTGCCACACAACTTCATCATCATCATCATCATCAACAACAACAGGAAGACCAAAGTAGGTTATGGAAAATGTTCCTCATGGAAAATTCACAGCAGGAAGGAAGGTACTGTAGCTAGTGAAGTAGATGTTTTTGTAGCAGACACCTGCCGTGAAACTGCTTCCAGCCTTCAAGCAATTTCAAAGAAATAGCAAAATTACAGCTATTAAGCCCTAAGCACAGGATGGGGAAGGAGAAGGCTGAAAAGCACTGGTAAGGCAATCATTAGTTGATCTATTTGATTCCAAATCTCAAAGTGCTACAGGATTAAAAAAAAAAAGATAAAATAATAATAAATAAATAAAACACAACATATATTAAAAGACAGGACTAAAAGAGGCATTAACTGTTAAAATAAGTTTCTGTAAAAAGGTGATTATTTAAGTTTTTTCTTAAAAATGTCACATCAGACGTCACTTATTACATGCCAGTATCAAGTTTAGAAACCGTGTAGAAAACCAGCTGCAATCCTTTAAAACCACCTTTGGTGATGTGAGAGAAAAGATTCTAATTAGTTAAAAGTCGAGGATTTGGTTTTTAATTAAACTCTTTTCATATCTTGCACAATTTAGGAGAAAAACAATCATCCAGACTAAAAATGAAGAGTTCCAGAAAAGTGCAGAATGTTTTTTTTGCTGTTGTACAAAGAACTCAGTGTGTATCCAAAAACCATTGGGATAAACCGACGCCTTGGCTTCTTTCTATGACACCACTGGCCAGCTTTACAAACTGACCATGTGATGTCATGTGGTTGGACAAATGCTATTGGGGCTTTTAAACGGGTGCTAAGTGTGACACTCACAGCTGATGCTGACATCATTTCTCTTCATACGTCGCTGGGCCAATAGAAGAAGCTTACTTTGGTGCAGCTCTGTTGTCTTTGGCATGTGGACGCCAACTATCACCACAGGCTACCACCAACCTCTGATGGCATGCACAACAGTCTAATGGAGTCTCTGGGAGGTTAACACAGGAGCCCACAAACATTTAGAGTTCACAGTTTGCTTTTTTAAAACAGGCCACACCTTTGTTCCACAGTTCACACGGTCATAATTAGTAAATAATTATACACCCAACACTCGTACCGTGACATACATCTGTGAGTGTGAACGATTCCAAAGGAGGCTGACATGTACAATGTTCAACACAGGGTTCCTACAACCTTAGTCAAATTAAATTCAAGACTTTTTAATGCCATTTGAGATTAAATTTAGAACCAATTTCACAGTAAACATAATTTTTGGGGAGAAAAAAAACGGCACATCAATTACATAGGGTTAGGGTCATTTTTTTCTCATACCTAGTGCAGACGGCCCCCAAAGTAAACACAAAAAGTAAGTAAAATACACAAAAAAACGACTAAAATAACCAAAATCCCTCCAAAAACACAAGATGACTACAAAAATAGCTAAAAATGTAAATATAACAAAATTAAAAACCATTAAGAAAAGTCATTGAGAAAACTCTTTGTAGTTTATAGTAATAAAAAAAAACTCATATCACAATTTATTTTGAAATGTAAGACTAATTAGAATCATAAAATCATACTTATTATGTGTTAAAATTTAAGACATTTGAAACATTGATCCAAGACATTTTTCAATGACAATTCAGACCTTATTTTTAGATTTATGAAGTGAATGCCTTTTAAGACTTTTTAAGAATCCGCGGGAACCCTGCAAACAGCTGAAGTTCTCAGTGATCAAAAACACACCTGATGTCTGAATAATAGAAAGCAACAGTCTCACCAGCAGGCAGTTAAAGATGACGTAGAGGATAAGCATCCACCGGTGCCTGTAGCCCATATGAAGTCCAGCCCATAACCAGACCAAAGAGATCAGCAGGAACAGATAAAGCACCAGTGGGATCTCTAAAGCACAAGGCAGCAGAAGAAGAAAATTCAGTAATCAGTAACACAATAATAGCACAAAACATTCTGTTTTTTAACGCAGGCAGTCATTTCATACACAGATTATCTCCCGCTCTGGGGAAGATGAAACCAATCCTTTTTTCTTTCCATTCTGACATCAATGGTTTTCCTACATAAAAGAAAAATGCCATCCTCATCCCCAGGCGGTTCTTGACAACACTTTCTTTTTTCTTTTTGTTCCCTTTCTTTCAAACATTAAATAATTAAATAAAAAACAGGGGTGTAACTTTTTAGATCCAGAGAGAACAATTTAAAATATATATATATATATATATAAACAAAAACAAAAAACACAAGTTTAACAGGTTGATTACATATCAAATAATTAATTCCCAATAGAATAAAAGACTATAGTCACTTCAAAATATGATAGATACTCCAAAATATGCTTTGGTAATTTATTTAGTCAAAATCTAGTCTTATGGGTCCCAATATTCCAAACACTTTAAGTTCCAGTGGAAAAGTGATTTATTTTCTTATATCCTATACATTTCTGTTGCGATTTCTATCCAGTTAGTCAGTGTTGGTTTTGTCTGCTTCATCCACTTTTTACTCAGAGGTTGTTCCATACTCGTAAGTTTTCTGTGGGTATTAATTCATTTCTATTTTTTTATGCTACTTAGTGATTGGTACAATTGAGAAATGATGCCCTTTCGGTGTTTGTATTTATTTATTCTTTAGATTATTTCTTAATATCCCGATAGTAACTTCTTACTTGCGGGTATTGTTGATCTAGCTGAAAGGCCTTTTTCAAAGTTTCAAATCTCATGATTTCTCCTTTTCTTGTTATACTGTAAATATATGTGATTCCACTTTTTATCCAATGTTTGAATCTGTTATCAATCGGATTTGGTGTAAATTCACAACCCTATGCACATCAAATTAGATTTATAGTCACATAAAGTTGAAGATAAAGTTATATGAATGACAAAGAAAAGTATGCCAGGTTACAGAAGGGATTAGATTCCTAATCTGATATAGATTAATTACTCCAGGGCCTCACTAGACAGGTATATATACAATTATTATTAAAAAACAACAACTTGATCACATGCACAGAGGAGAGAATGGTGACCTTTGAGTCATCAGAACAGAGACGGAGAACTGCAAAAGTAAGAGATGGGAGCTTTGGTGGAATGAAAACATCCGCATATGGTTTTATTAAAGCACTTTCGACTCTAATCCCTCACCCTTGATATCATGTTGTACACATTGATTGAGACTCTATTCTCAGGTGAAAGAAAGTCCCGCTGTTGGGTCCGAAACAATATTACACACACACACACAGACGCAAGCAAGCAATGGTGGTAAGTGCAGTGCCCACTCAGAGCTCTAAGAGACACTCACCACTCAGCCCTAATTCATTGGGCTTGATGGATGCCACTAATGCAGTAAAGTGCATCGGATTTTCTTGGATCTCATCTGATAGCGCACAGAGTAAGTTGTTATCTTCAGGCTATAACAAATTACATATTATCCCATTAAACCTTATTTTAAAATTCAGTTTATTATACAAATTTCCACTCATCAGGTGCATGAACAAATTTGCTCCATATCAGAGCCAAAGAAACCAAGGTTTGATTAATCCTGCAGAGAAACATTTTTACATTATTGTGAGCAGATCCTCTACCACCTGACAACAGTAAAAAAATAAGTATTCAAGTATTAAATACTTTGATGTGTCCTTGACTTTAATGATCGCTTTGATGTGTCCTTGACTTTAATGATCGCTTTGATGTGTCCTTGACTTTCGCGTATTAATTCCAGCAAGTTCATTTTGTCCCCTCTGAAGAAGACTGGCAGTTGACAGTCAAAACATACGGTATCAGGAGATCAAAGTAAATTTCCTGAAAAAAAGTTGTCTGAAAGAATGAAACCTTAACAAATATGCAACTAAAATAGTTGCATATGCGAGTATATTTTTAGTGTGTGCGAGTGAAAATTTTATCTAGTCGCATCCGTGCACGTGCGTATAGGTGACCTTATTTTGGACGGAGTGGCTGAGCGCTTCGTCACGTCCCTAGAGTACACTTCTCTCTCTCTCTGCGCTGCGGGTGAGGAGACGGTGCGCGCTCACGCAACTTGGCTGCGGGTAATGCAACGGTGAATGCGAGTATAAACACCAACGTGATCTTTTGGAGTGCGCGAGGTCCGTGAACGGAAGCAGGCATAACGAGCCCTTCACTGAGTGTGTGCTCACATTGAGGGCAGCAGTAAAAAAGTAGAACGCGCTGAGCTCAGCAATAGAGGGTACATGTTTATCAGAATCAGCATGGAGGGACCGGAACTGACGAACTATGATGCCAGGCCAGATGTTCAGCTGTGGTTCTCCCAGGGCAGGGGTCTGCAACCTGCGGCTCTAGTGGCCCTTTGACTCTTTTGCAATGGCTCCCTATAGCTTTAAAAAAACTATTGAATTAAAGAGTTATTTTTTTACAGAAGCTATTAATCATTAATGTCAAATAAAATCAGATATAACAATTTGTTAACCTAAAATAAATCACGTTGTGCAATGACTCAGCACCTTCCTACTTTACCTCCTACAACCTCTACAGACCATCAACTTTCTTGCACCTGTGGCTCAACTTAAGTTTTAAATCCATGGTAAAATAATTAAACCAACAAAAACACTATTCTGGAAGAAAATAGAGATTGTATTTGTGTGGGAACAGATTCATTTAACCGCCAATGTGCCATTTAAATATGCATGTTTTATGTGTGGCAAGAAATAAGCAATTAGCATGTGTTGATCACATGATCATGTTATCAAATTCAAGTTACTTTTTGCAGCCTTTCAAATACATTAACTACAAAAAAATCTTCTTTATATAACATTGTGTTCATGTAAACTGAAATGTAGAATAATTTGAAGATGCAAGATACTGTTTTATTTCTTGATGTCAATTTTATTTTATTTTAAACTGTTTTTAAGTTTCCATTGCTGTTTTTTTAAAACAAAAATTGTTACGTCTTCCTTTAAAATTATATAAAATAAATGACCTGTTATTTCAGCCACTGCTTGTTGCAGAAAAACTTAATATCGACACTAAAACCTGAAAACATTTTGCAAATATCTCAAGTCATTGTCAATCTTTACTTCATACAAAACTACGGTACGCCAGTTAAGTCAACTATTATTCATTAGTGTGCATGGCTATGTTGTTGGCATCTATAACACATTTAACATAGCTTTTCTGTAATTTCGGACACTTATCCATCGCAGTGTTTACCTCCGAGTGCCTCCAATATGGCGGCACATCCGAGTTACTGCCCAGAACGTGACGTAGGTGAAAACCCTTTATTATTAAACAAGATGACAAAATGAACGGTGATTGGGGCGGTAATTGAAAAGTTGCGCATGTTAAAATAAACAGTCATTTTTTGCAACATTTAGCAACAAACCATGTTTAAAAGAAGAAAAAACGTATGGGATGTTGTCAATGTTAATTTTGACCAGGTTTACAGCAATATCTGTGAAATTTGTGATATTTACTTTTCTCCAAAAATACATATTTAAATGTAACATTCAGATTTCATATTTAACATTTAGATTGAGTTTTAACATTTTGATTTAGATTTAACATTGACATATTTTTTACGAGAAAAGGAAATATCACTAATTTCACAAATATTGCTGTAAATCTGGTCAAAAGTAAAATCACATACGTTTTTTTAAACATGATTTGTTGTTAAATGTGGCAAAAAGTTGCTGTTTATTTTAGCATGCGCAACTTTACGATCTACGCCCCATACTTGCTGGAATAAATTCTGTAATCAGTTTGTCATAAATCATTGTTTCAGTGAAACTGAACAGTAAAACTCATTTCAGCTCGTCAGTGAAGTGAGTACAAACCAATGTCAGAACATGAACATTCATTCATTCATTCATTCATTTAATTGAGAGACTCTAATCAATACATGTTTACAGACTTTGTTCAGAAACTGGAACTGGCTTTTCCTGAGAAAGCATGGCAGGAACATACAAACCACACTTAAAGGGCAGAAGTCCTGACCACTACACCACAATGCTGCCATAAATGATTATAGCTTGTAAAAAAAAATGTATGTTTTAACTATTCCAGATGGTTTCCAACAATGGTTGGAAAGCCTTCTCCGTAGCTGAGTAAATAAAGCTCTCTCAGCTCTCTTAGGCATGCATATAACCCACCACTTGTCACACAACTTTGACCTCATGGGTAAATGTGTCGATTTTACTGTGCATGCCTTTGTGTGATGGACAGTGTCCAATACAGACAAATATTAATGCCCGTCCTCTCTTTTTAGACTGTGTCAAGTGTTTCCAGGATAAGGCTCGACCCCCGAACAGGTTGTTCAGCACGTGTTTCTATACTAAGCTCTAACGTTGCAACAGGCATCACTGGTAACCCACTTTCTGTGAGAGTCGCTCTTTGGTCTACAAAGGCTACTCGAATCGAGGTGAGGACCACATGCTTTTTTTGACAATGCACCTGAAAACAGGATGTAATGTTGACATTATATGCACTCCATAAGGGTCAATCCTATACAACCATCTAAAGAGTTTTAGATTAAACTGTTCAGAAAGGAAAAGTTTAATTCATTTAACGTACCTGTGAAAAACTGACATTTAAGAATGTAAATCAATACTTGAAGTCCAAAATGTATTACCGAGGTCATTTAATTATAATTTACTGGTTAGTGCGTTGTAGGAAACATTTTACAGTTCACTTCACAAGTGGGCTGGAAACACAGGGCATGAGGCCAGGGTTTACACAAAAAGTCCTCACTTTGGTGCCACTTCCTCCACCCAGGCACTCCTCCCATGCTCCAGGCTCACCTCCTTATCTCATGACATCATTCATCCTGAAACCAACTGTGTGCAGTGACCAGGGTTAATCATACCAAATTCTCTGACTGTTAATGCCTCACTTTGATTTCCTTTTCTGGGGTAGAGGTCATTGTATGTGTATCTTCCACATTTTGGTTTTAATTTCTGTCTCTGAATGCTCACACTGTGGACACCTCAAAGAAAATAGTCTAAACCTTGGTGCTCAGTGTAGGCAAGGTAGGCAGTGCCTACCCAAGGTGGAACTGATATTTTGATTATTTGTTTTATTTATAATATAATTATAAATCATTTATTTTTCCATTTCTGATAACCTACAGTACCTATAAGTCTGAAAGTGTAACCATTTTGTCCTTTTCATAGCCCAATTGACTAAACATCGCTATTTCCTGGTACGGCAGAGACGCTGCACAATCTGACTACGCTGTAAGGCAGGAGGAGGCCACACCCTCTCCTAAAAGCACATTGCTGCTCTGCCTCTGTTTCCATAGCGTGTTTTTATGTAAAAAGGCAGCTCTCTATGCTGCCTTTGGACATAACCTCGCTATGCTAAATGCTATACATAAGTTCACAGTGCATTAGTGAATTGATATAACGACGTTCTCTAGTTAGACGCAGGATAACACTACAGGCAGGATGACAGCGCTAGAGACGATAAAAAACTTTCTTTTGAGAAAAAACAACAGCTTTTAAAAGATGGGAGACCAACACCTGAGGTACCAGAGCTTCAGCAAAGCTAAGGTCAGAACATTGTTTGTATTTTCCACAGTGAATGGAAAGATTGGCTTTGTGGATGATCCTCGCTGAAGCTGTTCTGAGTTGTTGTTGTTGTCATTTTCTCCTTGTTTCTGTGTTTCCAACACAAACAACGGATGCGCTGTCGTGTCATGAGATACTTTGTTGGGAGAGTGTGCTATTAAATAATTGTTTAAGTTTCTTTAATGGTTTTTTACAATGTTGATTTTGTTAGATGGCTAAATGCTTGTTCATGTGGATCTTGTTGGGTTTTTTCTTTGTTATTATGAATTTTATTTTGATAAGCGCATGGAGATGACTTTGTTGAATTGAATTAACACTTGCCAGCAGAAACACAAGAAATTGTCACTGGTGTTGACATTGGTGGTCTCGATTTGCAACGCCCTGCCTACCCTACCCTAGTGCTCACGACACATCTCTGTTGGTGCTATACAATAAATAACCAGAATTCGCACCAGTTGAAGGGGAACCAAAAATGTGACCAAAAACAAAAAGTTTTGCTGCCCCGATAAACGTAAAATTTTAATTTTCTGCTTGTTTCAATCTATTAGACACGATCCACATTTTTGTGTCTTTTGATTCTGCTTTTTGTTAAAAGCCCACTGATGATACAACAGTTTTAAAGGAAGAACCAACTATAGGTTGGTTGTATGCCTGGGTAATAGTTTCAAATTAAAGATATCGAGATTTCTGTTTTGGCGATATAAAAAATTACTCAGACAAGGTTTTTCAGGTAAAACAAGGTTTTCCTGTAAAACGTAAACGTAAGCTTAACATACTGTTAAATAAAAGAAGACAACATGAATCTGGCTAGAACTATTACATGGAAGTCAAGTGAAACTTCAAAGGACCCATCAAAGGCGATCAGCAGAACTCCTCTCAAAGACTGACAGTTGACAGTCGAAACATGTCGGGAGATAATTTCCTGGAAAACCTTGTCTGAAGAAAATTACAATGTCACCTATAATGATATATGTTTTTATTTCATAGCTTATCTTGTATTAAGATGGTCGTTATTAAGTTAAAACTATCAAAAATTACATCATATAGCGCCATTTTGAGAAAAAAATATTAAAATATGTGTCTTAGTCCATATCAATCCAATCCCAATCCTATCCAACTTTATTTGTTAAGCAACCACAGCTGACCAAAGTGCTGTACAGACGAAAATGATATACATAGCAGCTCATATGAGATAAAAAAATAATACAAATACAAAACAAATTAAAAGGCATAAAACATGAAATACAAAATAATTTAAGAAACTTAAAACATGTCAAGGAACGTAGTAAAAGAAATAAGATAAATAAAAGAAATAAAAACGTGCGAAAAAGCCAAGGAAAAGATATGAGTCTTAAGAAGGGAATTCAAAACAGACAGAGAAGAGGCCTGTTTAAGGTGCTGAAGCAGATCGTTCTACAGCAAACGCATGATCCCCTCTAAGCTTCCGTTTAGTTTTTGGCACTCTCAGGAGTAAATGATCAGCTGACCTGAGAGAGCGGGTGGGCGTGTAAGGGTGTAGCAAGGTAGGTACGGCGGGGAAAGTCTGTTTAGAGATTTAAAAGCAAATAAAATAATTTTAAAAATGGATCCTAAATTGTACAGCTCCCAGCTCGAGTTGCAAACTGTGAAGACAGAAAGTACCCTCAGTAAAAGTTCCCCCTGCTTGAAAACACAAACAGCTTAACACACTGTAAACCTTTACATTCAGAGTAATTCAATAGATTAGGTAGTTTATATTCAAAGTTATAGAAAAAGATCAACTAACTTAATTATGTCAAGTTGGTGTAACATGTTCTTTCTTTTTGAGTTACTTTAACTATTTTTTTTTTTTTTTTTTTTTTTTTAATAAATGGAAAATCTAAAAACACAACTTAAGTACAACTTAATTGAATTAAGTGATTACATGCTAAGAATGATAATAAAGTCCTGTTATTTCTGTTGTTTCAAATAGGGATTATTTAAAAATAAACTTCATTTATTTAGCACTTTAATTTAACTGTTATCAAAAAGTACAATTTTGACTTGTAATTTAATCAACTTAAAAAAAACTTTTGTTCTGGTAACTTATTCAGGTTTACAGTGTAACTGGTTAGAAGCCTATCATCTTGGTCTAATGGTGCCATTTAACTTGCCCTCATACCTTAAACTTTTATCACCTTCTAGCTCATCTTTCAGTGACTTTTTTTTGTTTGTTTCTTCTCCCTTTCTTTAATCTTGAATATCAGTGTCCATCTCCTTTGCTGGTTAGATTTTTCCAACCATGTAAGCAGATTCCAGTGTGTAGAAAGGGCTGAGCTCTGGTTCCCACAGCCAAAGGGAGGCTGCCTGCAAACTGCTGACAAACTATTTAAACTTCACATTACTAAGAGGTGAAGTGAGTGTTTGAATATATGTTGTATGTTTGTGAACATGCGTGAACACACGTAAAAAAAAAAAAACACATGAGCACTTTTCAGCTTTAAGCTGTCACGGGTCTCTTTTTACCTCCTGAGGGAAAGTGTTTTCGTATAAAACAATCATTAGCAGAAGGAAGCTGCTCGCCTGCACAGAAAGGCCAAAGGGTTATATTTATTTTCTAAGAGTTTATATTTGATCAGAGCTGGTTTGTGGTGTGAGAAGTCAAACTGAGGAGGAAGCTTGGGTTAAAAAAACAAAAAAACTGGGAGAAAAATCAAAAGGGTGCTGACATTTCTGTCACACAGATGTTAGCAGCTGTAATAACAGCACGCTGTTGAGAATTAGGGAAACAAAGTTAATAAAAAAAGAGAAAGAATACAAAATATTATGAAGTTTAGAAGAAATGCAGTATATTTAATATGGAAATTGTACATTTCCTAAAGGTAAACAAAAAGGTTTTTCTTATTCGATGCTATATATATGCTGAGGATATGTATGCTTTTTTTTTTTTTTTATTAAATTAAATTATTTTTGGATTGGAATCTGAGCTCCTTTGTGGTCCGAGGCTCGGGTACAGAGCTTAAAGTCAGGATGAATGAGCACACCGCACACACTGGCACAATGTCTTCATTTCACTGACGTCAGAAATCCTGTTGTATTTCACACAGCCCTGTGAGTTTCACATGTGGGCTTCAAACACCCGTGTGTGCACACGCGCACACACTGGTCGGAATTTTGCTTATCTTGGCAGCTGTTTGCTGTTGGGAAATTGTAAAAATGACCTACATATGAGCCTAAATATCTACACCAGTAATTATACTCACAGGTAAAGTACTTACAAAACTTAAAGCTTAAGTCTGTGTGTTCAGACTGGTGGGGAACTACAGTCAGCTGTCTCTCAGACATGTTTATTATGTGTTTATAACAAAATGAAAAATACATAAATTACATATGCTTTATGCGCCTAAAATAGTGTTTAGAAAAAAAAAAAAACATTACTTTTCCACAAACTACATCAAGAACAATCAGATTCAACTGAAGACACACACATTTGTACCTGTTGCATTCATATGATTTAACGATTGTTCAAATTCATCCGTAACTGGCGATTCATGCATGGGTAGTGATAGGAAAACAACGTCTTAAGTGCATTTTATCCATTACTATATTGATACGTTTTTTGGCGTAGTCGCTGCATCATAAAACATGTTTTTTTTAAATCAGTTAAATAGTAACTACATTTTATTTATGAAGCGCTTTTTCACAGACAAAATTCACAAAGCGCTGTACAAACAAAAGTGAAATTAAAACAACAGGAGCAACACCATAAAAGGTCGATAAAAGTTAAAAATCTATCCAAGCAAAAGCTAAAGTAAAGAGCGTGGTCTTCTATTCCAAAGTCTTCATTTAATTGAATTTTGTATCAGTGTAATTCTGATTCTATTTTGTCAGAGGGATTCATGACCTGGGTTGTTTTTAGTTCCTTTCATTTTTGTTGTAGTTTGGTTTATTGTCGCTGTTATTTTCTTTTTTTTTTGTGTGTGTAAAAAAACAAATGTCATGATCATCTGATCAGTCGTTGGTGTTCCCTTACTAAACCATGACCAACATTCTGCGTAACACACGTTACCTGTCCGTGGTCCACGTTGCTTGCCTTTCATACTATAATCCCCCAATAGTCTCAAAAGATAACCCTTCAAGTGCGATCTGTATTTACTTCATGAGTAAATTATTATTATTTTTCCTTTTTTTTTTTTTTTTTTTTTTTTTACAGCTCAGCAAAAACTGTTCAGCTTTCCCAAAAGACTTAAAATTCCACAGTGAACAGAGCAAAACTTCACAAACCAAGAGATTTTGGGCAGAGGAATCAGGCTTTTTCATCTGTGGTCAAAGGGACTGATGACATGTTATCAATAACTCAGAATCATACAGTAGTTCCCACACTTTTTTCACAATGATGTTTCAAAACTTTTCCAAAATTTCGTGACTTAGTTCTGAACCGCTAAGACCTATTTAAAACCATTAAAGTTGTGTTCATAACTTATCTATAATATAGCGTCGTACAATGGCGCAATTGCCTTTGACACCCATTTTGCAATATTTTTTTCTAAAAAAACGATGCATCAGCTTTTGAATGTAACATTAAACAACAACTAACTAAGTGCTACCATGTTTAATTATGAGACTACAATTTCAATTTGACACTTGTATCCAAAGCGATGTACTACAGAAGGTGTTAGGGTTAAGGTGCTTAACGTCCCATAGTAATAGCAAAAGTAGGATTTTAAACATTATTATACAATAGGCTATATTTCAGTTAAATTATTCCATGACTTTTCCAGGAATTTCATGATCGTGGGGAGCGTCTTTACAACAAATAGATGTTGACTGCAAGACAAAAAGTGACTGATTTTCAATTTCTAATGCAACAAAAGCAGTTAGACTGTTCAACCATAATGTGCACCCATAACTTTTATCCTTTGCGGTACAATATAAAACTGAGTTTTTTTCAGTACCTGTGCTGTTGGGCCGTCCACGGTAAATGTCATCGTAGGCCTTCCACTGCTGAGTGACTTGGTAGGCGTGGATGAACACAACCAGCACCGCAACTAGACAGATGAGGGGCACGAGCACCGCTGTGCACAGCGCTGCGTAGATGTTTGGGATAAAGCACCTAAAGGAGGAAAGGACAGAAAAATTCTGTTTAAGAATCTTAAAATGCAGAGTTTATTCCACACATTTCATTCTCTTAAGATGTTTTTTTTTTTTTTACAAACAGGATCTGCTTGCGGAGACTTCAGACCCAGGGTTTCCACTGGATACGTCTCTGCTACACCATGGCTTGGATCCGGTTTTGCTCCGCTGACCGCCGTCCGGCAATCCCCACCGGTGGCGTTTTGAGTGCACCACGTTAGTCCGGCTGACGTCTATATTTACATAATCGCGCAAGAACGCAGTTAAAGGAAGTGCTATAATTTTTTTTTAAATAGTGAATTACAATGACATCTATAATAATAAAGTGCAGATAGAGATGGGCATTTAAGTGGTTAATAGAGCCAGGGAAATAGATGATATATAATTAGAAAAAAATAATAAAAAGAGAGAAAAAGGAGAGAAAAATTAATAAAGATAAATAAATAACGATAAAAAAGGTGACAGGGAAACACATTAACACTTTTCAGACATATATGTATTATTTAGTTTCATAGCGTTTTTGTTTGTTACATGTTTTAAGGTATTAAAATATAAAGTTTACCTTTTGTTGTTGTTGTTGTCCTAGCCACATTTTTTTGCTACAGCCAACAGAAAAGAGATAATATGATGAAATATGATCTGGAGAGTCTTATTTTGAAAAGTAACCGGATGTTTTAATGTTTAGTAAGTGCTTAACTTCCTGTTTCACTGTATTTCTTTACCGAGTTGTTGCGTCGTGCTCCGGCATCCACCAAAAATATAAGTCCTGTGTTTCTCTGACGGAGGGCTCCGGACTGTCGCAGCTGGCACGGAACCGATCCGCAGCGCACCGGACCCGGTGGAAATGAACACATAGAAACCTATCAGTTCCACTGCCATGGCGGAGACGTATCGCAGCGGACCCGCATTCAGTGGAAGACCTTCAGGTGTTCTTGCTCAGTGGATGCAGAACAACAAGGTTGTATCTACATCTTCTGTGCCAGCCTGCAGCAATACTGCAGGATAATTTCAGCTGTTTTTAAGAAAACAAAAAACCCAACCGATTTATTTCCTGCTTTGAAAATGGATAAGAATGTGTAGTGGTTGTGTGACTTCATCTGCTGGCCCTGCCTGAAGGCAAAAATTCACTGTGAATGAAAAATAAACAGTCACAACAAAGAATCTAATCACAGTTGAACATCTCCTGACTAGTGGGAAATGTCAAAAGTTCTTTCCCAGACTTGTCCACACCCGTAACTAAACTAAAAAAAAAAAAAGGCAAGATATTCTGACAAACTGTAACTCATAAACACCGAGCAAAACACTCATGGTATTATGTTCGTCTCTCAAAGGAAGCCTCAGACAATTTGGTGGGAGCGTCACAAACAGATACAAACTCAGCTGGTTTGAGTAATCTCAGGAGAATAATTGGATCTATGCTAGACACAACACAACCTGAGGTATGCCCAAATAAACCACTGTACCCAGGTCCTGCCAAGAAAGCTAGACTATGAGTCTGTGTACACTGAATTATGGATTGTTTGTCCTGCTGTGACCTTGTGAGAGGATGAGATCTGACCATTCTGAAAGTCTCACATGGAGGAGAAATCCCAAAGATTCCTGAATATCAGTAGAAAACATTCCCCCTGGAACTAACTCACACCCTTCATGGTGTGGGAGAGGAGGGATTCAGTACAGGATTGTTTATCCTGTATAAATACAGGACAGCCCAAGCTAATTAAATTAAAATAAAGACCATTCCATTTGAAATAATGCCTTTTTGGTTAAAAATTGTGATTATAGCTGATCCTTACATAACTGCATTGCACTGAAACAGTACTCTTAATAAAAGGTAAAGGTGTTTTATGGAAGTCAGAGTAAAAGCTTGGTCTTGGAACTTCTGACTGTAATTTTTGATTCTAGTATATTCATTTGTATTATTATTATTATTATTATTATCATTATTAATTGTTTTTTTATCTTATTTAGTTTTTTCTACTGTAATGTGTGCACTTGTATTTAATCTTATTTAATTAACAGTCTTTTAATTAATTATGTACGTTTTCTTTTTTCTTTCTTTGTTTAGTGTTTATTCTTTTCATTTGTAATATTTATCGAGCCTCTGTGAAATAAGTAATTCTGATTCTAATTTAACTGAACAACCCTAAATAATGTCCATACCATTAATGTTGTGGCATACAAACTACTTTTTTTTTTGTTTTATAGCAATTCTTGTATCATTGAAGTTATACTCCTATAATAAAACTTATCCCGTCTTTTCTCTATTATTATTAACACCTTTCAATAAAATCTATATGATCCCAAAATGTATAATAATACAAGATGTGTGAGACACTGCTTATGGTGACATTTGAGAAACGGGTCATTTTGTTGAGAGAGGGGAATTAATTGGAAATGGTGCTCAGTCCCTCAAAGAGGAAGGTGTGCTTCCTGGGAAACTGAATACTCCTCTGTGTCCTTGGATCTATCCTGCAATACTCTTACTGTCTCAGTCCAAACCGCCTAAAGGAAACACAGCTACACCCAAGGACACCCTACGTCCCAAGGATAACAGCCGCACCTACGACCGCTTGCTAATTTTAGAGTTCAAACTTAATAAGGTTTGCTTTTTTTTTTTCCCCCTCTCATATAACTTGAGTCCTCAGTAAGAGACAAAAAGTAAACAAAGTTGTTTAACACACTTTTTGGACAGAATAACTAAAAACTACTATGTTCTGGTTTTCAGGTGCTCTACATATGGATGTTAAAGTGTTATAAATAGCTCTATACAGCGTGCTTTGTGTAAAGGACTCCACCTTGAAGGCAAAGTCTTTAGTTTCTGTGTGGGGTGAGGCATCAACACTGAAACTCCTTCATTAAATCATTCATTCACTTGATTGGACAAGCTGCCTCCTCATTCCACGTCACCGGAGCACAAGTTTTCTGTTTGCTCTACTTTGGTGGAAATTTCCAAACAACTTCAATTACTACGAGCCATTCTTGTTTGCACTACACTCAGGAAACATAGAAATAGACGATTGATATTGTTAGTTTTACGTGCGTGCACTCACACATCGCCTTGCACCAAACCGTATACAGCGTGTATGGACCAATCAAAGCCGCCGAGGAGCACGATGACCAGGACGATGATGACCACAGCTGGAAGCCCCCAGCCCAGGAGGAAATATAGCAGGTACCGACGCTCTGTGTGCTCGTCATTCATCACCAGCACTTGCCAGAAGTTCACTGCCTATGGAGCCAAGAGAAGAAGAAACCGTTAGTTGGAAAATTGTGAAGTGAAGCACGTCCAGACATCCTACATGAATATTTGAATAATCCAGTTAATGTTCTGAGAAAAAGTGTAAAAACACATAATGTTTGCGGTACTGTACTTTCTAATTCAGTGTGTTTTTAAAGTTGTATCCGTCTATTAATGTGTTCTTAAATATAGGGCTTTTCTCTTGAGGTGTCCCGATCCGATATCGATATCGGGCTGATATTAGCCTAAAAACAAATATCGAATTCAAATTTCGGGATTTTCCAATTACTGTAGATATTATGTTGAAGGTTAAACTTTATGTAACCAATTGGTTAATAATAAATGGGTCAGTTTTTCTCATACCTAGTGTTGCTGACTATTGTTCTCTGTTTGAGTGACATCACTTTATCAATCCTTTTCTAACATTCCACACTACAAAATATGTAATTATTATATTTTTTTTATTAAAGAAAAGAGAGATGCTGATATCAAAATCAATATCGGTATCGGTCGATACGCAAGGCTGCAATATCGGTATTATATCGGAAATGTAAAAGTTTTTCTACATATGGTCAGATTGTCTAATAGCAGCATGAAAACCACAGTAGCCACTATGTTGCAGGGGAAAATCCCAATAATTCATTAGAAAAATGCAACAAGAAGTTTAGATTTTATCAGTTTCACTGTTTCTGTTTTTCTTTTTTTTTGTCATTAAAGATATTGCTCTTGCACATTTGCCTAATTCCATTAAAAAAGGATTATACTGTCATATAGTAATTTATGTAGCCTATGTAACTTATGTAGCCTAGGGTGGTGGTGACCAACAGTTGCCTTTGCCCCAGGTGCACTGATGTGGGTATAACTAAAATATCTTAACACCCGTCGGACACAGGCTAAAAGTCAAAAGGCGAGTAGCTACACTCCTATTCACACAGGCATAACAAGCATGAAACAGTCATTTGATAAAACTAGTAAGCGCTGGAGCGATGTAACCTAAACAGTAATATATTACCGTGCAAAGGATATGATTGAAATCCAAACTGAGGAAAATGAGGGGTATCAAAGACTGCAAAGTAGGATTTAAAACCAAGAGTGTTACCTCAAGAGCAAATTTAAGTCAATAAACTGATAAGCTGCCTTTTTACAGCATGTAGCAAGTACTTTAATGTTGTGTTTAAGCTGTTTTTTAACTTGAGTTCACCACAGGAAAAAGACCGTGTGACTTAAAGAACTCGAAGTTTTGCATGTCAACATTTTTGTTTATTGTACTTGGAACAAGTTTGCGAAATTTCTTACTTTATTCAAAAAATTGTTTGAAAAGTAATGTCTTAAATAATCTTTTTTTCCTTTTTCCATTTAAGAAATTAATTTTAAATAGGCCTGTTTTCCTGGTAAATAAGAATAAAGTAAACAAAAAAAAGTGACAAAATCGTGATCATAATTTTGCAAATAAATAAAATTGTGATATAAAATAATTTTCCATATATATAATGAATAGCCGTTCTTTCTTGTTATATTGTTTGAGAACACTTATCAAGGTCTTTCAAACAGAGAGCAGGTCCAACATGTAGGTAAAGGAGGCTGAACTCTGCCCTAGATACAGTTAGTACAGTAGCCTATGACTCCTCCATTACCATAAATTCATTATATAACTACTGACATTCTGGGCCCCACATACAGTATGAAACACACCAAGGTCCACAACAAGCGTGTAAGTCCAGTTAAGGGTTTCCAGTTGTGTAACAGCTGGGCTAAACTAAACCCAGGGCAGATTGATGTCATTGTAGGAACCTGCACTCTTTGGTAATGAGAAGACTGCGGCTTTCAGCCACAGTAAGTGGATTATGGGTAACAGTGCGCTGAGCCTCTGCAGTAGCTGCACCTATCACTCTTTGTTGATGCAACAGAATGAAGAGTTGTGTTGCCAGGCAGTTAGCTGGAGGTGAGACAAAGTGGCTCAGCCATTGACCTCATGATGAAAGCCTTCAACAAAAACTCTAAACAAGTCCAAGGGATTTCCTCATCCTAACACAATGTTGTAGCTTGGAAATCTATCTGTATTACATCTAGTCGCTGGTACAGGGGCTGAGTCTGGCATTGTTACAGTCTAAAATTGGCCACGGTTACGTGATTTTTAAAAAAAAATTAGAATTGGTTATTCCAACTTAAATTATTCAGGATTAAAGTGTTCTGCTTCATGTTTACATTGATATAGTAATTTGAATTGAGGTTTACATGGAAAACAGGCTTATTCAGCTTTATTCAATTCCGCTTTAGGTCTAGGGGGTTGGGAAGTGTTCTGGTTGGACAGGGGGCGAACCAACGTATCACGTCTATCGGGAAAAAACACACAGCAAACCTTTTATTTTCAGCTACAACATAGAAGACCACATGAGAAGTGTTTTCACTTTTATTTTTATTTGAGTTTCGAAGCAGCAGCTCGACAATAACATACCGTTTCACTTTGGTCAGCTGAGCAGGAGAAGAGAAAAAGGAACTAATCACTGGTAAATAAAGCCCAGTAAAACTCCGGAAAACAATAACCAGGAATAAATAGTTGCTCCCTGGTAAAGATAATAGCTCTAACAACCGGTATAATGATATACTTGGTGAAATTACAGTCTGTGCAGCAGTATGGGGACGCATTTACTCCGTCTCCAGATTTTAGTATCACCCGTCCGGTGAAGCCTGTTCCGTTTGCTGATGTCCAGTTGTGTGTAATAAGTCCGTGTGAATGTCCGCATGTTTATGCTTCCGTCCATCCAATCTTTTCATTATATCCATGTCTTCTAAGGCTCTTATTGAATAAATAGTCTCGACTGTAGTCTGGGCGGCCTTTTTGGATTGTGTCGTTATCACGACTGGCCGAGCATGTGTAGAACGACCGGAATTAACTTAAAGTGGAATTTGGAATTACAATTAGAATAAACCAGCCACTTAATTCAGATTCAAGTTTAATACGGAATTACATTTGCATTTGGAATAAAGTGTTTACAAGGTCAGTTTAAAGATGATTTAACTTTTAAGGAATTAAAGCTCCCATGTAAACGTGGCCAATATTGTACAAATCATACAAAGAATATAATAACACATTCAAATTCAAAAACTAGAAGCTGGATTTCAGAAACTTTTAAACGCATGAGAAAAAAAAAACTGTTGTAAAAGGTAAGTCTTTGGTTAGCGTGATAATATGGTACCACTGGTGCCTTCTTGTCAATTAATGACTAAAATGAACCATGTTTGCGACCTATATCATGGCAGTATAAATTCTATTTTTTTAAAAAACTGGAACCTTGAGAAACAAAATAAGAAACTTCTTGGATTTATCTTGGTTGCCAAAGATCTGCAAACAAGATCTAGATTGTGTTGAATTATTGGCTGTTTTCCACCATAATGTCAGAGCACCTCGCCTGGTCGATGATTGGGTATGGGTGTCTAAAACACACACACACACACACATGCTCACTCTGTAGTTATTGATCCAAGTCTTCTTCTTACGCTGAGATGGGTTGCTGGCGCCCGCTCACGTTGTCTACTTATCCGAAAGCAGCCATCTGATAGGAGGGCAGAATGTGCGGTGACACATCGGTGGGGTCGAGATGGGAGATGTTGGTGATGACAGAAGAGTTTCATTGCCACACATTAACAGAAGCTGGAGTGGCAGCAATATATTCCCTGTCAGCTCATACTGTTACTGACGGTCAAGAAATTACCAAAGATGCTTTTTGGCTGGTGTTTGAGGCACAAATGTGATTTAAAAAAGATGTGAATCATAAAGAGCGAGGGAATAAATTAAACAAAGCAGTCCTAGATGATTTTGGCTGCCATGTAGTTCTCTGCTGCATTCCATTTCCTTTCACTACATTTGAATGGCTCCTTGTATTTCCTCCAAAAGGTCAAGTCTGATCTGCCTTTGAACCAACTATTGCGTGTCTAAAACCAGTTTGGACGTCACAACTTATTTCTGCTCCATTCCTGTTCCTGCCTTTTACATTCTTACACATCTTAAGCAACATCAAAGCTTTTGACCTGAGCCTTTATCCCTTTATATAGCCTTTATGGAGAATAAACAACCTGCAATAAATAATCCTACAATCCTCCATCCACAAAAAGCCATGAACGACAAGTGATCATAAGATCGACCAAAATAATGTTAGTCCTAAGGCAGTCAGTGTAGTGTGATGTAGATAAATATCGTCACTGAAAAGTAAATGTTAATGACTTATGGCTTAAAGAAAACATGATCAAAAAAGAAGACGATCTAGTGTACTAATGTACATGCAACGAAAATACTTCCATCAGACTTGTAAAGATAAATCCACTTTAAAAAAACAAAATAAGATCCCAAACAAAGTGACCTAAATTCAGTGCAAGCAAATAATTTACCTGCACTTTTTGGTCACTTGTTGCATGTGATTTACATCGCAAATAGTTCCAGGTTTGGTAAATTGCTAAAGTGCCAATTTTTTTTTATCTTTTTGGATCTCCTCCTCCCCGCGACCCTGAAAAAGGGGCAAGCAGCTAAGAAAATGGATGGATGGATCTCCTCCTCCCAATATTTTTCTTCTGGTAGGGACGACCGATTGCAAAATTCGTTATCAGCAAAACCACTAAATTAATTGCTTGTGTTATTTTGCATGTGCAACTCAATCCTTGTGTCGCCTGGTATATCACATCGTGAGTTTGCGCACGCTGTCAACTTGGCGCATATTTCGCATCATGCGGACCTTTTGTAAATCAGGCTCTAAGAGTCTAGTTTAGCACTGAACACTTTATTTATAAAGCATCAATATATTAAACTGAGAATCTATTTGTTCTAAGACTTGTGATCTTTTGTCTTTATCTTTTAATATCAAAACTGTGTTAAATTCTTTAACATACTACGGTTAAATTAATTCAAGTGCTTGGTTCAGACTTCCATTAAATCTAACTAAAGTGATTGATCAAGTTATTTTTCAGATTCAAGCTTGTTTTAATTAAGATATACACTAGATTAACAGGAAGAATGTGAAGATTAAGCATATCAATTAAAAAGACATAAAAGGGCATCAGCTTTGGTGCATTCTTGTAGCTGTACTATGTATGTATGGGAAGCCAGTATACTGTATACTATGCCTACCACATTCCTCTAGTCTCTCAGCAGGTCATAAGTCATCTGTCGACTCTCTGATGGATTAAAAATGGCTTAAGTGTGATTTACTCTGCAGTGTTACAATATTCCATGTGTTAGCTTATACATGTGTGTGGAGCATGTTTAAATATTGAGAACCACATGAATGTGGATGAATGTTCTACATCCAGATCAGTTGAAGAGGTCTTTGGGTTGCCTTTGTGTCAAGTTTCTTGAGCAATGTCTGCAAAAGACTTACATAATAATGATAATAAAGGCAAGACTGTCTGGGATAAGAGCTCAGGAATGAATGGGGTAAAGTGCTCATAAGTGGTTCCAGTCAGAGGTCTAAGGTCATGTCATGCGAGAGTCTTAGGACTTTTTATCTCAACCCCTGAGGAGAACTTGAGCTATACCCATGTGGTGTAGGCCTGACGTTTCATGGCCTATTACATAAAAAAAACACATGGTCCTGGTAAGAAACGAAAGAAAAAAGCAATCCCTGTCTGTGCTAAGTCATGGGAAACATGAGCAGGAGTAGATTATGCTTTCAAGGTGTCCTTTTAGAAAAATCTGATAAACCTGATATGAATAAAAAAAAAGTGCTGAAAGAAAGACTATTTATAACATCCAAACTTTGCAAGAACTGTAACAAAGTGTTGATATTCAGGCAGAGGACTTTTGCACAACCTTGGGAAGTAAAACGTAAAAAGTGGACATGCTACAAATGCACAAATACATACACTTTTAAAACCACTCAAACATCTCAAGTAGGTTTTTTAGATTCAACTGCATTACCTAATGTACTAATTCTGACATATGGTTAAAATGGTTAAAAATCTCTTGTCTTTTTTAGCTTTGACAATGGCTTGTATCTAAATTAGCAATTTAAGGCCTACAATATATAAATTACACCAAGTTTTAAAATAGATTTCAATTTTATGTGTTTTTAAAGCTAGCAGTGGTCTTTACCTGTCTTATGTGATGCATAGGAGTGTCCTAATCGAATAATGATATCAGATATTGGTCCGATATCACACAACAAAAACAAAAGAAAAGTAGGGGATTAGATGGCCTGAATTTAAAATCTCTGATAAAAGCGCTCCGATATTAGCAGTCCTGATTCTAATAAATGGGTCCGTTGTTCTCATACTTACTGTTTCTGACTATTGTTCTCTGAGTAATATCACTTATTCAAGCCTTTTCTAACATTCGACATGACAAAATAAGTGATAAAACTATGTGTAATATCAAGCCTACAATATCTATATTGCATCAGAATTGAAAAAGTTATATTAGGACACCCCTATTATTGTATCTTGAATTCAAAAACATTTCCAACCAATCTTTGCTAAAACTGCCAAAGTCAAAGTAAAGTGATCAAGCGTTCTCTATTGCAAATTCCAAGGGTGAAAAAAAACATTTTACAGAAAAGTGCAAAACTGACCAATTTTTTTTAAAAAATCATTGAAAAACATGCTGATTTAAACAGAATTGAATAAATTTTAGTTGTGTCACATTTTTGCTGCTGCTTTAGTTATACTGACACTACATTAGGGCTGGGCGATGTACCGGTTCATACCGAATACTGGTATATATTTTCATGATGATATGAATTTTTAATATACAGATGTATTTGATTACACAACTTTCGGAACGCTACGCTGCGCCGCATTTCAGACCGGACCCTTTTCAACGTTGCACTTCTACATAGGAAGGTTAACAGTAGCGCTCTGGTGTTAGTTGAGGTGTAAATCATACGCGTAAATGGAAATGAAAGACACAATTGAAAGCTCTGAAGCTGCATGAGCATGTGCCTGCGTGCGCATGCCTCTGCTACAGGAGAACAACACTCACCGACACGAAGGCACGGTTAGCTTAGCATGTCGGCAGTAATACACAAAAAAAGAGAGCAAAGGATCGCAATTTGTAATTCCTATAATGCGGAAATAAGTCCTGGTGGAGCTGCACATAAAACGCTACCTTATTCACCATAAGAAACCACCAAACCACTGAGTATGCAGCATTTAAAGCTAGAAATCAAGCTAAGCCAGCATGGCACAGAGCGATTGGGCTGCTGTTGCAACCTTGTATTACTACTAGTGTGTAATTATTCTACAATATTCACTCATCATGACAGCAAAATAGACCATCCAAAGTCAATCTACTGCAGTAATTCCTCTCTCAACCAGGAGAAAATACTGTGAACACCTGATTATGCATGAAAAAAAAACGCCATACACCGTACATTTTTGGTCATACTGCCCAGCCCGACACTACAGCCTACTTTTTTCTTATTTACATCTTCAAAAGTCTGAGGGTATCTTAAAGGTGCAGTCTGCAACTCTTATAAAAGTGACTTTTTGTCATATTTGCTAAAGTTGTCACTATGTAAGGACAGCTTTACATGAAACTAGTAGTGTGTGTGCAGCCTTTGGCAGATTGCCAGAATGCACCGCGACCGAGCAAAAAGAACCAATCAGAGCCAGGATTGTGTTTGATGGACTATCGGAACAGCTGTTGCTCACAGGCCCCGCCCCTTTCCCGGAGCTAGAGCGCCGTCTTTTTTACAGTGTATGGTCTGGAGGAGTAAAGGATGGAATTGGTGACTTTTCTGCTTGAAAGGTAATTATTGCTGCTTGATTTACATTATGTTTGTACTCTGCAGTGCATGTGTTGTTCATGTGCGCGCAGCAGCCTCTGTGTGGCTGCTGTAAGTGACACTGTGTTGTTGCTGCTGCTGCTGAGGTGTGTGCACGTAGAGAGAGTGAGAAGCGCTGCAGTAATATGCTTTTAACACAACATGTTATATTATTGTGATGTTGCTGTCGGACTAACCTTAGCTTGTTAGCTCCTCTGTGGGAGGGACTTTGGAAAATTTGGAGGCAGGACAAGAGAGCAGCGGGGAGGGAGGGGGAGAGAGGGATCTGAGAGTTGCGGACTGAACCTTTAAGAGTTGCTGATATATGAATAATGTCATGCTGCTAATATCTGTATTCACAGTTTAATACTGAAGATGCACAAAAAGACTGCATTTTTTTTTTTTTTACATTTGCCCAGGAATATGTGTATAACACATTCAACTCCCACCTTGTTTAAGAATTCCAAAGTTATTGAAAATATCCACTCTGAGAAAAATGTCTGATCTTTATTCAGTGTATTATTACCTGTATGAGCATCCAGAAGAACTGGCTTAGGTGGAAATAGTGGGAGAAGAGTGCCAGGGTAGCACAGCTGTCCTCTGAAAATATTCGCCCACGGAAAGTTGACACCAGGAAACAAATCTATTAGAAAACAAAAAAAAAAAAACAGCAAAACATGGGTTTAGAATGATTCACCACTATTTGTTATATAAACATTCTTTTAGTGAAGGCGGAGGATGCGCAAGAGGATGCACATGGTAACATTGGGCTTTGGCATGGCATCAGATAAGGTGTGGTTAGGAATCTTTGCAATGTCAGCAGATCAAATCACACAGAGCCAATTTATTGTTCCTTTATAGACTTTAGAATTCTGAGATATCATGTTTTAGAGTCCCCCTCCCAACTGGAAATATCCTTTTCTGCAGACCTGTTACATCACTATGCAGCAAGTTATGCAGACAGAAGCAAAAAGCAGAAAAACACAATGCCGTAAAATATCCTTGTTGATATCTGACATACACACAAAAATTTGCACAAATGTGTGGGTGTTGTTTTTTTTTTTCTTCAAGTCAAGCAAAAGTTGATTAACAACACAGTAAAATCAAGCAAGAAAACAGTTTGAAGAAACTATATGTGACTGTGAGATATAGAGAGCAAAACAACAGAATGACAGTTATGCAGGTACAAATACATTCCTGCTCAATTTCATACGTCGGGGCAGAGATGTGTTGATAAACCAGTGAAGGAGGGGAAAATACTGCGGCTTCGCTGTAGAACAGAGGACTTCATTAACCTCAGTGCCAATGCAGTCGGGCATTTGTTACATAACCTGCTCCTGTTGCCCGGCTGCCAGAGCCACGGCCCAAAGAAAGAAGAGCTAGAAAACAACCTTAGCTAATGTCATAGGAAGAACAATAACTTTGTTGTTCTGTAACATTGCTTAGATTAGATTCATTAAACTTGACAGATAGGGACTGTGTATAGCTGAGTCAGCAATAAAACGTATTATTGGTTTTAGACTCAATATTCCTTCATGCTCGGGCTAATGAGTAAAGAGTGGGAGCAGCAACAAGAAACGAACCAACCTAAATGTGTGCATTATTGGTGACTGCTCTGGTAGAAGGAAATTTATGTTGAAAGCGTACAAGCCTGATTGGGGGAAAAAAAATGCAGATCAAGCAGCTTAAAAAAACAAAACATAACGCCCACATGCCATGCAACGTAGGACTTCAGGGGGTGTTAAATCCCATCTGTTGTCAAGTTAATAAAAGTGAATGTTACTCCTATTTTTTGCAGTGGATGATTGCACTGTTTTAGTAAATCGGACAGACACAGCAAAACTCAAGTATAGAAAATAAGAGCAGATGATAACACAACAGGATATATATATGTTTGTGTGCCGACGCTGTGATCTGTGATAGTAATGCCTAGAAACAATTGTGCAGCGGTGTAAAGAGTACTGATCTATTCTACTCGAGTAGAAGTACTGTTACTTGATTGAAATTTTACTAGGACAAGTCATACATAAGTACTCAAGTACAAGTAAAAAGTAGCTCAATTAAATAGGACTCAATGTAAAAGTTATTAGTTACTTTCACCCCCCCACGTTTATTTTTGGTAATAAATCTTGTCATATATAAACTCAAAAAGGAAGAGACCAAATCTTGCACAATTGGAACTCAATTTATTTTCCACAAAGGCATCTGTATAAAATAAATGGTTTGTCAAAATGTATAATTATCTCTTAAAAAAATTTAAAAAAATCCCCAGGCTCTAAGTATAGATACATTTATAAACGTTTATGAAGAGACCATGAAACGGAAATAAAAAAAACAATTTAACTCAGTAACTGTTGGGTGTACAAATGTAATGAATTACTTTACTTTTTTTTTTTTAAATGTACAAGTGAAATTACTGATATATAAATATACTCAAAAAAGTACAAGTACCCATAAAAGCCACTCAATTACAGTAGAGTGAATACTTCACCTCTGCAATTATGTTTCTCTAGAAATGTCAAATTGTTCATAATTATGTCCTTCAATGAATGGGAAGAAGTTCTTTATTTGTATAAAAACCAAAGGGAATAAGTTGTTATTGCCATTATTTCTAGCATATTATGGCATGATTTTACAACTCTGGACAATTTGAGATAATATTGTGTGCATGAGGCCCTGAACAGAACTGAGTTTGACACCACTGCTAAGAACGTCATAAAAGTAAATGATATTGAAATATGTAAGACTGACATTGAATTTGACATGTTTGGTGCACGTATGGATTGTTCAGGTTAGCCGGAATACTGTTGCAAAGTTAGGAAAGCATGGAGTGATGAGGCCATAGCTTGGCTAATTAAAATAATTAATTACAATACAGCCAAATGCTATTATTATATCCATAAAAATTACCCAATTGCAGTTTTATTGAACTGTAATTAGTTTCTACCCTCCTGACTGTGGTCACGCTGACATGTGGGGGAATTTTTTATCTATTATCTTATCTAGGCTGATAAGAGTAGCGTGAATAGACTCAGCACTGTGGCTGCTCTGCATGAGGTAGAAGTGAAAGGTAAAGTATAAAAACTAGGCAAACACGTATTGTGAGCCATTAGAAGTGAACAGAAAGCTAAACAGTCCCATGAAGTACATGTGCTTATTGTGACCTGACATGACTTTTTGTTTCCTTTTGTTCTTATTACATAAGTGTCTTTTGTTGCTAATGGCAATGCATCACTCTCCATGACATTTGTTATTAAGGCGGGGTCATGACAACGTCCTTCCACATGATTTTTTAAGGGTTTATTGTGACTTGCACAGTTTCAGGAACCTGTTAATGGGGGGGGGGGGGTACAGGAAACCTTGGACCTGAGACTGGAGCACAGTGTGTAACCAGGTGTGGCAGAGATAAGGGAGTCATGTACTCTCCCTGCTGCATGTTACACTCAGGTCAAACAAACTTGTTTAACCTCATTAAACATGCCACTCTACCTGTAATGTCAAACATTATGGTCACCGTGAGGTCATGATGAAGTTATAGCTTCTTTTTTTTTACTTTAAGACGATTAGAACAAATTCAAGACTTAACAAATGATGTGTTATGGTGCCGAGAACATGATCAAGCATTCTGATATTCCTTCAGCCATACAAAGCCTAAGTATCACCAAACACACCTCAAAAATGTGATTGTTTGATCCAAAGGCAACATTATCAACATGTATATTCATTTATAATAATGACCCATCAGATCATTAAAACAAGAAATAAAGGGTTTTGTCTTTGTAGTCCATCTGTGTGGGTTTTCTTGGTGTTTTTCTTTGAGTTTTTAGACATTTTGTGTGTTTTCAAATTATAATTGTCTATTTTCTTGTCAATATGGCGAATTATTGTTGCCTTTTTGTGTGTTTTTTTTGAGTCATTATATGTCTGTTATATTTTTTGTTATTGTTGTCTTGTGTAATTTTGTTGCGCAATTTTGTTGGCATTTTATGTCTTTGAAGCCCTTTCGTATACAGCATGTTGTTTTTTTGTAGTCATTTTGTGTTTAAGAGGTTGTTTAGTGTGTCTGTGTTATCACTTTGTGTACTTTTGCTGTAGTTTTCTGTTTCTGGAATTTGTGTGTTAAGTTGGGCTTCATATAACTTCCAACTTCCTGAATTACAATTATGTTTTTGGGGCCACACAAAATTAGACTGAGGGGCCACCAGTTGCCTACACCTGCATTAGACTATAGTTCTTCCATCCATCTATTTTCTGACCCATTGGGCGTTAGTCCATCGCAGGTCTCTTATTAATAATCAGACAAACACAATCCAGACAAACTGTGGAATAACTTAGTCAAAAATAAATAAATAAATTTATTTATTTATTATCCAACGAGGTTGGATGTAAAATTATCTGTGTTCAAATCAGGGGACGGATCTGGATAAGCATAATGCTTTTTTCCGTCGCCCTTTCCGGGATGCAAAAGGACAAAAAAAAAAAACAAAAAAAAAAAAAACCAATGATGTGATTTTGCTCTGAATGTCAAATGAATTTCTGTGAATGCAACCATGTCGGAAATGAACTGAATAAATAAAAAAATAAAAAAATTAATTAAAAAAAAAATAAATATATATATATATATATATATATATATATATATATGAGTTTTTTTATAAGTCAAGCTGCCACAGGCCAGCACATAGATATTTTATATTTATATATTGACAGACAACCACTTCTATACTAATTTGCATACTCTATGTTAGGTTGATAGGACTATCTGAATCAGAGTACCTTGAGAAAACCCACTGCAACCATGGGGAAAATATGCAAACTCCCTTTATTGATTCCCTTCCCAGGAATCAAACTCAGGCCTTTTATAGTGTTAACCTTTGTTCATCTTAAAACGTTGCTATGAAAGCATTCCCATTAATCTAAGCCAGTGTTGAATACAACAACATGCTGTTGACTAGCACAGTCACAGCCTGTCTTCTGAGATTAGCAAGAAAGTTATGATGATCACATTGGCTTTATTATTCATTTACACCCTGGTCAAGGTAAAAAGCCCCAGGGATGAGTTAGGCAATAGAATAGTTGACAGGTAGGGCTGTTTAAAGATGCATCAGCTGCTGTGTCATTTGTCTCAAGCCAAGTCGTGCTTTATGCGACACACAAGGAGTCGACGTGTCTAGACCTTCAGGCTACAAATGCATTGAAAGCAAAGTCTGGGAGAATGCACAGAGCAACAGCACCAATCTTGTCGGTAATGACGAGGTATTGTTTCAACACACACGTGGCCTACATATATCCTTCTCTTAAACAAATATTACAATACCTGCTGTCTCATGCATGTCAACAGATTGTTTCCAACACCCAGGAAAAGGCCTGTGTGCCAATGAGAGAGAAAGCTCAAGATCAGGATATTACTGTCAGAAACAGAAGCTGTTCAATAGAAATATCCTTAAATACCGTCTAACTCAGTGGAATCTAATGTTTGAACACACCCGTGACTCTGTGATGTATTGTGGAAGTATACAGACACAATGGCAAGAGAAACACCAAATATATTGAGTTACAGTCTTGAGTTATGGAGATTCTTAGTACCTTTGATTCATTAGTGACTTTTTTTTTTTATTTGAATAAACACAGAAAATAAAACGAACTTGCAGACTCCAAAATTTAATCAAATCTAAAATGAGTCAAGCTAAATGGTATGACTCCGAGCTAAGGGCCTCATTCACATTAATATTCATTCAGCAATTCATTACCAATATGATGATGGCAAAAACGTCCTGTGTGACAGAGGAAGTAGCTTAGTAGCAATATCAGATATAACATCATAACAATTGAGTAGCAACCCAAGGGAAGAAGTTAATTATTAAGTAAAAAAAAAAAAAGTTTAAACTTTGTAGCTCTAAAAGCCATATTACGCTGTTAAATTATAAAATATTAATATGGGGAACCAAGTCAACTTGATTGGAGTTTTAAGATGTTTTGTGTTAAATCCAAGAACTGCAATTTTTTAGTTACAGACACTGTGCTTGGCACATAATAATGTGATTTTTTTTTTTTTTTTGTCTTTTATTAATTTGAAAAAGGTCAAAAGTACATTAAACATGAATTTAATTTCTCTCTAATCGTCAATATTAAATCACTTTATACTGTTTCTGGAAATTTGGAACCAACATGTGAACCAAACCATCCAGAGGGAGAAAAATATTTAGTTGCCTTGCATTATTAAATATATAGTTCTGAATTTTGTTGTATTTCCTTGCAATGATAATTGTACTTAATCATTCATACAATATAAAAGAAAAAAATCTACAGTATATAGCAACGTAATTTGAATATATATATAAAATCATAATTTATCTAAATAAAATGTAATGGAAAATTGTTTTCCATTATATACACTTGGTGCGGTTAAGTCTGTAGAAAAGCTTCAGTAGTTTTTAGATAAATGTAAATGAAGAGCCTATAGAATGTCTATAGAACCTTCTTTTTATCTGAGTTTACATTTAGAAACACGAAAACTCACAGTGTAGCAAAAAACACAGTGAGTTGTGCAGCTGATCGATAGCCCCTGTGTGCTGACACAGAGTACTAGTAGTGCTAAAAATAGCAACGTGCATTACATCACGGAGGGAGTGGAGCCTGAGCTGTCTGTCTAGCGGCCCCTTCCTCCTGGAGCCGAACCCTTAATATTTGTTTCTTTCTAACCCAACTCCAGTCTTTATCTGCTGCTCCACCCCTCCCTCTCCTCGGTTCTCCTTCACCTCCCCCTTCGCTCTAACAGCTACCGGTCTGATCTAGCTGGTTCCAGCAGCAGCAGCCTGCATCCTGGGTGTTTCCTCTTATGCCTTTGTTACGGGAAAGACTCATATTCTTCATCATGTGATTTATGTAAACCTTCAGTTATTGTAGAATACATTTTTCTCTCATCAGTAACAGTTCGGTTTGATGTTTTTGGACAATTCCAAGGACATGAAAAGACTTACAGTATATTTATTACATGTATATCCCATTTATAATCATGGCCATGTTAAGTGAAATAAAAACACTATTATATGTGATTTCTCTTGATTAAATGACATTCAGAAAAAGAAGGTGAAAATCATCTGATTCCAGAAGATGCTAATGTGACAGAAATAACACTGGCTGCTATTTCTTACTTGCCTGACACCAGTGAGTGAGTGAAAGCATCACCAGTCTGCCCACGTGCCACAACCTTTCAGCGTAAGCATGTGTGTTGTATGTGCTGAGGCAGACGGTACGGTACACTGCCAACTGTTAGGGGGAGTCACATGTAGACGGCTGATAGGTGGGTTAGTGGGCCAGCGCGTGAGCAGAAGGACGATAAGTGAACTGGCTGAAAACACGTCAGGAAGAACTAAATTAAAGAGCTTAAAATGGTAAATGTATGTGTTGTCTAAAATGGAAACAGATGGATTCCTGATATTTTCAAGCACGCTTTGCTTTCACAGACAATCTAAGAATATTTTCTTACATATTAAGTAGAGAAGCACATTACCCATGTGTGATGATGAGTTTTTAACGGTTTCTTGCATAAGTTTTAGTTGTAGATGTAAAGTTCACCTGTGTTTTGGGTTGAAGCTCGGGTTGAGGCGTTCTTGCTGAGCCAGCTGTTAGCAAATAAACACCCGCCCTTATTTGGTCTGTTTCACTTTCAAACACTGAACGGTAATGCATCTACACTCAATAGGTGATTAAACAACATGATTAAGAAACACTTTGTCTATATGCTTGGAATGGAGAGAGAATCATATATTAAAGGATGATGGTGCGCTCCTAATGAGAGTTCGTGTTATTTTGTTTATCCCAGTGGTTCCCAATCTTTTTTGTTCCATGTACATCCTTCGCATTTGTGTCATATCATAAGTACCCTCTCTATAACTTCATATGCTTTTTCATTTGTGGAACAACGGGCTGTCCTAAACCCTTAAATGTGTCTCGAACCTTGGTTCCCTCAGGATTAATCTACAAATTCAATACATTGAGCGGATTTTAAAGTGGAATTTATTTAAACTACAACTTGTATGTGATAACTTCAATAGAAACTAAATACAGTCTCATTTGTAAAATGTAGCTAATGATTGTCTCCTATTGTCAGAAAGTGTGATAAAATGGCCTCTACAGCCTAGTACGTGAATGAAAATTTAAAACACTGACAACATTGGAAATAAGAATTTAAATAAAGCAGTTAATGCTAATGCTAGGTTAATGTTAATACTAGGCTAATGCTATTGCAAGGTTAATGCTAAATGAATGCTAATGTTAGGCTAATGTTAATGTTAGGCTAATGCTAATACTAGGTTAACGCTATTGCTAAGCTAATGTTAAATTATTGCTAGGCTAGGCTAATTCAAGGTTAATGCTAATGCTAGGTTCATGCTATTACGAGGCTAATGGTAATGTTAAATTAAAGCTAATGCTAGGTCAATGTTAATGTTAGGCTAATGCTATTGCAAGGTAAATGCTAAATGAATTCTAATGTTCGGTTAATGTAATGTTAGGCTAATGCTATTACTAGGTTAATGTTAACGCTAGGTTAATGCTACTGCTAAGCTAATGTTAAACTATTGCTATGCTAGGCTAATTCAAGGTTAATGCTAATGCTAGGTTCATGCTATTACTAGGCTAATGGTAATGTTAAGTTAAAGCTAATGCTAGGTCATTGTTAATGTTAGGCTAATGCTACTGCAAGGTAAATGCTAAATGAATGCTAATGTTAGGTTAATGTAATGTTAGGCTAATGCTATTACTAGGTTAATGTTAACGCTAGGTTAATGCTACTGCTAAGCTAATGTTAAACTATTGCTATGCTAGGCTAATTCAAGGTTAATGCGAATGCTAGGTTAATGATATTACTAGGCTAATGGTAATGTTAAGTTAAAGCTGATGCTAGGTCAACGTTAACGCTAGGCTAATGTTAATGCCAGGTTAATGCTAGCTAATGCTAAGCTAAGGCAGGACGACATGGGCCAGCACATGCATCCTCACTTGCATTTTCTTCAGGAAATGCAAATATTGTAGTTATTAAGTATTATTTCTCAAGCGGAGAGGTAAAATTCAGGGACAAATTTTGCTGTTGTTCTACATTGTACGTGTCATGTTTATTACGTGTGCAGGAGTAGGGGGTACATGGCTTCAGGTTAAAGGTGTAAAGGAGTACATAACTGTAAAAAGTTAGGGAAACACTGCTCTACAGCATATAATAATCCTGTTTCAATAAATTACAAAAAAATAAAGTATTTTATTGAGCGACAGTACTGTTATTTTGTGGTGAATGCGTCCAAAAATGAGCCATTTTCCGATTATTTTTAAATTAATTGTTGAATCTTTCCAAGTACCCGCTGCAATGTGCACTGCTCATGTATCCCTAGTGTTTTTGTACAGTAAATCTCTATCATTATTTATTGTTACATTCACAGAGGTGATCATAGAGACCCCTTCATGCAGTATTGCCACCTACATGAGGCACATTTAGCTTCTCCTAAGCCAGCCGCTTCTTTCTCCCATTCATATCTGGTGAAAGAGCTTCAGTGCTAGCAGAAACTCAAAGCTGCTTTTGATCACTACAGGACTTCTTTCAAGAAGCCCCTCAGATTTTGCCCCCCCCCCCTACTAAAACATCTGGCGAGAGTCAGTTGGCAGATTAAACAGAAAGCGTTTTTGCAGATCATGAGATGTATTCAGACAGACGGCTATAAAAACATTGTAACCAGCTGTTTCAGGTCAGCTTCCTAAGCACACGGACTCAATGGGGCTACTTTGCACGACCACAAACAGCTGTATGTGCTGCTCAGCACACATGACGCAAGTATAGTCCACGCTTTGAATAAACCATATGTGTGTCCACTGCACATGGTGACTTCAAGACAGAGTAAATCATGACTTCAAATCAGGGTTGGGGTCAATTATATTTTTAATTGCGTAATTGGTAATTATTTAAAACTATGACGTAATTATAATTGAAATCGTAATTGAAAAAAAAAAAAAAAAAGACTAGGGAACTGTGTTATACTTCTATGGTTTACACAAAGGCCTATGCAGTAAAACCATTATTAAAATGTGTTTCATATCAAATTTACTCGTTAGTTCTCTTGAGGATCATTTGACCATTTTTTAAAAAGTTGAAATCTGGGGGCATACTGAGAGAAAAAAGGCTCAGACGCCCACATTAAAAAATATTAATACCAACATTTTCATGGATAAGGAAGCCTAACAAGTTCACCAAGAAATGAAAAACAAATTAGATGATAGATAATATTTTCTAGTGTATTTTACAGCTGAGTTAAGACATGGGTCAAAACCAACCCATTAATACAGAAAGACACAAGAGCAAGGTTAGCTTTTTTGGGCTTTTTTTTAATTTTTTTTTTATTAAAGTTTCAGTAATTGTGATTAATTGTAACTGAACTTTAGTAATTGAAAACATGGAAAAACATAATTGAGTTGTGATTGAACATGGACATAATTAAAGACGTAATTGTAATTTACAAATGTAATTGACCCCAACCCTGCTTCAAATGTAACATTTTTACTTTGTTACTATGTGCAGCAGTTTTTTTTGTTTGGTAGACAGTGTGAGATGAGATGTAGATCACGTGTAAAAGGATGCAGCCATGATTATGACACAGCACCATGTGAGTTACATCAGCGGTACTTTATCAGACACATGCAGATTTTTTTTTCGATGGTGACCTGTTACATCACCTCCACATCAGAGGTAGTTTAACAGTCCAGCGTCTGTCTAACCGCATTGATCACACTACGCGCTACAAACCTCGATCGATCCAGCAGCGATCCATCCATGCAAATTGGTTGATCTGCTTGTCAGTGGGCGACTGCAAGGCTAATCTATTAGGTCAGCATTCAGTGAAACCTGGGTTTTATTTATGGCAGTTCACACCGTCTCATGTGCAGTTTGGAACTTTCCCTGTCACCTATTCGTTCTCCCATTAATCCATGAATTTACTCACACTATCTGAATATATTACAATGTAATATAATCACTGTACAGGGCCGTGGAAAGTTCTGCTGTCCAGTTAACCTAACATGTTTATGAACTGCAGAAGAAAAACTGATGTACCTGTAATAAACTTCAACATAAACATAAAGCTAAATTGACACAATATTCTTGATTAATCGAATAAGATTTAAATCTTTTTTTGCAAGTTTATATCAAAATATTAAAAAGAGTGGGAAACATTTCACGACAGCCCTGCTTTTGTGTAATATTACTCAAGGCAGTGATGCACTTTTATCAAAGCGGGGGCCGCAAAACTGTGATTCTCTAATCCGAGGGCCACATTACAAACATTCATGTCAGGATTTAGAATGATGACCAATCTGAGCATCAATTCAGGAAAGATCAAAGGGTTTGTCAGATTTTTGTTGTCAATTTGTATATTTTACTGTCATTTTAATGCATTTTTGTTTGTTTTTGGAGTCATTTTGCATATTGTTTCTGTTGTTCTGTGTGTAATTTTGTACAATTTCCCATTATTATTTAGTATTTTTGTTGCTTTGTGCATTTTTGTTGCTCTTTTATGTGTTTGAGTAATTTTGTGCCTTTACTTTAATTAAACCAAGGGCCGCATGTGGCCCCAGGGCTACCAGTTGCCTATGACTGACTTAAGGCTTTAACTGTGGACTTGTCCTCAATGGTCCACTCATTTAGTGGTGCTCCAGAGAGCCATTGATCAACCCCTTCATTCACATATGCTAAAAAAAAAAGCAGCTCAGGCTGTGGAGCTGCAGTGACATCTATAGGTGAGGCAAGAACTTAACCTTAGAGCCTGTTAATCATGCTGTGTTTTTAAGTAGGGTAAAGGCTTTGTATGTCAAAACTATTGTGCATTTTTACGTGTGTTTGCATATTATAATTGTAAGTAGGTTAAGCATTGAACAGCTTACTCTACTTCTCGGCTTGTGAACCTTTGTGCTTGCTTCACAACAGAATGAGACGTTTTCTGGATTTGCAGCAACACGATGAAAAAGAGCAGATGTACGGTATAATCAGATCACAGAGCTTTTTAGATATATTGCTTCTTACAATTAGGCAACATGCAATCTTCGTTCTCCATTCAACATTTCCGGATTAACAAAGGAGATTAGGCGTTCCACATTTTCTATTACAGATGATTTTGATAGCAACAGCTGCCTACATCAATTACTCCCATTTCAATTTCATTATAAAACTTGAGATAAAGAGAATTGATAACCAGCATCGACACTTCACTTATAGTTCATTAGCAAAATTTACAAAAACAGATCCACTATTTGAATCCTAACCTGCAGATCTCATGCACACACTAAGCACTGCTGACCTCGGCTGTTTTAAAGTAAGCATTCTTCTAAAGTTTCAAGGTTCATTTCACTCTTTACATGAAGCTCTTCCAAAACAAGCTGTGAAACTCCAAAAATAAACTTTGTCTGTCACTCAATGTGTCAGCAGTGCTGTTTGAAGGCCCAGAGGACAAACTGAATGACCTCACATGATCAGGTAAACTGTGCTGTTGGTGCATGGAGAGTTTCAAAAGGACAACAGTAAGCACATCATTATGGGACTGTTCAATTTGCAGGATTGGGATTTATGAATGTGCAAAAATAATAATAAATTACCTGTGTGACTCAGAGAAAGACTGATTTATTTGGCACTGTGTCCTCTTCCATATCTTGAATTTGAGGCAAAGTGGATAAGCCTTCTATTTATTTTTCTGGGGGAAAGGTTAAATGCTTTTTTGGGGTCACTAACTGAAAGGACAACACAGATTTGGAAATGATCTACCTTTCAGGGTTTAGAAGAGGTCAGAGTCTGATGGAGCACAGGTGGTGGTTAAAGGACCAGTAACACATATTTATACTAAGTATTAATGCGGGAAGATGTATCAGAATTAAATACTGACATTTTACCAGCTCTTGTAAATGTAAATAATATGATTTTGACCTAAACATATCCACTGTGGAAAGTCTGAATCAAGTATTTTAAACCACCAGTTGTTACCATAGGCCTTCATCAATAGATATCATTTGTTATAAGGCTTTTTTTATGTTTGACTTTGTTTGATCATTTTACACATCCAATAGTTATTGGTTAAAGGTTACTTAGACCCTTTAAACAGTCATTCTCACATCTGATGGGCACACTATGAACACTATGGATGCCAGTCTGTCAAAGTGCAACCAGACTGATAAAGGAACATGACCATTTCCTCCCACGGCTAATTTAGGAGCTTTACCCAACCTTGTATGACAATAAACATTGGTTCAGACAATTAGGGAAAAACTGAGAAATCGAGCTCTCAGAGTCCCTTCTGACATCTATAGCCGTGATGATGTCATAATAATTAGCTTAGGGGGAATACAGCTTTTGTAAACAGTGTCATTCGTCAAACTGATGAGTCCAATGGGAAGTGCAGAGAAGCAGAGATAAAAACAGACAGGCAGGAAAAAACATGATGGGGAAAGATGTGACATCTTATTTCATTACAAGAAAAAAATTAAATAAAAAATATATATATACAAGTACCCATAAAAGCAACTCAATTACAGTACCGTGAGTACTTTTCCTAATGTTACATAAGGCTTTGATGGGTGAAATGAAAGACCTGATTACCTGTATAAAGGTAGATCTGATAAGGAGGAAAGGCAGAGGTGTTTGACCAGTGTGTTATGTGAGACTCGCAGGAGGTCAACTTTACCTCTCAACTTACGCACACGCACACACACACGGACCACTGACACTAAATACACTTACATCACTTGCCAACATTCAGCTCAATGACACCATGCAAAAAGAAAAGCAGAACTGCATTCAAGTACAATACAATTACCCTTGTTGTATAAAAACTGTTAAAAAATTAATAAATAAATCAAAATCAGGAGGGGTAAAAAAAAAAAAACAAATCCATGATTTACCCAGTTCAGTTGTTTTTGTTTTTTTCCAAATGTGTCCCTAAGCATGAAATGAGATGAAAAGACGTGAATGTTCTCTGACGTCAACCCGGAGACAGAGTGAGACATGGAAAACCTTGCCCTATTTATATTAGTAAATTTGGTTCTGATGGGAACAGATAAACTTCCTCAGGAAATGTAGACATGCACTTTATTTAGAGTGGCCTGTGTGTATTCTAGGACGTGTCTTTTCCTTATGCCATTCCTTCCTGGAGACTGATGAACTTCATGTGCGCTTTATTAAAATTGTACCTGCTCCACATTCATCATGACAAAAAGCTGGGATTGCCAAGAGAGCAATTATAAGACATCTGCTTTCTGTTCAGAAACAGGAACTGATGCGCACAGGAAGCGTGTTAATGTAGAGTTTATGTCTGTCTGGGGTTTTTTTGTACGCAAACCAGGCAAAAAAAAAAAGCTTTTGAGGACTGGATTCAATCCCACAGCTTCCAGGAAATCCTTTTCAACCAGAAGTAGGAGTCATCTGAAGCCCTCCCAGTTAGTAGACTCACAGCAATGGATGAAAAATTACACTGTGGGAATGTTTTTCTGGGAAGTAAAGGGGATTTTCTACACCATACATACAGTGATGATAAAGTTTAGGTTGTTCCTGGATTAGATGGTCTCAAAACACAAGTTCCACCCCTGGGCGTCTGTCAATGGGATGCCCTTCTTGTTGGTAAACAAGTTTATTTGACCAACAAGCCATTCAGGTTGTATAAAAAGAATGGAGCTTATTTAGAGGATAGAGGAGAAAAAAAAAACACTTTTTTTTTTTTTTTTTTACCTTCTAATAGTTCAGAGGAAAGAAATACAACATGTTTTCTTCTGAAGTTTACTCTCGCTGCCACACACAGATATTTATCAAACAGGCAGGTTTAATTTTCTCCACGCAAAGGGCAAAAGCAGTGAATGATTACAGCAAACCACAGATGGAGAGCCCCATCCAGCAAAGGCCAAGGATGTATCTGAAACTTCAAATCCGTGATGAAGGTAGCAAAGACCAGCACGTTTAAGGCACTAATCAAATAGTGATCATCTGAAATAGTGAACACTAAAGGTTATATGCAGTGGTGTAGCAGTAACTAAATAATGTCTCTTTCTTCAACAATCCCAGAAAAAAAACCTGTTTTAGAAACTTTAACGTTTACTTGAGATTCCAGCAGAATATACTCCTTGTCACATCATTTCTGCTATTTCCGAGAAAAGGGATTATGAAATTACTTTACCAAAAATAACTGGCCCACAGACTAGTAACAGGAATAAATAACATTTCAACCAAAATGAATAGTTGCCTTGGTCCATAAGGAACTATTCTCTCACCTTGACACTTTTTTTGTGAAATGTCTCTTTGAATAGCTGATTTACAACAGGAGCAGTTTGTATTACTGCCCACATAAGAAGCCTGCATTAATGTAAAATATATTGCATAATATATAGGACAACAAAAACACACAAGAAAACTACAAATATACAGACAATTATAGAAAAATAGATAAAACGATAACAAAAATACACAAATTGACACTAAACACACAAAACTACAAAAAATACAAAAATGCAAAAAATGACACTAAACACAAAAAAGTACAATAAAAGTAACCGAAAGATTAGAAAAATACCGAAAATGACACTAAACACACAAAAAACTACAACAAAAATACCCAAAATAGAAAAATTTAAAAAAATACCCAAAATCACACTAAACACACACAAAAGTACAATAAAAATGGCCAAAATAATAGAACAATATAGAACAATACAAAGAAGTACAAAAAAAGTACACAAATGACTCCACAAAACAAAAAATACACAAAACAACCACAACCAAAACACACACCCTGTGTTCTCTTGTGTAATAATGCTATAGTTGTTGATTATTCTAAATGTTGATATGAATGATGATAATGTGGCCCTTAATCACTTTTCTGCGTCCCCGCTGTGATAGAAGTTGCCCGTCTCTGCTCTCTTATCTTTCCCTTCCTGCTTCTGTTCCGTGCATCGCTCATTATGCCTCCACTATATTAACCATCATGTGCTGCTTTTACATGAAATTAATAAAAATGGATATTGTTGTTCACTTCAAAGAGCTGGTCCATTCACGACCGTGACATCGCTGGCTCGCTGATACTGAATGATGCTCATTAATAGAAGTGGGTTATACTGTGCTTTGTCTATGGTTAATGTAAAGCAGAAAATCACTTGAGAAAAAAAAAATCTAAGTCTGTGTTTATGTTGAATTGATAAATGAACCAGACCATGTATATTGTATATGTCAAACATCTTTTGAATAACATTTTCTGAACAAAAAAAGAAAAAAGAAGTGAGTTATACGCAATGCTGACTGAAAAATGACATGTCGTATACCAGCAAATACCCTGGACTACACCAGTGGTTATATGACACTTTGGGGTTTGTTTGCTTTGCACTTCAAATGCACACTTACCCCTAGTACTGCAAAGTTGTGGATAAATTATATCAAAAGACAAACTTATAATTCCATTCATCCATCCATCCATGTAAAAGGTAGAGATGTTAAAGGGCTAGCTGCCATAGTATTAATGTTTTAATCCCATCATATAGGACTAGAATAAGCCTAGTATGAACCTTCACAAATCTAACCATTTTAGTCTCATTAAATCAACAAAACAGACAAAAAAGGAGTTTAATGAATGTTGTTAAGAGACAACCAGACATCATGAAGTTTAAACAATGGGATTTCCAATAGGGAGTAGAAGGCAAACTTCACATAAACTGTCCATGAGTAGAAGGTCACAAAAAGGGAACTTTCTAAACTACAACACAATCTTAGACAAGTGCAGAGTGGAGCAGGAAAGCCTTAAATATACAGTAAAGACAAGGGGATGGAATTTTCCATGTGAAACCCTCTCAGGTTCAGGGGCTCTGTCTGGGCCATAAAGGTGGCTAGTCCCCAAGGACCGCTTTAGAGAGGGCTTGTGTTTGTCAACCAAAGAGGGGGGAAATTTACCAGTGGAAATTTACCAGTCCCGCACTCGCTCACGCACACGCACGTGCACACACACACACCCACATGATGCGGAGCAGCAGACAGATGAGCCCGTCGTCGCATTTCTATCTCACTCGCTTGTTCCGTGACAGCTTGCGTTTTTAATGGACGCAGGTGCGGGGGGCATGGCTGGGTTGTCAGGACGTAGCAGCACGCAAACTACGCAACCAATGACATCCGCTGGTGTGTGTGTTCACAGCATTGCACACTTCCAAGAAAATCCCAGTGACATGTCGAGAAGCCTGAATGGTTCACTGTGTAAATGTGTGTCTGAGTGTGCATTAAGTCAATATTTTAATCACCGCCGACCGTTTACGTAACAATGTGTTGCTGTGCACCAGAGAGCAAAATGTCTTCACTGATTCCCCAGAATGCCTTTCATCAATCTGCTTTTTAATGCAAACTGATGAAAATAATTCCAGCATAATAATGACAAGTGTTACCTGAGTTCCAAGGCAGCTCAGCATCATGTGAGTCAGCAGTTTAGCAGCAAACATGGGAAAACGAGAGCAGACCACATGTGATATGATGGCCAACGCAAACCCTGGAGGGACAGATAGGAAAGGAAAGGAGGAGTAGTTAGTAAAAAACAGTATTTATTTACCTGGAAATAGTCATAAATATAATTGTAAAGGTGGGACGATAAATCAAATGACAGAATATCACAATATTTAAGTCACATATTCCTATTGAGTTGAAAAGGTCAAACCCAGAAGTAAATCCAGGGTTAAAAGTCTAATGAAAGCAAGGTTATTTTAAATTTTCTAACTGTAATTGTTTTGGGTATTTTTTTCTTTTCCAAAAAAAAAAACCACACATTACACATTTTGTAAACTCAGTGTCATGTCCCAGCCCTATAAAATTATAAAAATACTTACAAAGCAACATGAAACTTGAAAACAAAATTTGGAAAATGTAGAAAAATTAGGTTATCGAAGTCGCCTCAAAATGTATTTATTATTTTTAGCATATTTTAAAACACGTTTTGTTTTAGTCAAAGTTTTGCTCGACTAAATTTGAAGAGAATGTTGGAGACTAAAATGACTTCTGCTTATATTATTGACCTGGCATTGGTATACATTAAACCAGGGGTGGACTGGCCATCTGGCATACCGGGACTCGTCCCAGTGAACAGTCGACCCAAAATGGGCCTGTCTGGTCTGATTCGATACACTTTTTTTTCAATGAGCGAGTGGAGGCAGACATGGGTGTGACAAAAACGTGGCAAGAAAAGAATGAAAAGTGACTAAAATGGGCCAAAAGCGGTCCAGAGTCGCCAAAAAAATGGGCAAATAAAAAGGAACCAGGTGAGGTGGTATGTAATGCAAAGGGTCGCATAAATGGGCAAAATGTGGCAAAAAAAATAAATAAAAAAATAGCAAAAAAGGGCAAAAACATAGAAAAAGAGGCAATTAGTAGGGGGTAAAAAAAAGAAACAAACGGTATTTACTGGGCAAAAATGAGCTTATTTGGATGAAAAGTGGCCAAAAAAAATTAAAGGACAAAAATAGGATAGAAGTGTCAAAAAGAACTAGCAAAAAGGGACAAAAATTGGATAGAAGTGTCAAAAAGAACTAGCAAAAAGGGACAAAAATAGGAAAAAGGGGATATTTATTGGCAAAAGGGTAGCTAAAGTCTGAAAAGAGGCAAAAATTTGAGAAAGGAAGTTGTGAAATGGCCAAAGGAAATAGGTAAAAATGGATTAAAAATTTCCCCCCATTTAAGGTTTTCTGGGGGAATAATAATAAAAATGAAGACAAAGAGCCACATGTCCAGCATTACTGACTTAATAACAACTTCTACATGATGTTGCTGATAATGGGCTGGTCTGCACAGAAAATGCCTGTGCAGAATTTTTTTCTGGAGTCTGGATTTGATGATTAAAAAATAAAACAAATGTATTTATCTTGTGTCTGCATGTAATTAATACAGAATCCAGACAACAGTGTATCATGCTGCACACATCTGAAAATCCAGATTCTGCAGTAATTCATCTATATTGTACATTTTAGAAACAACTGACAAACAATCAAATAGGTCATGTTGAGATTCCTACCACTGTCCAAAGTCTGCAGTTTGGCTGACTGTAATTTTTCTTTAAGTTGACTTTTAAATCTCAAACATGTTATTCTTTTCATTATTTGCATTTCCACAATGACTTTGAGTGATTATCTTTATTTTTGTGGTGGACTGGGAAGATGTATGAAGTATGAACAAAGGAAGTATAGCAGATGGATTGATGTCGTTGTACCTGAGATGCAGATAAATCCGGATGTATAGAAGGCTTCGTTGTAAGATGCAAGCCTGGAGTACTCAGCCTGGGCTGTGTAGATGGATAAGTGGGAACACGCACATTCCACATAATTCCCACCATCTTTGACAACCCTGCAGTACTGACTGTCTGATGACCAGCTGGGACAGAAAGAAAAAAAGAAATCAAAACCCGATGACCTATCTTAACATTTACAAAGCGAGTTTGGTTTGTTTAGCTCTTGTTAGCGAACCAAAACAAAGTGCTTTGTGATAAACATTTAGAGGTGCTGCATAAAAGCTTTTGTTTTCTGTAATTGAGATGTATCGCTCATAATAACTGTTGCTGCCAAACAAAACGAGGACAAAAATGTTTTCCCAAGTAACACAGTGTTCTCGCCAAAATCCTGTCCCAGAAACCAGAAGTGTCATCAACAGCCAAACAGGAAGACGTGAGTGCAACGCAGCTTAGAAGATGTTACACACATTGACATACTGCAAATACATAGTAAAAAAAAAAAAAGCATCAATAGGGGTTTTTCTGTGCTGAAAATAATTTTCAAATAGATTTTATTGCGAAAGTGTTCACTAGATTCTAGAATTCTACCTTGCACTGGTCTGATTCCACAGAAGACAAAGTGAATGTCCTGGTTTCACTTGGCGTCTGGGGCTGTGGATACGATACACCACCTCAATGCCATCCTCCAGAGGTCGTGACCCTCTACCCTGGAGGCTGACTGAGAAAACCTTCATGAAAAACAAAAACACAAGAGGAGAGCTCAGTGCAGGATGATTAAAAAGTCATGGCTTTCTAATGTCAGGTTAATACTGCCACCTGCTGGTAAAATAAGACATTCCCAACACAAGACAACTTAGGGAAGTGTTTCTCAAATGGGGTACTCAATGGCACTACAGGGGGAAAAGATACTCTAATGACCTACAGCCCCATAGACCCTATAATATCACTACATTTATGTATATATAAATAGTGTGTCCATCTATGTACAGTAGGTGTTTGTATACATAAACTGTATGTCTATATGTATGTAAAATTATGTACATAACCTGTTCCCCTTTTATAATACTTAAAACCAAATTGTACATTTTGTTCTGCATATATATACCCTATTTTTTGTTTTTTTAATTAACTTTTATTGTTTTCCACAAGACAAATGCTGCTACTTTTAATATTTATTTTTGTGCGTACATAGTTCTATATCACACTTGCTTTAGCAATGCAAACTTGTTTCTGATACCAATAAAGCTGTTTTGAATTGAATTGAGAGACAGCGAGCGGAAAATCGAAAAAAAAAAAACAAAGATTAGCATTAATATGGAGTTTTACAATGTTTATTTCTAGTTAGAAATAATAATCATGCTAAACATTACCAGCAACTTGCAAAACAACAACAAAAACACTCAAAACAAAAGAAAAATATACTGAATAATAAAAAGAACAGACAAACAACAACAAAATACAAATAAATTACACCAAAAACACACCCCACACTTTTCCATAGAATTCTGAGTCTTAAGTATTAGGTTTAATAAGTAATTGATATTGCACTGCATACTTTTTTGTAATCTCTCAATGAACAATTTCTGCCAAATTTGTGTTTAAATTCTGTTAGGTCCATGAATTCTCCATGCTTATTTAACAGATCTGCAACAAATATCATATTCTTTTCATACTCAAAATTGACAAGAACATGCAAATTCCAGGTTTCTAAAGCTGGAAAAAAGCTAATATCAGTATTAATTTCCACAAATGTTTAAATAAGAGATTGAGCAACACACAGATGGCATTTCCCAACATCTTCCTACCTTTCCATTGACTGCAGTGTTGGTGTCATTGGTAAGAAACCAGTGCTCCGTTTGAAACTCAGTCATCTGAATGCTGTGGAGGTTCCTACAGTCAGCAGCTGAGGTTGCTGGTACAGCCAGCAGCGTATCTGGGAGCTGGAAGAAGTCCGTGCTACGACCCCTGAATCTGTGCCCGTTGATCTGCGTCGGGTACCACTGCAAAGCTGAAATAGCCATATACGGGCATGTTTCCATGACGGTGCCTTTTCTGCAAAAAATAAGATATGAAAACGGTGAATTAAAAACGAAAGTTTTCTCAGGGATTCATAAATCCATTGTAGGACAAACAGTGAGACTCACATCTCACACTGGCTGTGAGTGAGAAGAGAAAATGCAAATCGCTCAGCCACTTCAGCGAGGTGACTCAGGCCTCGGGTGTCCACACGGCTGGGATTGGCCAAGGCACACAAGAGGTCAAAGGTCAAGTTACGGCTGCTTTCTTGTGAAGGAGCTCTTTCTGCCTCAGCGAGGACCTACAGTAGCAGGGGGAGGAAAAATGTGGTACCCTTTGATAAGTGGAGAAAATTATTGCGATCAGTGCTACATTCATTGACACTATTACCTTCCCCAGAGCGTCAATCACAGCAATCAACTGTTCACGAGTGAGATGCACCGCAGCCTTATTCAGCAGTCCGTGCAGAACCTGGTTCACTATAGATGGCTTCAGGGGCTGATGTAATTGATCCAGTAGGACCCATACAGCTTTGTTTGATGCGTTGGCCACTATAGTCACGTTAGCCAGGCCGAACTGCGGGTGGACATTGGCAGCCCCGGTAGGATTGAACAGCTCCACCTGGAATCTCTTTGGTGTGGGAAAAGCTGAGGCCTGGTCAGGTGTCAGGTAAATATCCAGAGTTGTGTTGTGTTGTCCCACAGGGAAGGTCAGTAGGCCTCGCTGTGGAGGAAAATCCATTCCTGCTTTAGCAGACCAGATAACTGAAGGACCCACCACATCTTCCCTGGGAAGTTCCTGAATAGAAAAATCAGTCATTAGGAAAATAATTTAGCACAAAACTACGCCAAGCACCAAAAATCCTCTTATCTAGATCAGGGGTTCTCAACTCGTCTCACCCTAGGGCCCAAATTTTGGCACGGTCATTTTTTTTTTTAAATTCAACCAAACGAATTTAGTTTTTCAAAAATAGCTGTTGAAAACACGCATATATAATCTTTTTTAAAACAGAAATCTATATATTTTCCCATGTAACATGCATTTCACAGCATGTTTGTCAAAAGAAAAGTTTCTTTCAAAATGAAAGACAATTTGAGATACATTAAGTATTTTTTTTTTAACACCCGCTGTCCACAACCCACCCAGTACAGGTCTGCGACCCACTTTTGGGTCCTGATCCACCAGTTAAGAATCGCTGATCTAGATTACGGTACCATGATCATTCACACTTTAAAGGCTTGGAAGACATACAGTACCTATGCCAATAATAACGGTACAGTAGGTCCAAATGTATGGGAACCCCCATTTTATAGAAAAATCAAGCTGAAATGTGTGGATTAGATCTGGATAAAACCTGGTGGGGTAATTGAGGAACCAACCTGGCATGACTGAGTCAAAGTTCACAAAGATCGGTCAAGTACGAACCTGGATATTAATTTTTTTTTAAATTTGCCAATAATTAGAGAAAGTTTTTTTTTTTTTTTTCAATATTTAAAACTGATCCAGAATCAGCATCTTTATCTGGATCACCTCCAAAAACAAAATCTATCATTGGTTAAAGTTTCATCAAAATCTGTTAAGTAATTTTGACATAATCCTGCTAACAGGTAAACTAATAAATAAACACAGATGAAGATATTACCTTCTTGGCAGAGGTAATAAATGAAAAAAAATTCAAAATACAAGGAGTGAAACAACCTATCTACTAACGTGAATTCTAATACATTTAAAAAGGCTCAATTCTCAATGATGTGGTACAAAGACAGGTATAGAACATATGTGGGGATGCTAAAGATGCCTAAGGTTACACAAATCTGCTTCTGCTTTTTATCCCACCACCTGCTTAGAAAGATGAAAGCAAAGCCCTCAGTCATGTGTTGCTGTAAGGCTTCTGACTGTTGCTGAGTGCACTGGATAATAACTTTCATCTTGAACATCACAAGCCACATGTCAGTAAGTCATACATAACACTTGAGTGGGCTAATAATAGACCCCAGGAGGAAATAGGCATGAAAACAAGTGCAAGACTTTACTCCTTGAACTTAATCAATTAAAGGTGCAGTCTGCAACTCTCATAAAAGTGACTTTTTATCATATTTGCTAAAGCTGTCACTATAAAGACAGCTTTACATGAAACTAGTAGTTTGTGTGAAAAAAACAGACTCATTGAGTCCCCCCTGCTGCTCCTGCAGCCTTTGACAGATTGCCAGAATGCACCGCGACCGAGCAAAAGAGCCAATCAGAGCCAGGATTGTGTTTGATGGGCTGTCTGACAGCTGTTGCTCACAGGCCCCGCCCCTTTCCCGGGGCTGGAGCGCCGTCTTTTTTACAGTGTATGGTGTGGAGGAGTAGAAGACGGAATTAGTGACTTTTCTGCTTGAAAGGTAATTACTGCTGCTTGATTTACATTATGTTTGATTTGTAATTGTTACACTAGAACTCTGTAGAGTACTCCGTGTGAGCTGCTGTAAGTGACACCGTGTTGTTGCTGCTGAGGTATGTGCACATTGAGAGAGAGAAGCGGTAATATGCAGTAATATGCTTTTAATAGAACCGGTTATATTACTGTGATGCTGCTGTCGGACTAACGTTAGCTTGTTAGCTCCTCTGAGGGAGGGACTTTGGAAAGTTTGGAGGCAGGGTAAGAGAGCAGCGGGGAGGGAGGGGGAGAGAGGGATCTGAGCGTTGCGGACTGCACCTTTAAGGTGAATCATTACAAATTCATCCAATCGATGACCTTATCAGTTAAAAAAAGTCACTTTGCAGGATCCATTTTTTGTAAAAATATGACACATAAATCACTCTCTCTCTATAATACTAGCATTCCCTTATTGCAATTTGTCTTTCACATGTTTTCCTCTTACCACTGTGCGATACTGTACAGAGATAGCTGTAGCAGCGCTGGCTTGTCTGTAGATCTGAAGACTAAGCCTTGTCGTCGTCAGGGTGGCGATGGGCAATCTGTGGCCTACAGCGAAGTAGACAACACCCTGTGGGTTGTCGCTTTCTGCCATGGTGATGTTGGCAAAACGGGAAGTCTCATCGATAGCAGCCCCAACACCCACCTGGTAAATCTCCACGAGGAACCACGCCTGGAATTCTGGTTCCTACAGAGAATTTGATATGTTTAGGGTCACTGTAAAAGGAACTTATAAGTATTAAAGGATGTTCCACTTCCCAACCTCATCATCTTGGACCTCCAGAATGAGAGCACAGATCGTCTCCCCTCGTCTACAGATTACTGTTCCAGACGTCTTTACAAGTTGTGTGGTTAGGTCAATGCCATCCAAGACCAGGGTTAGTGTAGCCTTACTGAAGGTCACTCTCCAGGACACCTGAACATCCTCAAATACTCTGGAAAAAGGAGCAAACAGCAACACGTTATGGCACTTATGTTGCACATGTACTGCTGTCCTCAAGGTTGGCTCATCATTACCTGTTTTCCTGTCTCCTCAGATAGAGAACCACAGTTTTATTTCCTGAGTCTTCATCCAGTACTTGGCCCATTAAAGAATCTAGAGTAAAACCCACTATGCCATTATGGAAGTCACTCCCTGGTGTGGACAGAAGGGTTAGGAAAAAATGAAAAATAAAAAGATCAAAGGGTTATTTTATCATTTCCAATAGTTTAAACATGTCTGTTGCACACTGTAGTTATTGTGTTACTTTATAGCTTTTGCTGAATTGATTATTTACTTCTGCCAACTCAGCATTTGTAGGGGTGCAGTTGTACAGGCAGACATTGTCAGTACTGTACATAGGTTTGCATCATTAATAAGTAGATTGTAATCAATCAATGTTCCAAATGAAGAGAGATTCAAATGAATGAAGTTAAACTTTTTTAAAGGAACTGCAGTTTTGGATAAACTAGAAATGTTACAGGCATGTTGGTCGGTTAAACAGGAGCTAATGATGCAAAAGCAATATCATATAATATCATTTTGTGTGATTGTTACAGTATATAGAAATCATTTTTGGTTAATAAATCACCATGTTACGGGCTCAGTTTATGTTGTTTTAATCATTTTAACTTCATTTTCGAGACTGTTTTGTTGTGAAGCTATAATGTTAACTTTGGTTCTGGGTCACTTAACAAATGATGACCACACGTGACGGATAAGAATAACTTTTCTTACTAACTGGGAATAACTCTGTAACCTGGCAACCAGTTTTTCTTCCTCGTCAGCATCTGAATTCTGTGGCGTGTGCAGTTTTAAACATGTTGTTCAATGTTAAATTCAATAATAATATTTGCTCATTTATCTAATCAACTTCAAGGATAAAATTTTACCTGGCGTTTAATATCTTCCACATGTGTTGCAACAAACAGAGTGGTGGCAGTTTTCCCTCACCTCATAATGGTACATGCACAGTTTAAGTGTAAATATCAATTTTCCTTTTACAGAAACAAGCGCTGAGAATTGTTAGTGGAAGTGGATACAGGGAACATACAAACCCAATATTTATACAGCAAAAAATAATAAAATTTCATCATTTGGTAGAATACAATACAACATTTTCAAACCATGTATAAAGGTCATTTAAAAATCGTACCCACAAGCAACAGCAACAACAAAAAAAAAAAAAAAAATCACTAAGAGAGAAAGTAATTAGAACTTCCAAAAAACCCAAATTGAGAACATTGATGAAAGAAAGGTGTGTTTCAGTTCAGGGGGATAAACTATGGAACAACGTAAATGATGACATCAAATTATCAAGATCACTTAATATGTTCAAAAACAATGTGAAATGTATTATGTTGAAGATATATGAGACAGAATTGTAAATGTATTGTTGTTTCAAATGAGTTGTGACAATGACTGCTTTGCAGTTTGCCTTTGTTTAATGTACCGCAATTATTCTTTCATGGAGGGGGCAAATGTTATAACTTTTACTTCTTTCTGCTACTTTTTATTCATCTTTTTCTTTCAATGTGGATGAGAAAAACCTCTATTTTAATGTCTTGAATAAAATAAATAAACAAACAAATAAAGTGTGTCATTATGAGCAAGATAGCCCAACATTAAAATAAATATTTTACCCAGGATGGTGATTTTAACAAATGCTCCAAAGCCTTGGATTGGAGCATCTGTGATCTGTGCTCCTCCCTGTGGATCACTGAGGTAGATGAAGAAAACCTCCTCTCCCTCAGGCTCTGAGTCATCCAGGATGAAGAGGGTGAGATCTGTCTCATTCTGACCAGCCTGCAGGGTCACGACCACAGACTCCAAGCGGAAGTCTTGATCTTCCTTTGCCAGGGTGCCAGCAGGCTCAAGGGTAAAGGGAAATGGTTTCGTGCTTCCATCTGAATAAAAACAACATAAATCATGTTATGGTGAAGTTGTATGTGACACAGGAAGTTACCTTCAATCCAACAGTGCAGCAGAACTAAAACACACACCTCCATATGATTGGACCCGAACGTTCACAGCTCCGGAAACACTGTCAGACCTCCGCACCCTCAGAAGAACTCTCCTCTCCTGCTGAGTTGCCTCATCTCGGTCCTCTGGTACTTGGATGAGTCCTGGTCCAATACTCAGAACTCCACCAGTGACATCACTGGCTTGGATGGTGACAGTGGCCACACTGTGCTGCGGGTTGAGCCGAGGAGCTGTATTTTTCCACACTGAACCAGGATTTAAGGCTTGAACATCTGTTAGGTTGACATGAAAGTACTCATCAGGCTCAGAAATGGAGTCGTCAAGTACGGACAGTGGAAATGAAGCGTTGGTTTGGAAAGGCGTGTCAAAGACCAAACGGCCGTCTGGCACTGCAAGAAAGTCCTCTCCAGCAGCTGCACTGCCTGTGGCTGTGGCGTAGGTCACTTGGGTGATATTGCTACGGAAACCGTAAAGTCTCTGCACATAAAGTGTGATCGTCTGAATGTCTTCTGCAATTACAAGCTTTCTAGAAACGGGGGCAAACTGGAAGATTCCCAGGGGCTCCACTTCAGCCACAGTGAAGCCTGGCCTGTGCAAGGTGAGAGACACGTTTCATCACAGGGATTATTTTTCCAAACCGTCTAAATCGCCATAGAGACAATCAACAATATACAATTACCTCATCTTAACAGCGCTGGCTGCAGCTGTAGCCGTGGTTAGACGTATGGCAAATGAAGCTGGCTCATACGCATCAGCTACAGCTGTAAGGGAGATGACTTTAGACTTTTCTCCGTGGGCCAAAGTCACAGAACCTGAATGTAGAAAGAAGAGAAGAACATGTTGATGATTAACAGTTAGATGAGGAGCCTCCTGTTTGGGAATGACATCATCATTAAGACTACTGTAAAGACATTCCACAGACCCATTAAAATAAGATATGTATATGTAATGCAAATAATACCAACAATAATATGGTTTCATTTGTGAGTTCGACATTTGTCGTTTTGTTTGGAGCTCTGTCCACCTCTGAATTCCCCACCTGAGTCTGGAGAGATAGATCCCACTTTAAAGCCAGACAGAGTCTGTCCTGGAGGATATCCAGATGTCCAGCGTACTTCGATGTCCCCAAACAGGCCTGTACGTGTCATCATTGCTTCACACGTCCCCTTATCAACATCTGTAACCTGAAGAGCCAGCGAGGCAAATCCAATCTGCAAAACAACAATAAGTGATCACAGTTAATAACAGGTTCTGTTTAGTTTTGATCACTTCAGCCCTTGTGGTCCTATATTTTTGTTCTATGAGTCTTTGTTTATTCTGTTTAGTTTCCATTAACTCTTGTCTTTGTGTTCCCAGGGCTGCGTCCCAATAGTCCCTCCTATCTCCTTTACTATCTCCTTTACTATCCATTGTTCCTTCACCCCCTGAAGTATTTAAGTGGTGGACGTGATAAAGAGCGTCCGAGTTCTCTTTAAGCTCAGGAAAAGAGGCTCAATGCTTCCTTTTTTGCACCCTTTACCAAAGGAGACAAGATAATGCTGACCCACAATTCCTTGCGGCAACAACATTTAAAGGGACATGCACAGTGGTGAGTCTATGCATTTATCGGAATCAGTTAATATCAGAAATTGGAAATTATGTGTTGGCCAAGATGGGATATCAGCAAAAAACTAATAATATCAAACATCTCTAAAACAACCTTAAGGTCGACCTAGCATAGCCCAAAACCTTTGAGCTAGTGTAGCTAAAAACAATAATGTTATGCTTGTACTAATGTTGATGAATGTAGATGATGTTTTTTTACAAAATGCAAGTACTACTGAAATAACACTGGCTTTTTGGAAGGGATGTTTAACCGTGTGTCACCTCTGAGCTGGCAGCTTCCTCGAGCACAGTCACAGTAGCCCCACTGGCATCGTGAAGGAGGCGGGGCAAAGAGCCGACGATGGGACTAATGAGCTGCACATCAGTGAGCTCTGCTGTTAGGCTTGTGCCTGCAGACAAAAACACCTGCAGCAAGAAGAAGGAAATCACACTTTTTAAACAAGACAAATATAGTTTTATTGGTATTAATGTATAAATGTGTGTAAAATAAATGAATTAGTGTCAGATATTCCCTCACCTGACTGCTAATAGGTACAGTGATACTCCCAAATTGTTGCCCCTCTCTTAAAAAAACCCTTCCCTCAGCTTGTCCTCTCAGTAACTCCTCTATATCAGTGCCTTCATCCATGTCTCCAATGATCCTGTAGCCAACACTGGCATTGCCAAACAGCCCAGCAAGCCGTGTGACATTCATCACCAGAGCTCTGCTAACCTCAGACCCTGAACCTGCCACAACGATAAACTGTTGCTCGGCGTTCAGAGTAAACACACCATGAGGATCATCATTAGCAGGCACTCTAGAAGTGAGAGATGACAGATATGGTAAAGTTAGAGTTTAATCTTTGATGTTTCAACTAGCTTGTGTTACAGACGCAGTAAATATGGTGTAAAACCTGATATGGGTTGTGGTCAGCTCAGGGTTGGCCTCCAGTGTAGCTCCGCCCTCCACAGTTGTGAGCTGGACAATGTAGAGTTCCTCTACCTCTGGTACTGTGTCTGGCATCAAACTTAGAACAATTTCAGCCTCTCTTTGGCCCTCTAACATCATGACCGAGCCAGCCAAAGCTCGGAAGTCACCCGACACCTCTGAGTCGCTCATTATCTGCCAGTGCACCTGAATTGACAGTAACAGGAGCCAGACTACATTAAGCAACATCATGAGTGGATGCAAATCTTTGTGATAGAAAAAAAATCTCACCGTAACGTTACCCATGACACCTTCTTTCCGTGTGATGAGCAAAGAAATGTCTAGAGGTCCTTCTGACTCTGTAGATTCATTATAAACACGTTCCCGGAGAGCGTCCTCAGTAAACTGGATGATACCATTTGGATCCCCAAATTTTTCTATCTGAGACACAAAATATATCATAAAATACAAATTATTAATAATAATGATAATAATAATAATAAGACACACTGCATTTTCCAAAGAAAATGCAAATGAGGATGCATAAACTAAACTCCTCGGAATCAATATAACCCTTCTGACTGAGTATAACCCTCAGCATTAGAATTATCCCTTGAAGTCCGAATTAGCCCTTGGAGTCAATATAATCCTTTGGAGTCAGAATTACTCCTTGGAGTCAGTATAAGCCCTCAGAGTCAGTAGTATCAATACAGTTAATTATCTCAATATTGACTAACAGCAGGGGGCACTGTGTTCACTGTCCCAATAGGTTTGAATGGAAACATTTGTAATTCATATAGTCAGTTAATCAATAACTATTACGAAAACACCAGAAAATAGCAGGAGTGTCCTTTGTATTTTGTACTCTCAGATACCCTGGTAAAATCTGACTATATTAATATTAATAAAGTACACAGAACACAACAGTGAGAATGCTATACATCCTCACTAATAAGGTGTTGAAGCTTTCATTACAATAGTTTACCTTTAGTAACAATGGCTGTTACTAAATGTTTCAACCTTGCCACCAAGTAAAATCACTTGTATTGTCTAAAAACTCGACTTGGCCAATAAAACTAATTCTGATTTTAAGACAAAGTACCTTCAGTGTTATGAAACCAGCCTGAGGATCCACATCCATCTCTCCAGACAAAATGTCGAGCTCTATAACAAATGTCTCCTCCACCTCTGCTTCGCCGTGAGGCAGAACACGCAGCTCTATGAGGCGAGTACCTTCCTCTCCATCACTGAAGAAGAAGGACCCATTCACAGGCGCCTTAATGTCAGTATTATCTGGAGGAAGAATATCTCTGCTGTTGGGCCCACGGATGATCCATACAACCTGTCACATTGGAAAATTAACTCCAGTTACTGTGGATTCAGATGAACTGACCAGAAGTGATAAGATCATTTAAAGGTCTGTACCGTGGCATTTCCAACAGAGCCGTCTGCTCGCTCCAATGCAAAGCTGAGTTTCAGAGTGGAATTTGGGTTTGCCACAGTGATTAGACTTTCGTTAGTGAAACGAAGAACTCCACTTGGAGAGTCACTCTTTGCGATGGTGATTCTTACAACACTCTGAGAGCCGAGAACTGCTCCATCTGTGGCTTCAAACAGCACGACTTCAAATGTCTCCGCAGGCTCACTAGAAGGTGAAGGCATCAATAACTTCACGATTTCAAAAACAAATGTATCGAAAAAAAAATTACATTATAGCTTTATCATCATAAACTCCTCCTCTTACCTGTCTAGGTCATCTATAACAGTGACATTAATGTAGCTGATATTCTGGCCATGGGCAAATGTCACTGAGCCATTAGTAAAGGTATAATCCAGGTCTGGAGTTGTGCTCAAGCTTCGAGGAAAAAAATGAGCAGAAACCGTTCCATAGAAACCAACTGTCCTCACCACAGGGATCAAAATAGTGCCCACGTCCTCCTCAACTGAAAGGGACAAAAACAGTAATCAACACCTCTACACAAACAGGAAAGGTTTGGAAAGTTTTGCCTCATACCTGTAATGCTGACATGTTTGAACTCCAGGATCCCTTCAACATTGTCATTTTTTAGTATAACCACAGTGAGAGACGAGATGTTTCCAATGACAGGTGGTTGGTCCAGTTGAAGACCTGTCTCTCCCACAGTGTAGTCTACAGCACTGGCCACCAGAGGAAGATACAACACAAACATACAAAAGCAGGGATTAAAAAACTCTCCAATGCTTCTATTGCACAACCAACAAGCCTAAATGAACCACTCCTAACCTTCCATTGACCAACTCCGGTTGAGTAATGTTTAAGAAAAACATCTCAGGACCTTCTGGAAGACTGTCATCCTGGATACGCAATGTGACTTGTTGTGAGGTCTGGCCTGGGATAAAAAGTAGCCGACCTGATGCTGGAATGAAATCCTTGCCGCTCTCTGCTGTGCCACCAGAGGTCTCGTATCTCACCCACACACTGGCCAGACTACCAAAAGAACGTTCAACTGTGGCACTCACCTGAAGAAAAGTAATCACGTTTAATTAATAATCAGCCTACTGCCATATGATTGTGGAATTTTTTATACGCGTACAGTTCCTGTCTCCTCTGTGGATTGGAGCTGAAGATGAGTAAAAGAGAAAATGCCATAGGGGTTGTCACTCGCTGCCATAACAATCCTGGCATTCCTTGCATTGGGACTTATTTCCAGCCCTGAGGTAGCAGAGGTCAGTGTGAGCTCGTACTCACGGCGCTCCTCAGGAACATCATCATCCATGACCTGACATCAGATAGAGACAAAAACAACTGAATGATAAACCCTTCGGATGCTTGTCTTGTAATGTGGGCCAGTTTAGTTGAGGTCCAAACTTCACTGTACCTTAAGAATGAAAGTGGCGGCAGACTGTCCATCCCTGATAGCCACTGTACCAGAGATTGCCTCAAACTCAGAAACCATGGGTGGAGTGATGTTCCAGTACACCTGGATGTCTCCAAACAGCCCCGGCCCTCGCACAAGGCTATGAGAAATCACACAAGCACACGTCTTAAAAACATCTTAATTACTTTTATTTTTAGATTCATTTACAGAGTAGGCCTCATTAATCAATAAATATGAGATCATATGCTCAAAAAAAAAAGATGTAAAAGGTTGAAATTGCCGCTTGAAAGTTGGTTTTTATCTTCACTGTAAAAATTTTGTTTGTTGACATTTTCACGCATTTCAGTGTAGGATGTGGAATGTTTTTACCTCATTTTGCAAGGAATACCGTGAACAAACAAAAAAAAAAACGGTGTAAGTGAATCGAAAGAAATCCAGGTAAGAACAGTGTTGGGCAAGTTACTTTGAAAGAGTAATTAGTTACATTACTTAGTTACTGCCTCAACAAAGTAACTACCGTAGGTTACATTACTTTTGGATTACTTCCTTGTGTCACAAAAAAATAATCAAATATGTACTTTTCACGTTTTATTAAAGCCATTTAAATAAAGGTCAACAACAAAGAAGTTGTTCAAAACTGTCTCAAATGATAGAACATGAACATGAAAGGAAATTATTTAATCAGACAGGAATCGAGGAAATGTTTAATTTCATTTTTACAGCTCGAAGCCTGGTATCTCGCACGTATGTTCACATCCGAGAATCCAATGTGCGTAAATAATGTGTGTGTAAATAATCTTTGATACATTGATTTATGAAGCATAAACTATGATTTTATATAATGAAAAATGATCGTAGGTAGCAGCTATAAATTAACCTCACTTAAAAGCGTATATAGTTCTGCATGTTATTGATCTTACCTAACTGTGACACTCCCATTATAATCTCCATGTGGTTCTCCAATGAGGATGTTTTTAGAGTTCTCCGCTATTCCAACAATCCCAAGGGCCGCCTTGTCTGCCCTAATAGTGATGGTGACCAAGCCTGCTCATGACCACAGAGGAAAAAGATGAGAGAGGGGGCAGATTAGTGATTATTGTATATAATAAAATTAACTCTGATGATGCCACTGTGGGATTTGCTATTATTACAAACCATTCAAAGGGTCAATGACTGCACCGCTGTCAGCAGGAAACAACTGTAAACTGAATCGCTCGTCTCCTTCCAGAACTGAGTCAGCGAGAGCTCTGACTACAAAAGTCTTTATGGAATCTGTCTGTTAAGTGTAAGACATATAATATAATTCATGAAGTGTAAACAACTAAAATCCTAGTAAGACACTGTTAATATTGTTTATGATCGAGTACATCCATAAATGTGACTCAAAATGATATGTCATTATCCCACTTTACCTCATTAAAGGCAAGCGTCCCACTGATAGGTGAGAGGTCATCTGCAGCGTCTTCTTCCAGTCGCCACATCAGTGTGACTGCACCCTCCCCTCCTGCACTCCGCAGAACCGCTAGAGTCGCCACAGCGGCACCATCGCCCTCGAACTCTGGCTCACTCACAGAAACCTAAAACATACAATTACTATAAATGTGTAGAGATATTTTGCACTGAAGAAGGAAATGTTGACTTTATATTCATTTGATTATCAGAAACAACACCTAGTTTTGCCATTCACCTCCACTTCTTCAAATCCAAATCGTCCGAGTGGTGAGTCATTGGAAGGAATAGTGATCGTTACAGAGGTCACCTGTCCAAGTCGACCTCCACCAATCACACGCAGCAAATTCACCCTGAAGGTCTCTGCGGGCTCCGCATGCTCATCATCTAGGATGGTGATGATAATTATTGCTTCTCTCTGAAAGTACAGTAAAGGAAATCTAAACACCCAACTTCCAAGCTTTTCCCTTAATCCTTCACTTCTAGGCCCTCATTTATTAACCGTTCGTAAGTTCAGATCTGAGCGTACGACGCGCGTTCAACCAAATTCAGCTTCGGTATTTATCAATTTTGACCATTTTTACGCTATGATCAGACCTCACGTCAGGTCTGACCTTGTGTATGCAATTCTGAGTCAGTGGATTTGTCGTACAGCACAGCAAAATCTGAGTGAGTCTAAAAATAAATATTGAACAAATCTCATCTGTCTTTTAAGCATAAGCAGGCATACATTCAGAACACACTACAGATTAGCATATAACCTTACTGGTAAATTCTGCAGTCCGAGCAGGAGCGTATGGTTCAACAGTGCACACACACGCAAACACACACGAGGGCCTCCGAACCAGGAAGAATTCAGCCGCCGCATTTATCGACATCCGATCATTTGTACGCTGGGATTGGTCAGATACAGATGCTTCATAAACCACAAACTGGTCCTGTTGTACGACCAAATTTGCACCCGTTTTCACACAAGGTTGATAAATGAGGGCCTTTGTGATGAAAATGAATTGTAGCTCAGGACAAATATGCATATTATCACCTGACCGTCTGCAAAGGTGATGTTTCCTGATACAGGGCCAAAGTCATTAAGTTCAGCAGTTACTGGCTCAGATTCCCAATAGCAAACCAGTCTTCCAGTTACACCAGCGAGTCGCACCACTGACAGATAGAGGGTGTTGTCTGGAGGGGGCAACTCAAATCCTAACACACTTCCAGGTGTATCCTTTGTTAGATAAAAAAAAAGAGTCAAATTTAAGGAAAATTAATTCTTGCTGTTTACTTCAAGACAATTTTTCAGTTTGTATTTTCAGAGTTAAGTAGCTTTCATGGTGTGAATCTTTCAAACTTCAATCTGACTGCCACTCTCCCTCTTCTGTGCTCACCATGGAAACATTGAACTGCACAATTCCTCTGGGGTCATCGTTTTCCTGGATGGTGATTTCTGCGACTTCACTTCCAGGTCTCTTCACACTGGGCTGCCCTAGTCCAGCTGAACTGCTCAGAAGCTCCACTTTAGTGATATTTACCAAGAAGGTCTCTGCCAGCTCTGGAATGTCATCCTTAAAAAGAGAAACATATGACAAAAACAACAGTCAGATTGCACAAATGTGAAAGATTATTTTTCTCAGAAGCAGTTAAAACTACACAGTGAACTTTGCTACTTAGATAAGCTGCCTGTCCATCCTCACCGGAAGGATTGCGATGGTCACGAGGGCCACGGTAGCATCATGTATCATAACGATTGTGTCGTCTTTCTCTATGAAGTCCATTCCTGCAGTGGCTTGGTTGGACTGAGACTCATGAAAAGCTGGTTTGGTCTGGTAATGAATTGCCACCTCACCGGAGGAGCCCTGCTCTCTTACTATGGAGAGAGTTACATTAAAGGGAGTCCCTGTAGGGAGGAAGGAAGTGGATTGAGGTTAAGAAACATCTGGTATATTGCTAGAAAAGTCAAAACTCTGAAATGTATTACTGTTTTAATAGATTTTAATGACAAAAAAAGTTCCCAAATATGTAATGCCAAAATCAAAGAACAGATTTATGACGTAGTTATCGTAAAGTCTTCGTTATCAACCAACAGTCATTTTTCCTCACAATGTTCTTACTCTGTGGTTCCTCTGTTAGGGTGAACAGTGAATCCAGATGCCATCCAATCACCCCGTATGGAGAACCATTGGGTAAAATGGTAAGTAGAGCCTGTGCCCTTTGCCTGTCAATGACTGCAGCCTGTTGTAGGTTCTGAAGCCCTACAGTGGTAACATCCAGGAGATTAATAGTGACGCTCTCTCTTAACTCAGCGACACCGTCTGCGATGACAGTTAAGGAGATGACTGCTACTGTTTGGCCTTCTGAAAACGTAACCTGTGGTGCAAAAAAAAAAAAGAGAAGGTCAATGATGGACTATATCATCTTAAAAAAAAGTAATTGACTGCAATGCTTCAAGGAGGTAAGAGCTACTCACCACTCCTGAAGTGGGGTAAATGTCAGTCAAACTGCCATTTGCAGCCCAATGAACAGTCAGTCGACCAAAACTTCCCCTTCTTCTTTCCACATTGAGAAATATTTCATTATTTTTCTCCAGCTCTTCAACCTCTACAAATAAGGAATTCTGCAGAGAGAGAAACCAATAAAACAGACTAGTTTCAAATCACAAGATCAATTAATAATTCCTCTACAGACCTTTTCATTATTACAATAAACGCAAGCGCAAAACATTGAAACAAATATTTTATTCTGCTTACTTGATCAAAACCAATGATTCCATGTGCATCATCGTTGGTTGGGACAATAACTGTCACTTGACCCCCAAAGCCAATCTCAGCCCCTCCTTTTGGGTTCTTCAGCTTAACCTCAAAATACTCCTCTACCTCAGGAAGGTCATCATCTATGATGTTCACTGCTATTTGCAGTTCGCTGTCTCCAGGTGCAAATTGTAACTCCCCAAAACTGAGAGCAAAAAGAAAAAAAAAAGAGCGACGTGAAGTTTTGTTGAGTTTGTCACAAGTTAACAAAAACTTTAAAATAACTGTCTGATTACCTTGGAATGAAGTCGGACTGATTGGAGACAGACGTAAGTTCATAGACTGTGGAACTATTCTCCTCGGCAGAGGCTAAGAGAATCTTAGTCATGTTGAGGGACGGGACGATGAGAGAGACATAACTATTGGCCGGGGGAGCTTTCAGAATCATGGAGAACAGGTTAACATCAGGCCTCCAGAAGTACAGGGCTGAACCACGTCCTCCAGCCAGCAAGAGGAAAGCTGGGAGAACAAAGAAGAATTCAAGATTGCTTTTGAAACATCTTCATGAGTCCAATAGTAAATGTTGAAAGATTACAATATAAATGGTTAATCTAATTGATCTGAATTTGAAAAAAAAAGAGTCCCAAATAACGTCTTTAAAAGGCTATTACAAACAGTAAGCCAAACACATGGTTAGGAATCAGGTCAGAAAAAAAAGAGAAAAAATCGGAATCATGGGACAAAAGATTGGACAGGAAGGGATTTGGGTTCATAAGGCAGAACACTTCATTTATCAAGACTTGGAAAAATAGGTTTTTGGGATGAAGTACGATTCAGGCACATTTGTGTGGCTAATGTCGATTAAAAACAGCTTATTGTGTTTGTACAGCCAGATGAAGATACTCAGGTTATTATATGATCATATTATAGCAGTACTTTTTAAACCTTTGTTTTATTATTAATAATAATAATAATAATAATAATAATAATAATAATAATGGCTTAGATTTATATATCCCTTCTCATGACACTCAAAGTGCTTTACAGAAAGCATTATTACCACAGCTGCCTTGGGGCAAACTGACATAAGCGTGGCTGCCCATTCGCAAATACGCCCCTTCTGACCACTACCAACATTTAGACACAATTCATACAAAAAAATGAGAGCAAAGTGCCTTGTCCAAGGACACAACAGTAATGAGTGAGAGAGTAGGATTTGAACTGGCAACCCTTCGGTTATTGAACAATCCACTCTACCACCAATCCCCTAAAAATTCCACAAATTACATTGTGATTTCTTGTAATAAGTGACAGCAAAGTTAAGGATTTCTAAGTGCTTAAAAAGAAATTTTAATAAAGCCTTTCTCACTTTCTTGCCACGATTTAAACAAAGGTATAGTTCAACCACTGGATGTATCAGTGGAACACCATAAGAGTTGAAAGGCATGGATTGAACCTGATCATCCAAAACGTATCATGTGGTGCATTCCCCAAGTCCCTTTCTAGTGAAATTTGTTCTTACTCCTTCCAGAAGGGGAAGTGAAGGCGTGAATGGAGGTGAGGTTTGGGTGAGGAATTGACTGCTGAAACATTGGAGCAGGCTGCAGGGAGCTCCACAATAACACCTCACAGGATGATGAGAGACCTGGGAGAATAAAAAAAAAAAAAAAAAACAAGTAATCAAAAATACACAACACACAGACTTAAGTTCTTTCATGCTCCAATTGTATGTTTATGTAAACTAACCACTCAGTTGACTGACACACCCAAGCCTGGCAAATTACAACTTTTCAGTCCCCAAGTGGCTCTGCTGTGCTCTGCGCTTAGGCCTTACCCATAAATCGACAACAGGTCTAACCAAAAAACCCTCACTTCTTACAACTCTGAGGAATAACTGTGCCATATAAATAAATATTTAGTTTTGTTTTTCCTTCTCAGCTGAAATGTCAAAATAATGGTGGTTTATTTGGAATTGATCTATTTTTTTTTTCTAAGGCATTACAATTGTCCTAGTAAACATTCTACCCAACATTGTATCTCACAAAAGTGAGTAAACCCCTCACATTTATCATAACTTCTCTTTGGACAACACTGAAGAAATGACACTTTGCTACAGAATAGTCAGTGTACAGCTTTTATAGCAGTGTAAATTTACTTTCCCCTTGAAATAACTCAACACACAGACATTAATCTTTGAACTGCTCATAGTACAACTCAGGTACACCTCTAAGTAAAAATGTTCAAATTGGGCCCAACTGGATATTTTCCCTCTGAGGTGTCATGTGACTCGTTGTTGTTACAAGGTCTAAGATGTTATCACCCTTACACACTCATACTGGTCACCAGAACTCTTGGATGATCTAAAAAGTTGTTTCTCTACTTAAAGATTAGCTAGTTTATAAGAAAAGCCAACAGCCTGGAACTGAGCATGTGAAGCAGAGCGTTTTATCCTCCCTTTGGCTTATGAACTACAGTACTCCAACATAACACACCTCCAGGACCAACACTGCCTTGTTAAAGACCCTATTAAGCATCGGCCAGGCATTCTCAAACAGAGGTTGGAGGAGTGCAAGGTCTCTGACAGTCATCCTCATGATAGAGGAGAAGACAAGGATTCCAGTGGGAACCTGTGTCTGTGAAGCTCCGCTGAATTCCTTGTTCAAGAGGACTAAGGCAATGCTGGAAGATAATGGTGGCCACAAAAAATTTAAACATTTTTACTTAAGAGTGTACTTACTTTTGTTAAGAGGGAATATGGATGTGTCAAGTGATTTTAAGGGGGCAGCAAATTTACATTGATATACAAGCTGTACACTTAAAACCTAACTTTGTAGCAAGGTGTCATTGCTCCAGTTTTGTCCAATAAAAAGATATAATAAAGTATTTGCAGAAATGTGAGGTGAGTACTGATTTTGGTGTGGTACTGTAACCATCAAGAGGTACACAAAAACATAGTGTGTCACCTTTAATCCCGATCAACAGCAGAGAATGGTCAGGTGTTGTGTGGACTGTCTCCACCTGACTTGTTCTGCCGTTAATTGTCAGAGGCTGTGGATCTTGAAATCTTCCACTTCTCCATTGAAGAAGGAGACAGCTTTCTACCTCTTTGTCAATGCACACTAACAGGTAGGGTACATCTGCGTGAGTAAATGGAGTCACACTGAGGATGTCTCGTTCAAAGTCAAGACTTTGGAGAAGAGTAAATGACCCTCCGGTCCAGACGAAAACCTGTAGCATGAAAGAAGAATGACGTTGAACTTGTTAGAAAAACACTATAAAGATTATTTAGAGAAGAAGGTAAATATGCTAAAAGTTTTAGAGATTGTTTTTTAAAAAATGTGTCACCTGGCTTGATGCAATGAGGTATTCTCTGCCTTCTGTGGAGAAGTGACTAAGATCCAGAGCTTCTACACCGAGGGTTTGTGCCTTCAAGGAAATTAGATTGTCCAAGATTGAATTAAACTGATACAGTAATGTGGGGAAACATATGACTAATGTTGCATCTCTGAATTATTACCAATGTCAAATTGAGATCCTTTTGCAATTTGAAGATGCTGAGATTGGCAGCAGGGTTAAAGGGTGGACCACCATGTGTGATGCCTACGTAGGTAGAGCCATTGGCAGCAAACCCTACACATGAGCCTGGATCCTGAATCCTCAAAGACTGAGGAAAACCAAAACATACACAACATTTGAGAAAATACTAGACTTATAGTGTAATCTAGTTATCAATCAATTGTTTTTCCCCATTAAACACCGTGGAATCAGTTCTCATGCTTACCTCCACTGCTACAAAAACCCCCTGCCACTGGTACAGAGTGGCCAAAGTATATAATGATCCGACAATGGGTTTCCTGTCCAACCTCATAGCAAGAAAAGGAGGGCCCGCAGGGAAGGAGCACCAACCTGAGGTGGGGGTGTCCTCAAAGATTTGGTACACTCCCAAGACTGAGAGCTGGCCCTCTGGAGAAAATACATTCAACTTTTCAAACACCCTTTAATTTTAAAGACGTTTCAGTAAAACAAAAGAATGAAAAGCATTTGTCGATGGGACTGTTTAATACTCTCACCGTAGGCGATAGCTGTGCCTGACTGAATCTCCCACTCAACACTAACGGCTGACTCTAGTCCATTACTGCGTGACACAGTGAGGAAGACCGTTCTGCCACTCTCATCCATAACCAGTTCTGTGTTTGTTCTAAAAAAGTTAAAAACAATAAATATGAATATATTTTCATAATATATCCAAATCAAATTTTGAAACACACCTGTTTAGAGTCGGCCCAATTCTGAACAAGCCAGAAGGTGCCACGTTCTCCAGAACAGTGATGAGAGTTTGGAGTTGATCACCGAGCCGGGCTCCTCCAGTTGGGTTGAATAGGACCACTGTGAACGTTTCATTCGCCTCAGGCTCAGCATCCAGGAGCGCTCCTATCTCCAGCATCTGATGCAAAGAGATGAATCCAAAACTCAGAGTACTCCTTAATTAAGCTACTAACCTAGTATATCACGATCAAAGAAATCCATCTTATTTGCAAAGAACTTCTATAGTATTTTTGCTTTCTCATACCTTAAATCTGACACCATCCTCAAGAACCACAAACCCCTGTGGTGGCATTAAATCATCTTCTGCCACAACGCCATTGGCATCCACAATGGTATATTGAACAGATACTGTGCCAAATGTTCCTTCTTCTGGGCTTCGAACTACAAACAGGTTGGCAACACTTTCACCTAGCCCTGATACAGAGGTGGGCTCTTTCAATAAGAAATGCTTGCTGCTGTTAAAAGAAATGACTCCATGTCCATCATCACTGGCCAATATATTCACAGTGGCTGCAGGAACAAAAAGTATTATGTTACCAAATGCATACCACCTGTGATTATTAGCAATCAATTTTGGAATTTTGCAATAAAGAAATTTGCAAAGCACCTCAAATTTCAACTTACCTGTGGTGTTTGAGCCCAGCTCAAGTCCAGGGGACGGTTTGGATAGAATCAGTTGAAATCTTTCTGCACCTTCTGGAATGGTGTCATCATTGATCAGCACTTCAACAAACTTGTGTCTTTCACCATCAACAAAATATAGTATCTAAGGGGTGACAAAGGTATGTTAAGGGACTTATAAGATGTTTGAGTCAAAGAAGCCAAATCTACTTCAGAACAGAAATAAAAAAAACACTAGATTCAAAAGTTGTTGCTATGTATCACTGCAGAGACTGAAGGTAAATACAGGTAATGACAAGTATGTGCTACTTTTTAACAACAGTGTGTAGCTAACCGTTTCACTGGTATTATAATCCAGCCCCAGTTGAGCTTCCAAAGTCTGAGCATGGAAGAAAACGGAGACATTTCCGTATGTTCCTTTGTTTCTGTAGGCCACTAAAGTCAACGATCCGATTGTTTCATTCACTTCGAACCTGCAACCAAGAGGACAGTTTGGTTTAAAGGAAACATCTTTAACAAATTAGCTTGAGGAAAAATATATACAGCTATCTTTCTCTTACATGGTGTTTGTCCATTCAATGACACCTCTAATCCCATCATTGGCAATAATACCGACTTCTGCAACCAAACCCTGAGTGTCTGAGAGAAGGAACCATATGCACAAAGAAAACAGATGATGAATTTTGAAGCAGTCAATTGCATCTAATAATTGCAGAAGGAAGTAGCAGTTACTTAACACTGTAACTAAAGTGTATTGCAAGCACAGAGAGAAACAGCCAAGGATCTGACTTCTGTCATGGTACATTTAAGCAAAGGATTAAAGCTAAAAAAGCATTTCCCATAAGTGGCCGTGGAAGCTCAGCAGCAAATGTCTGTTGGGCAGCTGATTTATAACCTCCTGAATGATTCTTTCCCACTGATTCTGTGGCTAAGACACTGGGAGAGTGGATTCAGGTTTGGCTATTTCTCTCGTCACCACTCAGTGCTTCTCTGCTCCCACCAAATCTCCAGGCTTCCTCAGTAATGGAAAACATCATCTTGACTATCCAAGCCACATAATGACTGGTGCCAGAAGAGTGGCTGTGTGTTTACCATGTGTCTTCAAGCAGAAGCCTGATAGTATTCTGGGAACATCCGAGTACTGTTCGGGCAGTAGCATTCTGTCAACTCATCACTTTCTAAAGCAGTTCATTCATAAATAGGACTGTGGTTTGGATTATGCAAAAGCAGTCGCAACTACTGCTCTAGGTTCAATACAGGGATAAGAGGATATATTGTATTTCTTTTTTTACCTGGCAAAGTCCAAAAAACAACCTCTATGTATCAAAGAAAATGGTGAAAAACAAAACACAGAAAGTAATGAGAAAACATTTTTTTTTCTTTTTTTTAAGATATAACAACCGACAGAGGGAACAATGGATTGTCAATAGTGAAACTAAAATTAAAATATACAGTGTATTTCCTACCAAGTTGGGGGACAGTGGCAAGAGTTGAGATGAGTACTGCTGATGTTATGTTGACCAGAAAGAACTCCTGCAACTCTGGAATGTCATCCTAAAGTAGAAAAAAAACAAAACATTTTGATATTTTGTCCTACACACTCTAATATACATGATATCGCAACAATGTGCTCATAAAAAAAACTGCCTCATTCTGTTTAATGAAGAGAAAATGTTAGCCTCACCTCCAGAATGGTGACAGGGATACCAGCTGAGGTCTGTCCTTCCTGAAGGATTATATAACCAGTACCAGAGCTAAAGTCTTGGTCTGGTTCTGCAAGAGCACCCTCTGTGTGAACCAGGTCTTGCAGAGAACCTCTAATAACCTCATACGTAATATTGACCACTCCTGTAAACAAAACAAAAAAAATCTGTATGATTATTAAAGATACCACATGCAGAGCAAGAAAGTGTTTATTACTTTGTCTACTGACCCAAAGTTCCAAACTCTCTGTTGATGTAGATGTATATAGTTTGCTGTTGTTCTTCTGTGGTCACCCGCAGTGATGATGGAGCAATAGAAAGAAGCCCATAGGGCTCATCGCTGGTGTCCACGGTAAGAATTGCCTCAGTCCCTTGAGCATCCAGGGCAGCATGCCCTGTTACTGCCACCCCTGAGTGTAAAAAAAAAATACAACTTTAGCTGGAAAGTCCAAATCCACTATATTTGAAGCAAAAAGGTTGAGAAAACAATACTTGCCAAAAGTTTGAATGTTTGAAAGGGAAACTTTGAATTCATCTTGGTCCTCTGGTGTTGCATCGTCGAGAAGTTGCAGAGCGATGGTTTTGTTTAGTTCACCCTGTAAGATCAATCAAATGGACACATACTTGGTGTCAAAATACAAGATTAGCTTCATTTTCATGGAAATTGTGTGGGGGGAAAAATATCCTTGTGTCTGTTTAAGTACTGTATCCCTCTTCTTTCTCACACACCTTACCTCAGTAAAGAGAAGCGTCCCTGAGGTTTGGGGGAATGTTCGATGTACAAGGGGCCCTTTTATGATCCAGTCCACGGTGACGTTACCGAGACCAGGAGCTGTTCTCAACACTAATAGCTCCATTGATTCTCCTGTAATGTATCAATGAAATACAGTATTAAAACCAAAACTAATCAAAATATTGGCAAAAGAGGTCAATGTAGGACAAGGAAGTCTTTCTGGTTTTGCTTTATTTGCTTTTATAGGTAAAAAACAACCTAAAACTACAAAGTAACATGCAGGGAGATGGTAAATGAATACATATTGGAGTATGATCAACTTCATAAATGAAAAATGGAAATATAAACAAATTACTACTATATTGGTTGAAGTGAGATTCCAACTACTCAAGCACATCTTAAACATTGGCAAACCACCACATGGCCCAAATATATTTAAGCTTTTAGAAATGACCAATTTTAACCCCTAAATCAAATTGATTTCAAGGAAAGTAGTATTAAATTCCAAGTTAAGTGTTTTTTATGTAAGAGCTCTTTGTTAAACAGCCTGGAGATTCAAAGAGAAGCTAAAGCCGTAGCAGAGTAGCTCTGTAATTCATCTGCCTATTAGCACAGCTAGAACAGTCAGGACTTATTATGATCAAAATATCCCACACAACGCATAGGCATGGGGACCTGCTGTAGTAAACACCCACCTTCTCTGGCAATTACAGAGCGTGATGAGGGATGGAAACCTAGAATTCCAGCCACATTGTCATTGGCCAGTATCACAATGTTTACAGTATCTGAGCTGGGCAGGATTCGACTTCCTCCCGCTGTGTTAACCAGACCAATCATAAGGCTCTCGTTGTCTTCTGGGTCAGGGTCGTCTTTGATTACTATCTCTATTGTCTTCTTTAGTTCACCTGCGACAATGACAGTGATGGTTAAATAGGCTTAAAAAACGGCACGAGACATTAGATTATTTAAAAACGGAATGTGTAGTTGAGGAACAGACCATCAAAGGTCAGAGTTCCTCCAGTCCCAGTGAAGTCAGCGTCTGGTGTGGCTTTTCCACCAACAAACCTCCACTCTACAGTGACTGTGCCGAGATTACCCCCCCTCCTCTCTATGACCAGGGGCAGGATAACCATGGGCTCTTCTCGAACCTCCAGATAGAGACCCTCATTAGTGCTGTTGGGACTGAGGCTGTAGATCAAAAACACTCCAAATGCATCTCCATTCATCCCAATAGTGACCACAGCTTTGTCCGGCTGACCAATGGAGGGAAGATCCTTCTCTGGCACCGTCAAATTCAGTAGCTCAACCTTTAACAATCCAAGATAAAATAAGATGTAATAGTGAAATTTTGGTATAAGTCAGGGTTTGTCAAACATTTTATTTCAGGGGCCAAATATGGACCAGTTTGATTACAAGTACTGGGCCACAGGTTTTCAACAACATTTAAGGTGCCCAAGTTTGCACACCCAGTTATAAATTAGACAAAGCATGGGAGGCATCAACAATATCTAAGTAATAAGTGACAGATGCTTAAATGTCGTTTGATTTGTGGATTTTTTGACAAACTCTTATTTATGTTGTGGAATAATTTGAGAAAAATTGCAGGATTTTTGAAAAATTTTGAATACTGAATTATTTGGTAATTTACCCAATGATTCATGTTTTTTGTGTCATTTTCACCTTCTCCTGCAGGCTGAAATCGGAAGATCTGAAGGGCTAGATTTGACCCTAGGGCCTTGAGTTTGACACGTGGCATAAGTGTTTTATGAATGATACTTACTTTCAATATTTGAATGGAGAAGCTTTCATCCATTTCAGGAAAGTTATCAGTCAGAATCAGGACTGTGAGGTTGGCTCCCTCAGATCCATCATCCATAAAGGTACTTTGAGCAGAAGCAGGGGTGTAATCCAACCCAGCCACGGCCTGGGCACTGAACAAGACATTATCTGCAGTAACGTTTTTTACATAAGTCTGAACCAGGGGGTTTGACAATAGCCGGTCTGTCCCAGAGGTCACCCATGAGCACAAGGGTACAGTCACATCTGACGACAAGGAGAAGGAGTAGCAGGCCTGCTGTCTCAAACAAGCAGCGGCACATGCTCCTAGAGAGTCTCCCTGACCAGTGATGTTATGGGATTGGAGTTGACCAGTGGATGGAAGCCCTGCTTTTGGAGGGTTGTAGTACATCAACAGGTTCTGGTTTTCTCCCTGAGCCAAACCAACTATATCAATATCAGTCGTGCTGTACATAATCAACAAGCGACCAAAGTGGCCCCCTCTGGAAAAGGAACAAAAAAAAAACAGAAGATAGCAAAAGGTACAAACTGGAAAATAATTTCATACAAGTATGAATAACAGAAAAATCACCTCCTGCGAACAGTAATATTAGCTGAATAAAATCCTTCCAGAGGCTCCTGGACACGATAAACAGACTGTTCAAAGTACACTGTCCCATATGGGTTGTCATTGGCAGGCACTATTATTTTTACTGATGTATCTGCTCCCAGGTTTCCTCCATTACTGGCACCAGTTAGCTCCACTTTGATGATCTAGATAGGACAATGTAGAATGTCACACTGATCATGTGAAATACCGAAAAACGTATGTAAAGGGAAAGAGCATTCAAAATGATCTTCTCACCTCAGTGATTTCAGGTACATCATCAGCTAATATCTCCACCCGGAGTGTCTTCATGGTCTCACCTGGAGCAAATTTGACCTCTCCGGATGTAGGTCTGATGTCTCCTACAGCTAACTGACCATTAACCGTGGCCTCCCACTGGACTGAAACTGTACCAATAGTACCAGCGTTTCTCAAGATTGGCAGTGTGACCTCAATAGAGTTGGATCCTGGCTCCACTATTGTAACTGGTGAAGCTTGGAGAACTTTATAGGACATGGGATGAAATAAAAAAAACGAGTTAAACACAGTAGTAGAGGTCTGAAAAAGGGATCATAATAGTAATGTAGGTGATTTTTACAAACCAAAGGCACCAAAGGGGTCATCAGAAGGCAAAATGGTGATGATGGCCCTTGTGAGCTCCCCCAGTAGAGCCCCCCCTGTGGTCTGGTTGATCAGTTCTATAAGAAAGGTCTCCTCCAGCTCGGGGACCACATCGTTGATGACATAGATAGGCACAGATTTACTGGACTCCCCCTCAAGGAGGACCACATCCGTTGAGGCCACGCTGTAGTCTTCACCTATTTAATTACATTCATACACATGCATGTGGACAAGGCCCAACCTATTGATATAGGAAACATAAAGCAAAGTATTCAAATCTATAATTTACTTACTAACTCTGGCGGTCAAAGGCACAGCCCGAAACTTAACAGACACATCAGCAAAGATTCCTCCAACTCGTGTGACGTTGATTATGGGGCCGACGTAGTGTTCTGCCACACTGACAGCAGAGGTTGATAGTTGAAGGACTCCAAATGCATCATCGCTGGCATCTACTATCACCTGGGCTACAATGTCAGAGCTGGATCCCAGGGAAGGGGAATTAGAAACTGAAAAATAAATGAGAAACACCATTAATTAAATGATTGTTTCCTTCAGGTAAAATCCTTAACTCAAAATAAATAATATCTTACTGAGTCTCTCTTGCTCTCCTTTGATGAGGCGAACATTGATCAGCTTCACAAAAACGGACTCATCTCTCTCTGGATCGTCGTCATCTAGAACTTGGAGCGTAATGTTTGCCTCACTCTGATTGGCCATAAACATTACAGAATTGAAGAGGGGAACAAAGTCACGACCCTCTGTTGCTCGACCAACACCAGGGGTCCTGAACGGTGCTGGATCAGCTTCATCAAGTGTCCCATAAGTCACTTGCACCTGGAAGAATTAATGTTAACACTTTATTTGAAGTTTTATATATAATTGCTGACATTTTTCTGTCATTATTATGACATGACACCCGTTATTAGCATGAATAAGGTGTCATAAAGGCTGTCATAAAGTGACCAGCCCACTACATTACCAGAGGACACCATGAAGAAGCCGTTATCATTATTATTATTATTATTCCCCCAGAAAACCTTAAAAGGGGGAAACTTTTTAACTCTATTAACCTATTTACATTTTGCAACTTCCATTGTCCCATTTTTGCCCTTTTTCAAAAAGTTCTGACATTTTTTTCAAACTTTAGCTTCTCTTTTGCCAATAAATCAATTTTTTGTCACTTTTTTGGACACTATTTCTCTACATTTTGCCCAATAAATACCACTTGTTTAATTTTTCCTCTTTTTGTTTCACATTTTCGTCCTTTTTCACTATTGTTTGCCACATTTTGCTCATTTAAGCTACCCTTTGACATTGCATACCACCTGGTTGCTCTTTATTTGCCTATTTTTTTGGCCAATCTTGAATGCTTTTGGCCCATTTTAGTCATTTTACACTCTTCTCTGCCGCGTTTTTGCCACATTTGGACCATTTTTTACCACCTGTTACCACGTCTGCCTCCAATCGCTCGTCAAAAAAAAAATTGTAGCGGACCGGACCGGCCCACCTTGGGTCGACAATGTCCGGTATGCCAGATAGCCAGTCCACCCCTGCCCTCCAAAAAAATGCCAACATAGCTCCAAATGTGTCATAATTTACCGAACAACACACCTTATTCATGCTAATGAGAGATATGACAGCCAATGTCAGCCTTCTGTATAAAACTTCAAGTCAAGTGTTACCGAATTAATTCAGTTTAAAGGCCAGTAAAAAATAAATAAACACATGAATAAGTCCTTCAATAGTTTTGAGTGGGACACACCTGACCCATCAGGCCTTTCTGTCGCTGAATTGTAAGATGTACAGTGGAATCCGCTTCAGGAAGGCGAACGGACCTTGTTGTATTGGCAAACACAAACACTCCATAGGGATCATCACTGGCAAGCACAGTCAAGGTAGAAGATGTCTTATCACCCAAACGACCATGTGACACATTAACCAGTGACACAATGAAGCTCTTGTCCAATTCAGGGATCTCGTCTTCAGCCACACTGATGAATATGTTCTCTGACGTCTGGCCAACACTGAAGGTGATGCTTCCAGACCTACTTATGAGCTCCTCATCAGAGCTGGGATCAGTTTCCCAGTAAAGCGTGACATTGGAAAGATCACCAAAGGACCGGAGCACCTAAGGGAGAAAAATAAATAAATCAGTATTTGGTGTTTTGATGAACAATCTGGAAAATGAGTTCATTTATACATTGTGTTCCACTGACCTTTAGGTGCACAATGCTGCGTCCATCCTCAGGTTCAGTCCCGTTCACTGATAGAGACTCTGAACTGAACTCAAATACTCCATGTGCATCATCAGATGCAGTGATAGTCACTGAAATCCGAGATGCAGCCCCTAAGCTGGCTGCACAGAAAAATCCATGAGAGTGAGAGGAAGAGTTCAGATTATGGAAGCAATAATTCCGTATCTTTCATAGAACTGGGGAAAATCTATAAATGGAAAACAATGTCTGACTACTTCACATGAAGGTAACAAACACTACAATCTTAGACATACAGTACGTGGGATCAAGTGTGGACCACAAAAGGTGGAGAGGTAGGACAGTTTGGGAAGTAAAGCAGAGGAATACTTACCATGATATTGACGGGATGGAAGAAGAAAGTCATAATCACTCTCCCCACTACCACTCCCCTCACTATGTAGAAAACGATCCACTAATGGATCATTCACATGAGGACCACAAAGGTGTCACATCAGGCATAAATCATGCCAGAGGAGGAAGGATTCAGGAACAGGTAGGAAGTGGGAATAAAGGAAGGAAGTCACACAGGAGCACCACACACATCAGCATTACACAGGTTCAGTTTAGATTAAAACTGCTGGACACAATCTGTTTTTTTTGGTCCATGGTGTAGGCCTCATAGATCAATAACTCAAACATAATTTGCTTGAAAAAAAGATGTAAGAGGTTGAAATTGTCGCTCAAAAGTTTGTTTTGAGCTCCACTGTTGGAAAAGATTTGCGCATTGCATCGTGGGATGTGGAGTCGCAGAGACGGATGTATAGAAGTGTTTTTACATTCTGTTTCTATAAAAAGCATCTTTAAGTATAGCTTGATTCTAGGTAATGCCAACAGAAGACAACTATAAAGTTGAAAATGTCATAATGACCAAAATATATTCAAATGTAACGCAATTCTCACCTCCTCCATCAGCATTGTAGAGTTCCAATTTAAATATCTTATCCAGCTCAGGGACAGGATTGTCAATGATGGTCACGGTGATGAACTTTAACCTTTCACCTGGAAGGAAGTCCAACACTCCCTCCGAATCCTACAAGTATCCATGTGCACATGGTTTATGATTCATGGCCATCTATTTGAATTCCTATCATATGCTAGAATCCAATGAAAAGCATTATTTTAGACAAACCTCATAGTCTTCAGGGCTGGAAGCAGTGAACGGAGTTGTTCTGTATCCGACCATGACTCGTCCCAACAGTCCCTGTGCCCTGGCCACGGGCAGAAGGATCTGCCCTGCTTCCTCATTCACAGAGATGTGTGCAGGTTCTAATGCTGGAGGAATCAAACCATCCTCTGGAGGAGTCGGCTGAAACTGCAACAAGCCTGTAGGTGAGGAGGTGTGTCAAATAATTCAAATGTAATTGTTTCTAACATGAAAAACTAAACTGCTATGGAAAGTTTCCCATGAATACCATAGGGATGGTCACTGGCTGTGACGGTGACAGTGTTAACAGAGTTGTTGGGGTCGATGCTTGCTCCACTGGTGGGTGTGGAGCCTGGTTTCCCATCTCCTGACTCTGCTGCAACCAGTGAAACCTGAAAGGTTTCTGCAAGCTCTGGAAGGTTGTCATCCAGCACAAACAAGTTCAAAACCTAAAAAAAAAATATAGGCAAACATTTATTTTCTATAACATCCTGCCAGTGGTTGATTAAGTTTACTTATATATGTTTTTTTTTTTTTTTAATATGTTTAAGTAATCACCTTTGTGCTTTTACAATGTTGTCCCAAAGGACTTCACATTTTTTCTGGGTTATTTAGATTTGACTTTATCAATAGCAAATGAGTTTATACTAGTGCATATATCTTTAATTCAACAATGAATGTATGGTCAAAGCCATTTGATTTGTTAAATTTCCCAACATAAGATTCCTATAATAGTTTCTACATACATATAAAACAAATCGTATTACATTTTAAGCATGTCAAAGCCTGAATTTTTGTAATCATTTTCAAAAAAAAATTCAGTATCACCTGTTACAATGTCAAACACTGCACATGGCAACCACTAGATGGAGCTAATCCTTCAGAAACTTGGCTTAATTATTATTGTAAAGATAAGCTGAGAAAACAATCGATAGACTTTAAACACAATGTAATGTAAGTAACTTAAGCAGGTACGATTATATTAAAGCATGCACAGTCATAAACTCATTTTAGTTCAGGGGCCAGTTTTATCTGAAGAGGGCCACAGATTTTATGCAGGAAAACAAGTAATTTCAACACTATTGTGCCCTAGTTTGCACTTGCACGTATACATAAAATACAAAATATGTAAGTGACAGATATCCCAACAAGCTCTTCACTTTAAATTTCCTTAATTTGTGACCAATTTCTATTTAATTAAGTAAAATGTTATGAAATAATTTGAGGAAATTTAAAAGATTTTGTAAGAATTTGGAGTTTTTTCAACTTAACATTAAAAATAACTGCAATCATGCAATATAAGCACGCGGAAATCTGTGAGCTCCTGCAAATATCGTTGAGTGTCATTTTTACTTTCTCCTGCGAACCAAATTGGATGCTCCAAAGGAAAGTATTTAGCCCCAGCCTTGAGTTTGACACGTGCTGCTCTAGAGCATGCATACATAGAGATGTAATGAGAGGAGGGTATATTATGCTTTATGCTTTATATTTTTGCTTTTTTTTATTTTTTTAATTGAAGAAAAACACTGATTATTGAAGTGAAGCTCTCTATGCTCCTAAGATGCTCACTTTCTCTCATACCTCAGAGCGCTGATCCGGCATAAAAAGCAGAGCTCCAGTAGCATTGGCAAAATCCTGATGAGCTGGATTGTCTCTGTCCGAAGTGTCCAGTTGAGTAACAGTGTAGTTGACATAAACATGGTCCAGAGATCCCAGCGTACGCTCAATCACACAAGAAATGGTGGATCCTTCCTCTGTGGTCTAACGAGGCAATAGAAACATGAATGAGTTCATGCTCATAATGAAATATAATGCTTTGCTCTGATTCCTGTGTAGTAATAGTGCAATTTAGTGAGACTGACTGCCCTGGCCACATGCCTGATGTATAATTTATTCTCTAGAGCAGTGGTTCTCAACCTTTTCAGCGCGAGACCCCCAAAATAAAAGTGTACCACTGTACCGAAAGGTGGCTGAACACAGACATTTTTGGGGCCCATGCATAAAGTCAGCAAAAAGATGGTCCATTGTTCTATGAATCTGTGATAACTACACTTTATTTTTTAATCTGAATAATATCCACTGTTATCCAGCAAGTTAATTATTATATATATATTATTTTCACCATAGTATATATTCATCTTAAAGATGTAAATCCTTGTTTTAATCAGAAATAAAATGGGTTGAAAGTGACCACAACTGGTGGAAATGGTCTTTTTAAAACCATAGAAATTGGTTAAAAGTTGCAAATTAGAGTGGCCAAAAAGAGACAAAAACATAGTAAAAAGGGTTCAAAGTGTCAATATTGGCTTAAAAGTGGCAGAACAAGTAGGAATGATTAGTTTAAACTGGGCATGATAATGGGCATGACAAATGGTGAATGTGGTTATATTGGTCAAAATAAGCATGAAATATGGTGAAAAGAGGTTAAAAGTGACAATAATGGGTCAACGTCTGCAACATTAAGAAATTTGATGGAGAAGTGGAAGAAATGGGAATAATGTAGTAAAAAATGCACTGAAAAAGCAAAAACATAGTAAGAATAGGTTAAAATATGGCAAGATTGGTGTAGTTGCAGAAAAATGGGCAATAACGGGCTCAAATTATTCAAAAAATATTCCTACATTCTTGAAGGCATCTGGCGACCCCCTCCCAGTGTCTCGCGACCTCAAAGTTGAGCACCCCTGCCCTAGAGGGTCTACAGTGGCTTATCTGCTTTTGATGGAATGCCTTCCTTGGCCTGGCCACCTGTTGCACTGATGAGAATAAGTAACAAGATCTTGGCTTTCTACTGATGGAACTCCTGATCAGCTTCTATAGGAATGCCCTGACTGACACACCTGGTGCTGCTTCACCATCTGTCGTTCCACCTGACACGGCCCAACGTGAGAGCCCACTCACCGTGCACCGTGCGATCCAGCCAAAAAAAAAAACCAAGCACGCTTTCCATGCATGGCTGCATGTAGATGATGAATTATGCAACAGGACAGAGTCTGGCAAACCAATGGGTTTACATTACATGTGTTTCTTCTATGCATATGTTTACTGAGCGGATGCAGGAGGGCGATTACAGGACTAAACCTAAACGTGCACTTACATCAGGTATACATGCACCGGTGAATCCGAATAGCCCGTTGGCATTGTCACTCTTCATCACTCGCAAAATAGCAGTGGGTCTGGGGAGGGGGAGGCGAGCGCCACCTCGCACTGCCACCAGCTGAAGGTAGAACACCTCTTCTCCTTCCTCCTCGTTGTCATCCCGGGCCTCCACCACAAAAGACTTCTGCCTCTCATCCTGGAGGTATCTCAGGTAACCAGAGATAGTCCGCAGGTCTGTTTTAGGAGGCTGAGCGTGGAGCTCATGGATGTGGCTGTGGTTCAGCTTAGTGTGATACATGCGGACGTCCTGTAGAAGACCAGTGTAACGCTGTTCACCTTCTATATCTGAGCCGATAAACACTGTAGCAGGTCCTGTAGGGACAACAACCACAGTTATTTTACATTTAAAATATTACATACAGAAAACTCAATAATTAAGTTAATAGTTGAGGCCTACAAGGAACTGGTGAAAATAAAATCTGGGACTGAAATAGACCTGGGTTTGATTACACACAGGAGGCTTTCTGTGCACATTTTGCATGTTCTCCTCCTGCTTTCATTCATTTACTCCTTGTATTCCTATAAAATCCTTCCTGAATCCTAATTAATGTACGTTAGGTTGATTACAATTAATCAAAGAGCTCCAGCTGGTTCAGCTCAGGTCTTAATCAGAACAAAGAGGTCAGAGCACATTATTCCAGTTTTAAAGTCTTTACAATGGCTCCCAGTCAGCCTCAGAATAGACTTTAAAGTTCTGCTGCTGGTGCATAAGTATGGGAACGGGTTTGGTCCAGAATCCATCAGTGAGATGTTAGTCAGGTATGACCCCAGCAGGTCTCTCATATCTATGGACACAGGTCAGATAGTGGAGCCCAGAGCTCACAGTAAACATGGTGATGCTGCTTTTAGTTGTTATGCTGCAAAGAAGTGGAACAAACTGCCAGCAGAGCTGAAGTCAGCATCTAATGTGAACATTTTTAAATCAAAGTTAAAGAAGTTTTCTCTACTGCGTTTGACTGAGAGGGAGATTTTTAAACATATTGTTGTTGACGTAATGTTTTACTGCTGATTTAAATGTTTTTACTACTGATTTTAATGTTCTTATTGATTTTTAAGCCATTGAATGTTTTCTTTGCCTAGACTGAAAATGCTTGTTTAAGTGAATGAGCGTGTGAATAGTTGTCTGTATGTGCAGGCCCAATGACAAGACTAGCATCCTTTCCTGTGAGAGTTGGGGATGGGGACCAGCAGCAGACTCACGCAACTAAGTGTAGGAATATGTGGGTGTAGATGGATGGATTTAGAGACTTTAACAGAAAAATTACTTGAGGCACATACGTTAGCAGTTTTATTATGACACTGTAGTAAGGCTGGGCGATTTTACCTAAAAAAAATCTCTGATTTTTAAAAAAAAAAAAAAAAACTGGGTTTGGATTCGATTTTAGATTTTTTTTTTTTTTCAGTGCAGTTAAAAATGACTGCAGACATCAGATATATTGTCAAAAGTGCAACTGCATTTATTTTAGAACAATCCCAAAATAAAAAGTAAATGAGGTTCTGTCATTCAACAATTTCAAGCTTTAAACCAGGTTTAAGCAAAAGTGCAACAGCAACTTCACAGTAGCTTCAATTTTCTGAATAAGAAATCAGATAACTACATATTTTATAACATTTCAATTAAAAAAATGAAAATAAACTCTTCCCTTAGCATCTCAGCATAGTGCGAATAAAACATTAAACATGCGTGTGGCACACATATAGACTACTCAAAGGGTAAACAAACGTAAACAAAGAGGGGGATGGCTCACAGTGCACTACGGTAACCCACAAGGACGGAATGCAAGAAAGTCCGAAAAAACTGTGGTGGAAAAAAAAAAAAACTCAAATTTGCTGTTTTTATCAGACAAAACGATTAAATCAATTTTTTGCAGAGCCCTCCACAGCAGTCATAATCCTGCACATTAAATTGCTTAGAACATTAACGTTTGATTAAATTTCCTTTCAGTTTCAGTTTCAAACTTTATGTTTTGTGCTGTTGACTCAAGGTTATCATTCAAAGCATTTTTTTTTTTTTTTTGTTTGCAACCTGGTCTACTCTGGTGTAGTTTTAAAAACGGAATATGAACTGCATTTTTTGGTCTGTTGTTAAAATGTGAAATTTTGTTGCAAAACCATAGTAAATTTATGTTTTCATCATGTCACTGTAAAAACAAAACTAAAATGTGAAGGAAAGAAACTTTATTTGTTTTTGTTGGATTTTCTAGTGACAATGAACAGAATTCTAATTAATGTCACCAAAACCAAGGCTCAGTCCTGCCTCATTACTCATTTATACTCTTACACCTCTCTCGCCTATCGCTTCCAAAACCAGACAAATTCAGGAACTCCGTTACAGTGAGCAAGCACAAAGCTCTGTGCCAGTGTGGTCGTGTCTGTTTGGAGGTGCAGACAATAACACGAGACGACTGGTGATTATGCATTTACAGTGGCTGGAGGTTGCCAAAGAGGCAGTAATGTATTTTCCTTTTGAAGGCTCTCGGTGAAATGCTGGCCATTGTCTCCGTCAATTAGTGAGGAAAGAAAGAAAAGAAGATGCCGACTGATTCCCTTCAGCAAAAACAATGTTCAGCAGTGCAGAGGCTGTGTGCTCACTCAAGCATGGCAAAGTCCAGCTGTCTTAAACAATAAGGAGAGTTTGGAGGGCTTAAAGAGGTGCATGTACAAGTGTGAGAACCAAAGACCTATTGTTTTTTAAGTCCTCTTTGAACGCATTACTCTAAAACTACACCAAACTACAAAAGAGCAACTTCATAATTGAACAAAAATGTGGCTTTTTTCTTTTAAACATACAATAACTAATAATGTGGAACATTTTTGGGCAGAACATTTGAAATAAACTCTCAGATTAACATGCCAAAGTTTGACTACAACATTGGAAATGAATAAAAAATGAAGTTAAGTATGTTTCAGAGTTGGCTTACCATCAGCGATTCCCTCTCCTTTGACGCTTTTCAAACCTCCAGAAATGGGTTTTCCATCCAAGAAGAACTCAATAATCCCATCATCCACTGTAATGATGACTTGCATCCATGTGTTGTCCTCCAAAAACTTCTCCGCTGTTGCTCGGGCGACCTGGGTATTGTTTGAATGCATCGCTGTATAGTACAGCATCACAGTAACATGCGACTCATTTGTGTGAACTTTCACTCCATAATACAAACTCCCATTTCCTTTGGACACTATGAAGCCATCTGTGTTTGAGTTGGGAATCAGCCAAGCAGAGAAGGTGAAGTTGCCGATGGCAGCAGGTGCCTCTTCAGGTCGGATGGTGCCGAAAGCTCCAGAGAGTCCAGAGAAAAACCACGTGTCTGTTGCCGAGTGGTGTCTACGAGCATGAGGCCTGAGCTCGACCTCATGTGGAAAAGAAGCGAGGAGCAGAAGGTCATCCATGAGTGGAAGTCCGTGTGGGAAGCGTCCAGAAACTATTTCCCACGCAACCCGTACATCGCCGAATGTGCCCTGCTGTCGGTCAATGGTGAAAGAAGTTACATACGACATGTCATCCTGAGAGAGGACATCTTCAGCTACTTCCTGGTCCAGGTGCTTTTCATCAATGGCGAAGACACCGAATGGATCGTCATTGAAAGGGATGAAGACTGAAGCATTCAGAGATGTTTCGGCCAGTCTTCCTCGCTCCCCGAGGTAACCACCTACATTATAAGGGAAGGAGAAAGTCAGTTGATATGCAGCAGTCAAGCAGGGTTAGGGTCAATTACATTTTTCAATTCAAATTACGTTATCTACAATTCAATTATGGTTACGATAACTAACATTTTTTCGAATTACAAATAAATTATAATAATTATTTTTACCCTGAAAGTCAATTACAATTATGTTCTCAATTACTGAAGTTCAAATACAATTTTATTAACTTTCATTCATATAGCGCTGTGATGATTGTATGCGTGTAAGATGTTATTTTAGCATCTTTATATTTAAATTTCATTGCATGTATTATTATAATATCTTGTGTAAAAGCCCAACCAGGGACAAGGGTTGGAATTTAGCAAAAGCTTAAAACTCTTTGTACAAAACAACCACATTCACAGTTGTGTTCATCTGTAAAATTGTATCATTCCTATTTAAATAGGAACCTGTATGAGTGTGAAAATTCACTGACGGGTAGTGGGAAAACTAAATACATAACATATTTTAATATTTCTTACCTACTTATGTGTAAGCCACAAACCTGTTTTGTGTTTAATTAAATTGTGTTTGAAAGTTTCTATTGAATTTCCAATGCTAATTACAATTACAAAGTTAATTATCTGAACTAAAATCCAATTCATTTATGATTACAAGAGTGAGAGATGCTTAAAATTACAATTACGAGATTACAATTATAACTGACCCCAACCCTGGCATTCAGTACTGGGTGCATAAAGATGGATTCTGTTTGCTCTGGTGCTTTAATGGTCTAACGTGACATTTCATTTAGAACTTACCTGAAACATTGACCAGTCTGAGAACAAAAAACTCTATGAACTCAGGAAGTTTATCTGAGATGGCCTCCAAGATAATTGGTTTGATGTCCTCCCCTGTGGTGAAGATGATGGAGCCAGACGTGTTTGTAAACTCCTGGTTTTGCAACAGAGGAGTCACTGAGTCATTGGCAAACAGCTGCCAGAACACTTCAACGGCACCAAAATGGCCTCTTGCACGCAATACACTGAGGAGAAAAAGCAATTCATTACACACACGCAAACACACACACACACACAAATAATAATTTTTTAAGAAATGCATTCTTACTTAAAATGATTTGTCTTTCCTTCTTCCACAGGTTTCTCTGTAGATTCCAATGAGAAAATCCCACTGGCGTCGTCGTTAGCAACAATCACGACAGTGGCTGTGTTTGCTCCATACACAACAGTGTCACCTGTGCGCACATACATGTCACACATTTACATCATGAACGAGACTGCATCGATGCAGAACTCCCAACTGGTCAGTAACACAAAAGTAGGCTGCAGATTTGTTTAAATTGGGGAAATAAACGGTTTTAAAAAGTTAACAAGATGCTAGTGCTGGGGTCTTGTTCTATGCTGAGCTACATGAGCGTTTAGTCTGTGACAAATACTTTCTTAGTTTTTTTTCGGGTACTTATAAAAAATATATATATATATTTTTATTTTCTTAACACCATGTTCACTATTTTGATTGCATATTATAAAATTACGCTTGTATATACATGTTTTGGGTGGGAGTATACAGGGTTTGTTTTAGTCTTTTGTTGATATTGTCTTATTTATTAAAAGAAAAGGAGTGACTGTGTTTGGGGCGGGGGAGAGAAAATGTTCCATATCTTCCCCTTTTTTTCATTGTAATGCACCTTTTTTCTGGAAATAAAAAGCTAACAAGATTGTTTGCTTTTATTTTGAAAGGGGTTCATTATTGCAGTACACTACCTGCATCTACACATCTCACAGTAAGTGAAAATAATGCTGCAGGTAAATCATAAAGGAGCAGCATGCATTGATTCATTTGTATTGTAAGATGGCCAGAACATTGTAACATTTTATTCCTTTTGAGCATTAGTGTGCATAGGTGGTGCATGTGGGCTGGACAGGTTATAGTCATCTCAAATTGCCAGAAGAGACAAAAAGTAAAGAAGTTATTTCAATCTCTTCCCAACCAAAATAGAGTCCATAATTGAGATTGTTCAATGTTTGACATCTGGGTATTTGACTTGCCCTCATCTTACTCGCCTCTGAGCTCTGTGTCAATAAGTAAAACAGACAAAGGCTCATGGAAAGTCCGACCTCTGTGTTTAGAGTCTGATAATAAAAGTCCCATTGGGGCCTCTGGCTTTTCACTTAATACTAGGATTAGGAGAGCTCTACATGGATGTTCCTTTGTGGACACAGAAAGCTTAAATCAAAGCATTGGCGAGTTATAAGAGGTGGTATGATCGAACACTGAAAACTATTACAAATAACATTTATTAAGCCAAAGAATGCCAAACTTACCTGTGGCGTTGTGGAGAACTATGTGAAACAGTTCATCAGCCTCAGGAACGTCGTCATCTTCAACTGCCACAGAGATGTTTTTCATCCACTCTCCCACATTGAAAATCAGCAATGTATCATTACTCAGCACAATAACGTCATTGGGTGATGCTTCTCCATACTCGATACGATACATCGCCGTGGCCACAAAGTCTGCACGCCCTCCCCTTATAATAGTAAAGTTGGCCACACCCCCTTCCTGAAGCCGGACAATAACGGGTTCTGAATTAAGGAAGGAAGAGATAAGAGTTCAGAAAGTGTATGGTTTAATGGTGATGCATTTTTTTTTTCCTGAAGTGTTTATGCACAATTAATTCTTTACCAGCAAAGTAAATAGGATCATCATTCTCATTTATCCATAAACTGGCATTGAGGACGTTTCCAAGTCTTGCTCCTCCCGTTACATTGGTCAACGTGATGGTAAAATTCTCCAAGTCTTCAGGGATCTTGGATGAAAATAATAAATTGTGAATCAAAAACAAAATTAATAGGAATCTGTCTTGAAATCACAACATTTCTTTCACAATTTTACCCCATCTGGATTGGAATAGACAGTTAGGTTTTTCAGAGATTCTCCCTCCATGAAGGTGATGTTTCCCTGAAGCGGGATGACGTCTGCAGACAAGGCTGGCTCCAACACCCACCAAACTGATACTTCTTCAAAATGACCTTTGTTTCTCACCACTGGATACACAGCTGAAGAGTAGGGAACATAACATTAGACTGTTATCGTAGCATTGACTCAATAACTCAGTAACTTCTTTTACTCAGACAGTAATCGCATGGAAGATTATTAGTTCAGTAATCTATTTCTAAAAGAGATTTATCTTTCTTAACACTATAAAAAAAAAACATATTTTTAAGTTGCATTACATTTACATTATATTGCAGGATAGATGATACTAAATCCAACACAGCACTGTTTTCTCAACCCTCACAAACTTTACATGTACCAGTACTTGTAGAAAGCGTTCCAGTAAAATAGTCCTTTTCAGGTGACAATAAGTCAAGAAAGCAAAAAAAAGAGTCAAAGTGATTTTAAGTTATGTGACTCCAAATTACCAAAGTGTGTCATATTCCCTTTGCTCTCATTGATGGCAATGGTCAGTCCTGTTTGGATGAATTCGATGACCCCAAAGGGGTCGTCATTCTTCCTCACGGTGATGTTGACCTCACGGTGGTTACCAAGACGACTGGGTGGAGTGCTGTGGCTGCTGAGAATCACTGAGAAGGTCTCGTCCAGCTGTACGTTCACAGGCATATGAACAAAGATACAGAGTAAGGATAACATTGTTTTTCAAGCGAAATGAGGAGAAACTGAGTCAATATCTATTAGTATTATATACATAGACTCACTAAGATGATTAGATGTGTCATGAAGGTAATAAACAACAAATTATGAGCACGTAATTCTTATTAACCACAGTTACCTCTGGTACACCATCAGGCCTTGCCACCAGTGCTACGACCACCTCTCTCTCCCCTGGTTTGAACTCCAGGATGCCTGTCGCTCCATAGAATTCACTGCTGCCTGCAGGCCTGACAGCATATCGGACCAGCTGTTTTAAAAGTTGTCCCTGAGCTCTGACAACATGCAGCTCCACAGCTTCACCTTCCTGAGTCAAAAAAATGTCCAGAGATTTAAAACCTTCACCTCGTATCAGCGTAACTTTTGATGTAGTAAACCTACTGAAACTATCAGATAAATATAAACAAAGCAAGAATCATAAAATTATTAAACTACATTAAAGAAAAGTTCTAGATTATTTTGCAGAAATTGAACCCGGCACTGACAGTGCATTGTTGTTAGCTGGTTTCTTATAGGCAGTGGCTATCCGTACGGTTGCCATATCAATATACTGACATCTATCTATCCGTACGCAGCGCCCCTATTTGGCCTGTTTAGGTCATGTGACTAAGACTAAATCTTACCCTAACCCTAAACATTGTTGTGGTATTGGGTCATAACCTAACCCTAATGGTGCGTTCACACCAAACGCATTTCGGGCGTCAAAATCATGCCTCATGTGTGTAGTTGGACGCTTGTGCTCAATTAGTACAGATCCTTGTCACCAGCGTTGAAGATGCTCGGGACGCGCGTCCAGAGCGTGGATGGGAGGGGCTTCTCTGTTTCCAGTGGTGTTCATACAGTGGATGATATTGTGGCGATCAGTCACGTTCATAATTCACCCAGTGACCGTGAAGTGGTGAGGGACATTATTGTGTTGAGAAGGCGGTGTTTCTGGTCGGATGTATTTTGGTGTGACTCAGTGTGTGCACAAGTCAAAAGCGACCGCCGCGCGAAAAGCTTCAAAACGTGCTGCACAGGAGGTACGGGACCTCTGACGCTCCCTAGAAGAGCGTCCACCATATTGTGACTGTACATCTGCCAATTTTGACGCTTTAGACACGTTTGGTGTGAATGCACCATTAGACGCTACGTACTTGTACTTTGGTAAACGTACCACTAGCACCGGGGGTTGTCCGTACAAATAGACACTTTTTTTCTTACACTCAAAGATCAAAAAAGAAATTAAAAGTATCACGGTTTAGTTGATTTATATACATTAGGTTACATTACATTACTTACATCAATAATCCAGGGACCTCTGGATGATGGGGAAAACTCAAACACTCCCCCAGGATCATCATTCTCCATTATGATAATCTCTCTGCTGGTGAAGCCTGCTTTCAGGATCTGATTCTCAACATTACTCCTAACATAGAAAAACACAGAAACACAATCTTAACTTAAAAAAAGACTGTAGTTATCAATAAAGCCCAGAAGATATGAATGGTACAAGACATATCAAGAAAAAATACATTATTGTCTTTGACACTCATCTCCATAATGCCACTAACTCAATTACAGTAATAACGCAATGTATTTATTATTGTGACATTTCTGAGTAGACAGATTTAGAAAGTTGTATTTTAAGGTGGACCTAATGTAAAATATAGATGCTTTGTAACAACAGCAGCTGGGCAACAAAAACTCAGGATAAAACTCTTAATGCATTCCATGCACTGTTATTTCATTATTAACTCCGTATGCGATCTTCAGGCGAGTTAATCTACTTTTAATGATAATGCCACTCAAGCATGTGCCAGAAACTTTATTGCCTCACAGGCCTAACCAGTGTAAGGTTTAGAGTATCAAAAAATTCATGCGAGAATGAATCACTTTTAAAAAGCAATTGATGAGCAGATTGTGGGAAAACATTGACATCTTCAAAAAGTTGTGAAATACAATTCATTTATTGAAGTATATCCATTGTTTACTTCACACAAAGACTCAGAAGAGGATTTCCATTTTTCACACCATGTAGGAATCCCCACCCTGTCCCAGTCCTCCTTCTACCCACATTGACCAAAGACCCCAGAAATCCTGAAGTAGGTCCTCCAAAGAAAAACAAAGACCTGATTCACAGCACACAAAAGAGCCAGGTTCACTCCACTCCCCACTTACCCAAAGTATACTATAAAGCGTGCAGTCTCCACCCTGCGGGTAGGATGCGAGGGAGGGAAAATGCCAGTGTTCTCATCAGAATATAGACAATTACATACGATCCATCCCATTAAATGCATTGATTCTTTTCTTGTGCAAAAGAACATATTTGTAGAAGCTGGTTAATGTTGTTGTGTTCTTTTTTTTTTTTTTTTTTTTAAATGTTTTTATTACTCCTAAACTAATAATATTTTCCATGATTATGAAGGTCTACAACAGTTACGCAAAAAACATTAACGTTTGTCTCGTCTTTGTGTGCTCACCTATCCAGAGTGAGGAGCAAGGTCTCGTCAACTTCTGGGATATCATCAGCCTTAATTGTGATGTCGATGTGGGCATCACTTTGACCAGAAAGAAAGACAACCGAGCCAAGGAAAGGCTCCAGATCATCAGGAGTTACATCCTCACGAGTGGCTCCAATAGGCTGTAGACTCCAAAAAACCTCGGCCTGACCATCTGTGCCATCACGTCGCAGAGGGAGGCTCACCTACAGCCGACATCACCAGAGCAAAATGGGATAAGCTTCAACTTGAAATAATACAGTATTTTAAACTAATCATTCATAGAATAGAAAGTTTACATAATGCAACAATACTATTGCATGAATTTAATCGTATCTTACCGTGCTAATGTTGCTGTCCTCTGGTTCATAAACAACCACTGTGTAGTTACTTGTAAACCCAATTTCTCCATTAGCAATGTCAGGCGTGATGGTTAAGGTCAAGTTGAGAGGCCCACCAAACCGTGGACTGATGGATGGAACTAAGGGACTAATATCCACCAGCGCCAATGAGTTCAACTATTAAAAAATAAATAAATCATTAAATCAATTAAAAGAAGAACTGAAGCGTGATCTGTCAAAGCACCACTCTCACACTTCCCCATCTACGGTACACAGTTTAACCGTATTGGGTTTTTTTTTCCATTCCCAATGACTACGAGCATACCTGTAAATGACACTAAACTAACATGTAGGATGATTTATTTTGTTGTAAACCTTTTAACTTCCCAATCATTTTTAAAGAATTACTTTGAAATGGAAATGTAGTTAAAACCAGCATTCACAAATGTCTAATTTCTCTAAACTAAATCAACAAATTTATAACATGTTAGTATGGACTTGGTTGTAGCTTTGTTGGCGTATGCGTGACCACTGTTTAGGGTTGAGAATATGCACTCTAGTGGGACAGCACGTTTCACAAAAGTTGGTCTGTAGTTCAGTTTTTTTTTATGTTGTTCGTTTGAACAGTTGCATAGATTCCTCCATAACATTTCAGATTAGCATGCCAAGCCATTCACACCATTAGAAGGAGTTCTTTACATTATGGATGGCTCTGGTTTGGCTAAAAGTGCATGTGTGTGTGTGTGTGTGTGTGTGGACATAATGATTACCTGTATCAAAAAGTGAGCTCCATTCTGCAGAAAGGCATCATTCCTTATTGGTAGTACGAGATGGACCCTTTGCTCTCGGGAAAAAACTACATTAACAGACCTACTGACATTTAGGACTTTGTCACGAGCCAGTGCAGGGTCAATGGGGCCTGCGGGAATGTAGAGTGCAGTAAGAGACATAGACACGTCGCCCAGTGTTCCTCCATCTCTTACAAAACTAAGAGACAAGAAACGGCCTTCGGGTTGACTTTGAATGAGCTGTTCATTGACCGGGTCAAACTGGAAAACCCCATAGACATCATCACTGTCCTGGAGGTAGAACACCATCTTCAGGAATGGAAAGAAAGCAGAAATGGGATTATTTAACTGGCACAGGAATAATAATCATACCAATTACCAGTAGTTGTCACCCGCTTTGGAAAAGGATCCAAGATCGAGAAACATATTGTTCTGGCAAACTTTGATTACTTTCTTATTATTCATTGTGGTGCCTAAAATAGTGTCTATTATGGACATGAACCCTTGGGTGACAGATTTTGAAAATTCTAATGGGAGAATTGTATTGAAGTTTAAAAAATAGAGTGCTATGTTTCATTTTATTAAAAAAAAATAAATAAATAAACAAGTAACAACAAAGGCGGAAAAAACATGGGACTAAAGGTGGTAAATTTGTGCCTTTAGATATGGATCCTCTTAAGAGAAGTTTGCAGAAACATGATGGTCACTGAGGCTTGTTCTTTATACAAAGCCTACACTTGTAAAAGACGGTTTAAAGCTTTGGGATATCAGTTTATTTACCATCTGCAACTTTAATGGCAATTACCACCCATTAGTCTACTGTGTAAGTTGTTTGTTCCTTAGAGGATTTTCCCCTAACCAAATTGCTCACTGCAGATGGCAAGCAGACCCTTTGGTTTCTCAATGTAACATAGGGGGAACGTTTGCATGTGATGTCCCATGCTTTGAACATAAACAAGACTTAGATCTGCCCACTGCTTTCATATAACGCCAAGAAGCCTATGCAAAAAAAATGCTATATATAAGAAAACGATTCACTTTTTCACTCACGACAAAGAAAAAATCCAAAGCGGGACACCGCACACAAAGCGGCTGCTGTTTCCGCTTTGTTTTGATTCGGCCACATTAAAGAACACCCACAAAGCGAGGGTATGCACTGAGGCGATGCCTTTTACACAATGTGCCAAGTTTGCCACTGTAAGGTACGCTAAGTCACAAACAAACACACACATGCAAAACACATGCAACATCTACGGTAGATGTTCTGCAGTACTGACCTCCATGGGTTCATCCACCTCTGCATTTCCAGTCACAGTGCTGGGCAGTAGTTTGAGAATGAAGGCCTCTGCCTCCTCTGGTTGCTCATCTGCCACAATGTTTATTGGAATCACAGTGGTCACCTGACCTGGGGCAAATCTCACCGTCCCAGCCTCAGGACTCAAATCATTGGACACTGGCGAAGAATCACTTGAGTTTCTACTGATGGTCCAGTTTACAGAAACAGCTCCATAACTCCCTCCATTTCTGACAATGATGATGCCTTCAAACCTGAGGAAAACACATCAAATACAATATTTTTGTTGTGTAACACTTTACTTGAAGTTTTATACATAAAGGCGGAAACTCATCCTCCTGACAATCAAACTCACAATCACAATAGCCGTTTAAATAGCCATGTGTTTTACTGTAATGTGCAGTTTTTGGCTGAAAACAATCACAAGAGTGTGGGGATAGCAAAAGAAAATCGCTAAGGTAACCCGCTGTGTCGTGGAGTTTGTGTCTACAAGACACGCCCATGCATGCATTTGCATGAAGGCCCCAAAACAGCCTGTTTTTAGAAGCAGTCTGAAAGTCACTTTTCAGAGGGATAAAACTCTGGAAAACAGGTGAGTTTGGGAAAATAAACCTCAATACTATGTTGTTGGGGTTCTTAGAACAAATGGAGATGGGTGAAAAATAGCGATCGTTACCCTAACCCTACCTAACCCCACTAGATCCCTCCACCTAACCCAAAAAATGCCAACATAGCTCCAAAGGTGTCACAATTTAGCGGACGACACTTAGCGACAGCCTTCATAACACCCGATTCATGCTAATGACAGATAATGACAGCGTAATATCGGCCTTATGTGTAAAACTTGTGTTTAGTCAAACATATTCAGTTATTCCTAATGTGTGACTTACCTCTGTGTCTGATCCTCATTGATGATGATTGGCTGAATGAGTGCACTGCTGCTGATTGACAGAACACCATGTGGCTTATCGTTGGGTTCAATGGTCACCAGAACAGCGTTTGGGGAAACAAGGACAGCATCTCCTCTAATAGTGTCCTCAAGCAGAACTACATGAAAGGATTCTGCAATTTCTGGCACGTCGTCGTCACTGATGTTGAACAGCAGGCTGGCCGTGTAGACAAAAGGAGGGAATACGAGGGTCCTAACCACCTGTAGGTCCAGGAAATCCACAGCTGGCGTGGCACTGCCCAGTCCATCGCCACTCATTATTGTGTAATCTACAGAGACCTAAAGACAGTGACAATATTTCAAGATATTAAACAACAGTGTTTTTTATTCCCAGTAGTGTGTAAATGTGCTTCATAATCTACTTGTAATGATACAAATATCTGAAGAAGAAAAGAACCTCAGTGTCGTCGGAGCCAACGAGTGGCCCACCTTCCGTCAAATGACCCCGAGTCACGTTAAGGATAAGGACTGCTGCAATCTCTGGCACTGCCACCATAGAGTGAGAGAACCGCATTGGGCTGTCATTGCGACGGATCCTCAAATGGACCCTGCTGGCATTGAGCCTAAGGAGCGCTCCTCCTGCCACTTCAGTCAGCTTCACAGTGAAAACCTCATCGTCTTCAGGAATCTTATCCACAAAGACAGAGATAAACAATGATACACAGCTCTAAACCCTTGACTCTCTATAACATCCAAGAAGAGAGCACCTCTTAAGTCTGAAGGATGCCTAATATCTTCAAAGTTTTTCCAGAATGTCCTAAAATAATACAGAAGTACTGATAAAAGCCACTAATCAAACTTGTCGGATTCCTGGCTTTGACTAATATTACTGAAGCATCGTCTATTACAGTGGTTGTCAAACTTTTTTGGCTTAAGTACCCCCTTTGTCCGACTACCACATTATGCTGAGAATACTGTGAAAAAAACAACTATAAAGCATAATGATGGAATGAATAAATGTTAATACACAATTTAAAGAATCACATTTTGTAAATAAGTGAAGAAATATTATTTAGTGCCTACTGTACAGATTTATTTCTATTGTTTTAATCATTTTAGCATCTCCTGCATGGGACCAACACTGACCTTTGTATTTTCAGTTCATGTTCTAATCAAGATCATTTACATTAACGTTTTGTGTAATTTTCTGGGTTTTTGGTGTCATTTTGTGTATTTTGTTGTTGTTTAGTCTGTTCTTTTTATTATTCAGTATATTTTTATCATATTTTTTTTGGTTTTTGTATGTTTTTGGTATTATCTAAATTATTCTCTCTCTCAGTGTGTGTTTTTGGGGTTATTTGATTGTTTTTTAAGCCGTTTTATACGTTTCTCTGTTATTTTTGTGTATTTTGTCGTGATCTTGTGTATTTTTGTCATTTATTGTGTCTTTGTTGTCGTTTTGTGTGTTGCTGGTGAGTATTTTTCTCTCTTAGTGTGTGTTTTTGGTGTAATTTTGTTTTTTATTATTAATTATTATATATCATCTTATTTTGTGTGTTTTCGTTGTCATTTTGTGAGTTGCTGGTAATATTTAGTATCATTAGCATTTAAAAATAAAAATAAACATTATAAACCCACATTGTTAATGGTTTTCATTTGTTGATTTTCCTCTCTCTCTGTAGTGCTATTACCCTAGGCGTACACGTACCCCCATTTGAGAAAAACTAGTCTATTAGAGAGAACATTTAAAGACCTAAACCTTTTCCTCAAGTAAGTCATTCAGTTTTATTTGTTGAACATTTAAAAATAATTGCTGACAATAAAAAGACAGTATTAGGTTCTGATAAAACATCTAGTACCTGGTCATCCCTAATAAGAATGCTGAATTGTGCAACAGACTGTCCTACAGGAATGGTGATGTTCCCTCGGTCTGGATGGAGGTCTTCAATAGGTGGGTTTGGACCCTCAGAGATCTGTGAAAGAACACAAGTGTTGAGCTGACGTAGATAACGTATGTTACATATCCACAACAAGAAGAAAAAATAAAACAAACACCTTTAATAAATAAATACCAAGCCTATTATTCATCAGGAACATTTTATAATTCAGATCATGTCTGTGTTAGTTTTGGAAAATAATTTGTATTGTTTATCAGCGACACGTCACCTGGTAAAAACTAGACAGAGATGAAATACAAAAAGACAAACATTAACCAATTGATGCTGTCGTCAAATGATAAAAAGAAGACAACAGGAAATAAAATAAATTGAATGTTTTCTAAAAGTAGGGGAAAGGTAGGTTAAAGGCCAGCTAAAAACTGAGATAGTTTTATGTTCTCGACTAAATCCAAAATACTAGGTTTGATTACTGCAAAAAACAACTACTGTGAAACTAAATCAACATGCATGCGTCTGGTTTCATAAACAGTGCCCTCTCACCTCATACTTCACAGTAACCGTCCCATAGGTTCCCTTTTCTCTAATCAGGGTGAAAGGCACGTAATGATTCCTCCCTCTGGGTTCATCGACGACGACCTCTTCAGTCTGTGATGGATAGATAAAACAGGAACACGGGTCAAGTCAAGCCTGCATAATAAAGAGCCTTAGATTTACAATACAAGTTTAAATCAAAATGTTTGAATTCATTTAAACATTGATTTTAGTGTTGATTGTGGAGGATTTCTACCGTTTTGAAAGGACCATTAAGAGTTCACTATTTTATACACCTGATGGTACATTTATCATTCACCATTATATCTAATGGTGTCTAGATAATCAAATCATGATTAAATTAATTTATTATTAATCTGAATGAATGTCTGACCAATTTATTTAATGTGTATCACTAATAGCAGAGGAAAAACTGAAACTTTTTTTTAATGTTCTATGACTATGAGATAACAGTCTGGGATTTAGCACATTTTTAAGAATGTATTCCTGAAGTATTTTGATAATAATTTTAAGATAATATATCCTAAAATGTGTGGGAATTGAGTGGCTTTCAATGCATTATAATTACAGGAAAACACAACTTAAGGAGAACTCTCTCTAAAGAAGTCCAGCTATGTTTACATTTTCTGAAAAGTCAAAAGAAAAAAATGGTTGTTTGTGATAAAAGTGCACAAAGGAAAAAGAGTTTCTTACAGAATTGAAGGCAATAATTCCAAAGGCATTGTCATTTGACAGGATTGTGATGGTGGCCCTGTTTGGCGTTCCCACTGTTACTCCGTTTGAGGAACTCTGGAATGTAGAGATAATTAAAAGTGTCAGATGAAACCCTGTCAAAGGTAGTTTTTAGATTCACACTCTTTAAGCTCCCGCCAACATTTAATCCAGACACACATGCTTACAAGAACAGCCTGAACGTCTAACATACCCCCTGTCTTCACCTCATTCCTGGGCTCAGACTAAGCTGCCCTGGTGAGCAGGCACAAAGGGAGGAAGTACTGGTTTCAGCACTGTTGGTTTGTCAAGTTATCTCTCAGCTTGATATCGGTCAGGGACTGCTGCTGTGTTCTGTGATTCAGCACTAAGACTAAACTAGCAGGATTAAAATAGGAGTGGAGTTTAAAGAGTTTGGCTGTAATCTGTAAATGACATGTCATCTTTTTCTGAGGCTGCCATGAGTAAACACTAAACTAAAGAAATCTGCCTGGGCTGAGCTAAACCTTCAAATGCACAGGTTCCAACAGCTCCAAACCTATTCTAATGAGTGTGGAGGAAAACGATGAATCATGAGAAGTATCACAAACATTTGGCAAAAGCCTGCTTCATGAGAGCATGCTTGTACACATACTGTATAACACCTCACAACTAAGCATTTCATTACATTTTATTAATATACAGGTTTGCATAAGGGCCACTGTTTTAAAAACAATATTTTGTGATTGCAAATGCATGCACATTTTTTGTTTTTTAACAATTTGCAACAATTTACCGTATTCTCTACATCACCACCAGAAAAGTGCTTAGAACAATTCTACGTACAGGTTTTTTGTCACTTATGGTTGATCCATGGTACACCCTTTGTATTGGCACCTTCAGTCTGCAGACAGCTTTTGAGCAAGGCGATAGGCTAGCATTTGGCCAACGCTTTGTCTCAGCTGGAGTGTAAGGCTAAGTGGGCCTCATCTGCTCTTTCACTCTGGAAGCAGCAAAAACTAGGGTTGTGCAACTGGATTCTAACCAGATGTCACAAAAAATGCAGCATCAAAAAAAAAAAAAAAACAAAGCCAGAAAAGCAACTTTTGGTGTTCACATGTAGCTGATATGTAAATATAAATAATAGAGCATCATCTGTATCAGTTAATTCACTAAGGAATAAAATAAGCAGACAGTGAGACCACCCCCAGCCCATCAATCAAATGTGACAGCTAAAGGCTTCATGAAACCATGGAGACAGACTTTAGGTGAAAGGCATGCTGAGCAGTGATAGGGATTTCTAATGTAAACATTTCAGAAGAGATCTCAAGCTTCAAAACCTCCTTAAAAATGTCACATTAATACAAGCTTTAGGTTTCATGTCACTTCTCAGATTTTTTATTTTTTTTTTTTAAAAGGATGCAGGTTAGCACTTCTGTCTGACAGCGAGAAAGCCCTGGGTGCTTGTTTAGATGAAAAAATTAGTAAAATTGGAAATCTTGTCTGTGTTTTTCATGTTCTCCCCATGTTTGTGTGGGTTTTTCACCTGATTGTCTCCCACAGTCCAAAGATGTGTTAGTTTGATTGGTGTTCACAAATGTCTTTCAGGTGTAAAAGAGTGTGCGGATCATTGTCCGTCCCTGTGTCTTTGGATGGGGAGGCGTGCACGATAAAAGCTAAGATTGGACCCAGCAGACTCCTGCAACCCTGGATTTAGCAATAAAGTAGCAAAATAAAATGCAGACTTTATATAAAGTGCTGTTGCATAAGAATCCAGAAGAAACCCAAGCTTTAAATTGCATGGGTATGATTCGCCCCAAAAGGTTTAATCCATGAAGTCAATGATGAAAGAGGTGACCAACCAATCACTTGATCCTAGAATTTGGGTTGCACTTGTGGCTGTCAGGTAGAGTTTCATCTTACTCAAGTGTGTTTCTGTCAGGCAACCTCAGAGAGAGACAAAATGCTCGTCCACATCCGGGCCATGTCCAACAGAGCGTGACAATGAAAGACTGAAAGACTTAGCGCCGCGGTAGCGGTTGTTCGGGGTCAACTGTGTGACGCCCCTCACTTCTCATCACTGAGATGTCACAGCAAACGTTTGAGAGCGTCAGAGGCAACGTGGAGCACCAAAAACACACGAGAGGAATTTCCAAATGTAAAAAAAAACTAAAAGTGAGAATTTACCTGCAGTTGTAAATTGAAGATGAAAGTTTCATCTGCTTCAGGCAAGTCATCATCTTTCACAGCAATGAAAATGGTTTTACTGGACTCAGTGGAGAGCAGAAAGGCTGCAGCGTTAATGGCTTCAAAGTCCTCTGTGTCGGGTCCCTCTAACTGAGCAAAACAAAGCAAAGTCACATGTAAGAATCCCAAACAATTTTAGAAAAGCATGGAGTACTCCACATTACCAAAGCAAACACTGAGTTCCTGATGCTGGTGTCTGATGTGGAGGCTATTAACATTTTTGCATTGGTGGCACAAAGAAACGTCTTCTACTTAGAGCTGGATTTAGAAAGGTCAAATAATCGTAATTTAAAAAAAGACAAACAAACTCAAGTCGCAATTCTCAAAATAGACTAACTGTTCTTTCTACAGTGCTTTAGTTAACCCTCCCATTATTCTAAAATATTACTAACACATTTGACCCTTGGGGTCAATCTGACCCAAAGGATAAATGCCTCCAGAAAATTATTGTCATAAAATTGTTGACCAGGTTTTTGTGTCAGACACTTTGTTTATTTGTTGAATACCGTATTTTTCGGACTATGAGGAGCATGGGATTATAAGGCGCACCGGTTTGTTATTATTATTATTATTATTATTATTATTAAGACACATTAAGCGAAAAAAATAGTCAGATAAGTCAAACTTTATTCAACTCATTAACAATAACGCTCAACATTGTTCAGGTTTTTCACATAAAATACAGAACAATACACTCACTCTTTCAGTTCAGTATGTTGAAGCACAGTACAGGTACATATCACTCCACGAGGCACCTGACTACGGTAGCCCTAAAGTGCCAAAAATCCATCAAGTAGTCCAGCTTCACAGTTTACCAAAGTTGTATTAAAACATTTTTACAAATTAATTTCATACATAAGGCACACCTGATTATAAGGCGCACTGTCGATTTTTGAGAAAATGAAAGAATTTTAAGTGCGCCTTATAGTCCGAAAAATGCAGTACTTAGATAACCCCTTGATAATGAAACCGTCACCTGTTCTCTAGCGCCACCATCAGCTCAAACTTTCAGTTTTAGAGTTAGTGGATCTTGAAAACCTTTCATCCAAATATTTTTTTTTTAATTAGGGGTGCACATTGATGACTCTCACAGAATGAATCATATTGATTGATGCTGGTCTTTCCATTTTTTGGAAGGGATTGTGTCTGCTGGAGGGTCAACACCCCTCAGATGAGAATGCCTCAGGGTCCTCTTACACACAGCTAAAACAGCTTGGGGTCAAATTGACCCCAGAGGAACGCCAATGTGTGCAATATGTGTATCGTCATGATAGTTTTACGCTTAATCAGTCGATTGTACCGTCAAATTAGGTTAAGTCATGAAATATGAAGCAGTTTAATGATAAACATTGAATTGGCTTGAATTGACCCCCAAGGATAATAGGAGGGTAAACAAAGCAATCAAACTATGAGGAGAGGTCCAGGTTTGCATTGATAAGCACTGAGTGTATAAATATACAGCAGTGTTCATTCATGTTCAAATCTTACATTGCATGTATAGGCTTTGGTATTGCCGTGTTCAGTTTAGGATGCCAGAAGAATGAAAGTGTCATTAATAGCATGGTTGGCCTGTGTCTTACCAAAACTAAGGCGGTCACGTTGACTGGATCTCCCACTCTTTCAATGACCAGACGAACCACAGCCGTGCTGCTCTCATTGACAACAAAGTTGGTTTGCCCGAGGAACTGCAGTGTGGCTGAATCTGATGCAGTGCCAGGGATGGACAGAGCCAGAATCAACCCAGCTAACAGGAAGGCAGAAAGCATTCCTACAAAAGAAAACAGCAGTGGGATCATGATGCATATTACAGAATAAAGACATTATATATGGGAAAACAATGGGATTACTAAAAGGAATTAAAGGAGACTTAGTTTAGAAAAGAAAAACGTTGTGGATTCAACACAAGACCAATTGTAATTCAGAATTATTTTTTTTTGCAACATTTTTCATCCCAATAATAAAGTAGAGCTGGGCAATATTATAGGCTGATATTTTTCCTGTAAAATGTTATGTTCGGTTGTTTGAGACAAAATGTTAAAACTAAATATGGTGCTTATTTTTAATAACTGAAATTGAATTAGTCTGTGCAAAATAAGATGTGGAATACATTCAGTGGGGCGTCATATTAAAAGTAGGCCCAATGTGTTAAATGCATGCAGATATATACATTGTGACCTAAAATTAAGGTATGGGGGAGTAGGTCCATGTATATGTCGGTATCGGTTAATATCGAAAAACGGAAAAAGGGCATTAGACAATATTGGGATAACGGATATGGGCAGAAATGAATAGAGATTTAAAAACTCTATTCAAAAGTTTTTAAAAAAATCAACACAAAAAACCATAGACTTATTTTAACGTTAATGTTTAATGTGATTAGCAAGTTATGTAAATGAACAAGTGCATAAAACATGTAGTGTATAATCTATATTATTCATGTGCATGTTGATATTTATTTTCAACAGATCAAATCATTAAAAAAAAAAAAAAACTATTTACATGATTGGGATGACAAGCCATTGAAGAAAACGTGAACACAATGCCTGTGAATTATTTTCCTACAGTTTGTTTAACCCTATATGATGCTGATATAATAAAACTGGTATTGTAGTAGTAGTTGTCATCATGAGTAATACAGACAGATCAGATGTGTTATTTTTATGCAGATCATAATGTCTTTACTTTGAACACATGCACAGTAGTTGTCCAGAACACACTATAAAAGCATTCATTCCTTTGTTGTTGTTGTTCCTTTGTCATATCATGCCTTTCATTCTTCCATTCTGCATTCCCAGCACATTTTCCTAGTTCTCCTGCATCCGTTTAATAACTGTCACATCCACCCTCTCTTCTGTCTGTCAACCCATGCTTTGGTCTCACACCCAGAATAATCCCCTAGCAGTATGGCGTTGACTAGACAGTTGTCATGGTAAACACCACAAAACATCACAGTATGACAAATGGGGCGGAGCCAAGTTGGTGACCACACTGTCCTTTATATCTCTCAAGTGGTGCCTTTTACCCTTCCCATTCAGCGAGTGCTCCACACAGCTTTTCCATCAATGAAAGAATATATTTGCTCTTAATTACAAGGTTGGAAATGAGCATCAGCAGCAATGGTGGATGAAGTCATGCTCTTAGTGTATTTTTTTCCTCATACATAGATATTATTTTTGGAAAGTTGGACACTAAAAATATCCTCTTTTTTTTTTTTTTTTTGGTTCCAGTACTTTTACGTCACGTTTCGTTACGTAACGTTCAAATTTAGCATAGCTAAAAACAGTCAAACTATGAGGTTTGGAACAAGACACAAGGGACACAGTGAAACTCTGTTGGTGAATTTCTGATGAATGAAAACGCATTATGTGAGTTTGAGACTTTGTAGGAGGGAATTAAGGTAGACGAGTGTGTGTATGTGTGTGTTTGGATGTTTGAGTCTTCCGTGCCAGCACAGAGGAGACTGCTGGGAAATCCATCAAAAACGGATTTATGACTGGTGGGCTACTCGGATAGGGTGGTGGGGAGAAGAGAGGTGAGTGTGCTGCTGGACAAAGAGAGGCCAAGGCACAATAAATCCTGTTATTTGCCCTGCTACTTCTCCGAGGGATTTACTCCATCACTAACTAAATCAGAGTGAAACACTCAAAAGTGTCTTTGTGCAGCATCTAAATGAAACTGACCTACTAACATACTCTCAAATGGATAATAGCTGACTTGCCTGTGTGTACGTTCAAATCATACAACATGTGTAAAAGCCATTTTAATCCAATTGTGTTGTATTGGATGGACGAAACCCTTTTTTACTTAAATGAGGAGAGGGCATACATCTTCATTACGAAATCTAATAACAGCCATAACATAAAAACTGAGGATATTATTGCAGTCTTCTTGTATCCTTGTTCATTCAAAATCGAACCATCAACTCCCTATTTACAGCTAGCCTCTCATATGGTTTC